>NW_027315779.1:3015887-3503387 GCF_026437365.1 Eucyclogobius newberryi
AATACCTTTGCTTTGAATCAACACACAATACGTTCAATAAGTTGAGTTAAATACCTGTAGTTGTTGTGGTGGATGAACAGGGCTCGTTTTTCACATGTTTTTGCAGTTTAATAAATGGAATAAAGAGGATGTGATGTATGTAAATGTCTCAATATTCCTTGTGTCTGTGTGTGTGGTCAGTGTGGTCAGTGTGGTCTGTGTGGCCTGTGTGGTCAGTGTGGTCAGTGTGGTCTGTGTGGTCAGTGTGGTCAGTGTGGTCAGTGTGGTCAGTGTGGTCAGTGTAGCCTGTGTGGTCAGTGTGGTCTGTGTGGTCAGTGTGGTCAGTGTGATCTGTGTGGTCAGTGTCATCTGTGTGGTCAGTGTGGTCAGTGTGGTCTGTGTGGTCAGTGTAGCCTGTGTGGTCAGTGTGGTCAGTGTGGTCTGTGTGGTCAGTGTGGTCAGTGTGGTCAGTGTGGTCTGTGTGTGTGGTCTGTGTGGCCTGTGTGGTCAGTGTGGTCACTGTGGTCAGTGTGGTCTGTGTGGTCAGTGTGGTCAGTGTGATCTGTGTGATCAGTGTCATCTGTGTGGTCAGTGTGGTCAGTGTGGTCTGTGTGGTCTGTGTGTGTGGTCTGTGTGGCCTGTGTGGTCAGTGTGGTCTGTGTGGTCAGTGTGGTCATTGTGGTCTGTGTGGTCAGTGTCATCTGTGTGGTCAGTGTGGTCAGTGTGGTCATTGTGGTCAGTGTGGTCTGTGTGGCCTGTGTGGTCAGTGTGGTCTGTGTGGTCAGTGTGGTCATTGTGGTCTGTGTGGTCAGTGTCATCTGTGTGGTCAGTGTGGTCAGTGTGGTCATTGTGGTCAGTGTGGTCTGTGTGGTCAGTGTGGTTAGTGTGGTCAGTGTGGTCAGTGTAGCCTGTGTGGTCAGTGTGGTCTGTGTGGTCAGTGTGGTCAGTGTGATCTGTGTGGTCAGTGTCATCTGTGTGGTCAGTGTGGTCTGTGTGGTCAGTGTAGCCTGTGTGGTCAGTGTGGTCAGTGTGGTCAGTGTGGTCTGTGTGGTCATTGTGGTCAGTGTGATCTGTGTGGTCAGTGTGGTCAGTGTGGTCAGTGTGGTCTGTGTGGTCTGTGTGTGTGGTCTGTGTGGCCTGTGTGGTCAGTGTGGTCACTGTGGTCAGTGTGGTCTGTGTGGTCAGTGTGGTCAGTGTGGTCAGTGTGGTCTGTGTGATCTGTGTGGTCAGTGTGATCTGTGTGGTCAGTGTCATCTGTGTGGTCAGTGTGGTCTGTGTGGTCAGTGCCATCTGTGTGGTCAGTGTGGTCTGTGTGGTCAGTGTAGCCTGTGTGGTCAGTGTGGTCAGTGTGGTCAGTGTGGTCTGTGTGGTCAGTGTGGTCAGTGTGGTCAGTGTGGTCAGTGTGGTCTGTGTGATCTGTGTGGTCAGTGTCATCTGTGTGGTCAGTGTGGTCAGTGTGGTCAGTGTGGTCAGTGTGGTCAGTGTGGTCAGTGTGGTCTGTGTGGTCTGTGTGTGTGGTCTGTGTGGCCTGTGTGGTCAGTGTGGTCACTGTGGTCAGTGTGGTCTGTGTGGTCAGTGTGGTCAGTGTGGTCAGTGTGGTCTGTGTGTGTGGTCTGTGTGGCCTGTGTGGTCAGTGTGGTCTGTGTGGTCAGTGTGGTCATTGTGGTCTGTGTGGTCAGTGTCATCTGTGTGGTCAGTGTGGTCAGTGTGGTCATTGTGGTCAGTGTGGTCTGTGTGGTCAGTGTGGTTAGTGTGGTCAGTGTGGTCAGTGTAGCCTGTGTGGTCAGTGTGGTCAGTGTGGTCATTGTGGTCAGTGTGGTCAGTGTGGTCAGTGTGGTTAGTGTGGTCAGTGTGGTCAGTGTAGCCTGTGTGGTCAGTGTGGTCAGTGTGGTCAGTGTGGTCAGTGTGGTCTGTGTGGTCAGTGTGGTTAGTGTGGTCAGTGTGGTCAGTGTAGCCTGTGTGGTCAGTGTGGTCAGTGTGGTCATTGTGGTCTGTGTGGTCAGTGTGGTCAGTGTGGTTAGTGTGGTCAGTGTGGTCAGTGTAGCCTGTGTGGTCAGTGTGGTCAGTGTGGTCAGTGTGGTCAGTGTGGTCTGTGTGGTCAGTGTAGCCTGTGTGGTCAGTGTGGTCAGTGTGGTCAGTGTAGCCTGTGTGGTCAGTGTGGTCAGTGTGGTCTGTGTGGTCTGTGTGGTCAGTGTGGTCAGTGTGGTCAGTGTGGTCAGTGTGGTCAGTGTGGTCTGTGTGGTCAGTGTGGTCAGTGTAGCCTGTGTGGTCAGTGTGGTCAGTGTGGTCAGTGTGGTCAGTGTGGTCTGTGTGGTCAGTGTAGCCTGTGTGGTCAGTGTGGTCAGTGTGGTCAGTGTGGTCTGTGTGGTCAGTGTGGTCAGTGTAGCCTGTGTGGTCAGTGTGGTCAGTGTGGTCAGTGTGGTCAGTGTGGTCTGTGTGGTCAGTGTAGCCTGTGTGGTCAGTGTGGTCAGTGTGGTCAGTGTGGTCTGTGTGGTCAGTGTGGTCTGTGTGGCCTGTGTGGTCAGTGTGGTCAGTGTGGTCTGTGTGGTCAGTGTGGTCAGTGTGGTCTGTGTGGTCTGTGTGGTCAGTGTGGTCAGTGTGGTCAGTGTGGTCAGTGTGGTCTGTGTGGTCAGTGTGGTCAGTGTGGTCAGTGTGGTCTGTGTGGTCAGTGTGGTCAGTGTAGCCTGTGTGGTCAGTGTGGTCAGTGTGGTCAGTGTGGTCAGTGTGGTCTTAATTCCACTGGTCGTCCTGCCTTCCAGCCTTGGATTACAAGCGGCCTTCTGGGTGCAGAGCTTTTCCCTGCACCACAGCCCGTCACAGTCCAGCTCCTTTATTTTTCCTCTTTTTGTTTTTGTCTCTATAGTCTTCTTCTTGAGTTGTTGTCAGTGTCAGTTTGCTTCTCACTTTTCCCCGTTCCGTGCAGGTATCGTTCCACAGTTAGACTAACTTAACTTAAGGGGTAATCGGATGCTACGGTAAATTATATCATCATTTTATCACATTTTTAGTTTGTTTGTTTCTTTGTTTCTTTGTTTGAGAGCTTTTTATTTAACAATGGAACATAAAATTATATCCCTGTCGACAAACATGAATTACATCTTTGTTGACGTCAATGCAGTCATCCCCAAAAAACAAAATAATATATCCCATTTCTTTTATAACATCACTTTTTTCTTTTGCTTTCTTCAGACATACAACAAAAGATAATACAACATAATACAACATAACCTGTATAAACTAACACTCGACACAAATTGAACACTGATTAACGCACTTATCCAATTTGTATGTATTTTTTCAACTCCAATCAAGCTTCTCAAATCAAAAAAAATCATCCACATTTTTTTAAAACTTTCTCTAATGTTTCTAATGTAGTGTGGTATTTAACCAACATAAAATGCATGTATTTAAGCCAATTTATGATTGTGTTCATTATTGCCAGTAACGCATCATGGAAACAATCAGATGTCGAAACCTCCAATAGAAAAGTCACATAGTTCATCTCAAAATAAAAGGTTAGTGTCACCAATTCCATTTTTCTCCTCTCCACAAGTACTTATAACTTTCATTTTGCCTTCATTTCGCCTTCATTTTGACTTCATTTTGCCTTCATTTTACCTTCATTTCGCCTTCATTTTGCTTTCATTTTGCCTTCATTTCGCCTTCATTTCGCCTTCATTTTGCTTTCATTTTGCCTTCATTTCGCCTTCATTTTGCTTTCATTTTGACTTCATTTCGCCTTCATTTCGCCTTCATTTTGCCTTCATTTTGCTTTCATTTTGCTTTCATTTCGTCTTCATTTCGCCTTCATTTTGCCTTCATTTCGCTTTCATTTCGCCTTCATTTCGCCTTCATTTTGCCTTCATTTCGCTTTCATTTCGCCTTCATTTCGCCTTCATTTCGCCTTCATTTTGCCTTCATTTCGCCTTCATTTCGCCTTCATTTCGCCTTCATTTTGCCTTCATTTCGCCTTCATTTTGCTTTCATTTTGCTTTCATTTTGCTTTCATTTCGCCTTCATTTCGCCTTCATTTTGCCTTAATTTTGCCTTAATTTTGCCTTCATTTTGCCTTCATTTCGCTTTCATTTCGCCTTCATTTTGCCTTCATTTTGCCTTCATTTCGCCTTCATTTCACCTTCATTTTACCTTCATTTTACCTTCATTTCGCCTTCATTTCACCTTCATTTTACCTTCATTTTACCTTCATTTTACCTTCCTTTTGCCTTCATTTCACCTTCATTTTACCTTCATTTTACCTTCATT
The DNA here is from genome assembly GCF_026437365.1 of Eucyclogobius newberryi. Lineage (NCBI taxonomy): Eukaryota > Metazoa > Chordata > Actinopteri > Gobiiformes > Gobiidae > Eucyclogobius > Eucyclogobius newberryi. The sequence continues at coordinate 3,020,130 of NW_027315779.1, forward strand.
TTACCTTCCTTTTGCCTTCATTTCGCCTTCATTTTGCCTTCATTTTGCCTTCATTTTGCCTTCATTTCGCCTTCATTTTGCCTTCATTTTGCCTTCATTTTGCTTTCATTTTGCCTTCATTTGCCCTCGTTACCTGCGGCCGGGGCGACTGTGGCCGTGTGCGACACCTGCAGAAAAAAAGAGTCTGAAAAACACACAAAGCCGTGAGAACCAGCCCTGCACATCAATCACACTGTGTAGTACTACCAGCAGCTGTGCATATTCACCACTATGTAAGGGACGTATACACCGCAGGAGGCCACAGAAGAGAAGCCACCGCATGCTTTATATTCCACTGAGCTTCTTAAATTTGGAGGAAGAAGAAGAAGAAGAAGAAGAAGAAGAAGAAGAAGAAGAAGAAGAAGAAGAAGAAGAAGAAGAAGAAGAAGAAGAAGAAGAAGAAGAAGAAGAAGAAGAAGAAGAAGAAGAAGAAGAAGAAGAAGAAGAAGACGGCGGCGCAGGTAGTTATCGTCTCAAAACTCGACAGCTGCAGAAGTGTGTGTTTAAAGTGATGGGGAGATGACACAGGCAGGTGGAGGAAGCACAGAGAGGAAATCAAATCCAGGAAAACAAGTGACAGCAGAGAAAGTGGGGCTCTTTAGATGTGGGAGAACGAGCGAGAGCGGCGGGGGACTTTTTGTATTTAAGATGTGACTGTTGTTGGATATAGTTCAACTCGCTGCGGCGCCGGGACGTGAAAGTGCTTCAGAGACGACGGCGTGTCTATAGAGAAAGATGATGATTTAAGTAACAAGCGGCGAATGTGAGGAGGCTGGAGGAGGAAGAGTCTGCACTGATTGGCCTTTCAAAGGGATGGAGTTTGTGCTAAAGGTTAGACATGTTTTTTACAATCTTATAAAGTTCAGTAACAAGCTTGTGGTTAGTTAACGTGTTAGCGGTAAAACAATCACGATGGGGCTGAGCTGTGTATTTCTGTTCTACCCTTACGAATACTGTCAGAAGAGTTTATAAATGAACTGAAAAATCAAGAAAAAGTATAAAATGTGATGAAACAACACATTTTAGAGCTTGACATCACTGCAAGCGTTCATGGGCCTGTGCAGGTATTTGATTCTCAACAGAAAGGTGAACAAACTGAAAAATAATGGACTAATGCAGCTTAATGTTGTTTGAAATCAAAGGAATCAGCTCACATGTCTTAACTAAAGGCCAATTCATACTTCAGAAAAAGCAAAACGCTTGTTAGAACAAGAACAAACTTCTTTTGGACACAGACATTTCTTCATTAGACGTTCTGCTGCTGAATCCCTCTAAGCCCCTCCCCCCATGAGTGGCATCACGGATTTGATAATTGTTATTAGTTCATTAAAGTTCATCAAAATGTTATATAGATATATTTTGTATGTATTTTTAAATCTTAATTTCGCAAAAGAGAAATGAAGCCTGCGTAAATTCAGCCTGGAAGACCTAACTCCATCCATCTACGTCAAGGCCACCATGGAAGGACCCTTCTCCCCAGCGCCATCATCGCACTCAAGCGGGCGTGGCCTGTCCGTCTGTGAGAGTCAGATCCTTCACTTCACCATGGACTCTCCCAGGTTTCTGCGCTTATCCCAAAGAGGTTATGCAGTTTTTCCTGGCCAAAGAAGGAGGGTGAAAGGACAGAAGGAGGGTGAAAGGACAGAAGGAGGGTGAAAGGTCAGGGGGCGTCTGCATCATGGCCCTCGCACCTGCTCCTCATCCCCAATCAACGCTCTCAAGTGACTCCTCCCCGCTCCAATCAGCACCAGGCGGTCACATTTAAGCCCTCAGGCAGATGGCTCGGCCGCTCAAACCGTACTGCGACCCACCACCTCCCCTGCTCCTCCTCTGCATTCCCCTCATCCTCTACCTTCTCTTCACATCTACCACCACCAGTCTCCAGGCTCCGGGGGGAGACATCTAATACAAATAGATCATGGAGTGCCCATGATCGCAACGTCTTCTGCCGGGGTCTGAGCGCCAAATAACCCACGTAATAAAGCTTGCTAAACAATCCATTCTCGTGGTCTCTTTGTCTCTCCAGGGTGAAATGTATTTAAAATCGGTTGCATTCAGGGGACATCACATTCTATTAGTCAATCATATTTAATACAGATGGAGGACAACTATAAAGAGCTAAGACCTTTTTGTAAATTAGTATTATTCTCAGATTCTAAGAGAAATGATCAGGTTCAATGTGAATTTATCTTATTTCATTAAAAAGCACATGGCAAACAATAGGGAAAAGTGGCCCCTCCCCACCAGCTGAGATGATTATTATCACTGTAGATGTAGGACATGAACGCAACCTTTTAGCCACACCCACTTGGAAAATCCTACCAATCACAGTGCAGTGTTCTAGCGGCCCTGTAAGATGAATCTCCGCTCGGCCGATGAGACCAAAACGCCCCGAGTGCTTCTGATGAAATGTGAATTGGCCTTAAGTCAACAGAGCTTGAGACAGAGCAGCTTCAGGTCAGCTTCAGCTCAGATAATGATGACATCACATGAAAGACTTTATCTCAACTCTCACCATAAAATAGTATTTGACATCGTGAAAGAGATCTTTGAGAACATGTTTTGGTTATTCTTCTCACAGTGAGAGAAGCTTTATGTCAACTATATTAAATGATTTGAACATTTGGGGATTGTAAAAATGACTGCACTGAAACATTATGCAGTGGAATGATTGGTAACTACCTTATTGTGTTTGCAGGGTAGAAATCAATGCTGCTTTTTAATTACAACGGACGCAGGAAGACTGACTGATTGCATCGCTCTCAGCTAATGGGATCCATTTAAACAAACAAACAAACAAACAAACAAACCATTAACCATTAACCACCATCATGTAAGTTTGGACGGATCTGCAAGGTCATGTTTGAGCTAAAAACCTCTGTATGCAGGTAAGAAACATCCTCTTATTATTGTATCTATTCTAAGTCTCTTATTACTCACACTTCCTGTTCTTCTGCAGCAGCAGCAGTGTTGACCTTTGAGAGTCTTTTCTCCTTTTCAGATTTGACAGGTTTTCAGACTGAAAGACTTGTTATTTTGTTTATCATCAGACGTTGCTGTCGGAATGATGGAGTCAACAATATAGGTCAGATTTGTCAGCGTAGTCAAAAATATATGTGTGTGAAGAGTAAATAAGGCTGCGTTCACTGCACTTGCACATTCACATCAGAAACAGGACCAGCACAGTGTGAATGCAATTGTGAAAAACATATATAACCCTTGTGTTTCAAAGTGATGCTTTTCAATCTCTGACTGATTGTATCGCAGACATAAAGATGAGTTAGTGCAACATGAATGATAAGAAGACAGAGTATATTTTATTGGGTGATTCTGTGCTGTCTAAGTTTAATAACTTCATCCAAGATAAAAAAAAAAAAAAAAAGGCCGTGAAGAATCTTGGGGTTGTTTTTGAAAACAATTTTAAAATGGACAAACAAATTGACAGTGTGGTGTTTTTATCAAGTACATCTTTTAGATAAAGTCAAGCCTTTTTTTAAATGGCACCGACCTTGAGAGGACAATTCATGCTTTCATCAGCTCAAGAACACGCCCGCACTTCACGCCCTCAGCCGCTTCAGCTCCAACAGAACGCTGCGCATCACCCGGTTCAAAATGCTCTCCATTGGCTTCCCGTTTCTTTTAGAATGTATTTTTAAATTGTACTTTTTATTTTTAAAGCTCTAAATGGCCTGGCACCTCCTAATCTGAGCTTCTGTCTGCCCCAAACCCAAGCAGGGCTCTAATGTCCCAGACTCTAGAACAAACTGCCCCCCACCATGCGCCCGCCTACATGCGCCAGCCCCCATGCGCCCGCCCCCATGCGCCCGCCCACATGCGCCCGCCCACATGCGCCCGCCCACATGCGCCAGCCCCCATGCGCCCGCCCCCATGCGCCCGCCCACATGCGCCCGCCCACATGCGCCCGCCCACATGCGCCAGCCCCCATGCACCCGCCCACATGTGCCCCCCAACAGGCACCCCCCGACATGTACCCCGCCCCGACATGCTCCACGCTCGACATGCCATGCGCCCCCACCCCGAGATGCGCTCCCCCGACATGCGCCCCCCCGACATGCGCCCCGCCCGACATGCGCCCCCTGACATGCGCAACCCCGACATGCGCCCCGCCCGACATGCGCCCCCCCGACATGCGCCCCACCCGACAAGCTCCCCCCGACATGCGCCCACCCCGACATGCACTCCCCCCGACATGCGCCCCGCCTGACATGCGCCCCCCCGACATGCGCCCCGCCCAACAAGCTCCCCCCGACATGCGCCCACCCCGACATGCGCCCCGCCCGACATGCGCCCCCCCGACATGCGCCCCGCCCGACAAGCTCCCCCCGACATGCGCCCCGCCCGACAAGCTCCCCCCGACATGCGCCCCGCCCTGTAATTTTATACACTGTTCTGACATCTGTAGTACATTTGAACAGTGCAATTATATGGCTCAATCTACTTAACCCACTTGTATTGTTAATTGCTATGGCAACAGCGTACAGTTTTCATCACTCTGAATAACATGGAGAGCAGCACTTCCCCCACCACACTCCAAAGACAGTATTTTCTCCTCCAAATTAATTTTTTTGTGAATTACACTTACAGGACATTCCTCACTCTGTGACAAATGCATCGGAATAAAGAGAGTGCAGAGGTACCATTTTAAGGTCTATTTTCCGCGGAGATAACGTGCCAAAAATGTGGATTTTCCACTGCACTGTGAGTCATTTCAGACGAGTGCCCCCCTGAAAGCCCCGTGCAGTTATTTATTACAGCGAGGCACCGTTCACACCACTACAACGTGCACGGGAAGAGGAAGAGGAAGAGAAGAGGAAGAGAAGAGGGAGCAAAGGTGAAGAGCAAGACCTGTGTTTGTGGCTCGTCACTTAATACTAAAATATGGTTGAACATGAACTTTTACTGTAAGAAAATATGAATAATTTGCCGCTCGGAAAAATGGCATTCTGAGAGTTAAAAGTGCAATTTGAAGATATAAACTAAACAATGAGCTAGTTGACAACTGCATTGATTGGAAAAGAATCGGAAGACTGTGCAAATTCTGTGACACAGAAGCCGCAAATGAAAACGACATAAATCAAGAATAAACAAGCTTCAAATAAGTAATAGATGTATATAATGTGCTGAAATCAAATCCAATCCACTTTATTTATATTGCGCGTTTTATAAACTGAACGTTTCCAAAGTGCTGCACACAAAACATGAAATACACTTACGCTCTACCAGTGCTAAATAAAATAAAATAGTTAAACAATAAAAACCCTAAAACTAAACTAAAGAAATAATCTAAAACAATAAATAGTGACTAAAAAACATGAAAAAACACTAATAAACGGCGAAATGAACAATAAAAAACATAAAACTAATAAAAAACATAAAACTAAACTAAAGAAATAATCTAAAACAATAAATAGTGACTAAAAACATGAAAAAAATACTAATGAACAGAAAAATGAACAATAAAAACCATAAAACTAATAAAAACCATTAAACTAAACTAAAGAAATAATCTAAAACAATAAATAGTGACTAAAAAACATGAAAAAATGCAAATAAACGGCGAAATGAACAATAAAAACCATAAAACTAATACAAACCATAAAACTAAACTAAAGAAATAATCTAAAACAATAAATAGTGACTAAAAAACATGAAAAAAATACTAATAAACTGCAAAATGAACAATAAAAACCATAAAACTAATAAAAACCCTAAAACTAAACAAAAGAAATAATCTAAAACAATAAATAGTGACTGAAAACATGAAAAAAATACTAATAAACAGAAAAATGAACAATAAAAACCATAAAACTAATAAAAACCCTAAAACTAAACTAAAGAAATAATCTAAAACAATAAATAGTGACTAAAAAACATGAAAAAAATACTAATAAACGGCGAAATGAACAATAAAAACCCTAAACTAATAAAAACCCTAAACTAATACAAACCCTAAAACTAAACTAAAGAAATAATCTAAAACAATAAATAGTGACTAAAAACATGAAAAAATACTAATAAACGGCGAAAAAAAATGTTTCTGCAACTGTCCTAACCACTTTTTAGGCCCGAGCGCCACAAGCTGGCGAGAGGCCTATTAATCTCGTAAGGCCGTGCGAAGCACAGCTGCGAAAGTGCGCACATAGTGCGCACGAAATCGAGCGCGAAGCGCTCGCCCACTTCCAAACACTCACTAACGCACTCCTTCACTCACGCACGCCCCGTGCATACTAATTAGTAGTAGGAAAATGGAACATTATCGTTGTAAACGGGCGAAGCCCGTGCAAAAGTGCGCACTAAACGAGCACTTTACATTGGGATGACGACTTCGCGGTCGTCAACCCCATATAAAGCACTCATTTGCCCTAAGTAGCTCACGAATACGTTCCCCATCTCTTGCATGTTCCGTGCATATAAGCATGTAATGCAAAAATTGAACATTATTACTGTATAGAGGGCCAAAAACACAAAGTGGGCGGAGCCCACTCAAAATTAACGAAAGTACCCGTCAGTGACCAGGGAGCCACACCATGAGGTAGGAAAGCGCGAGCGCTTTCCGAAAATGTATAGTTTGTGATATTTGAAAAATGGGAAACATTGTTTTCGCATCAGAATATTGTTCTTTCTTTCTTCTCGGGACCAACCCCCCTATTTTTCACCCAGTGAACATTGACGAAAAGTCACAAAAATTTGCACACCTCTAAAAATCGTACCTCTCTACATTCTGGCTATTTCCCTTTTCTAAAATAAAAAAATTGGCGCGTCAGCGCCCCAAATGTACCAAAAATGCATTGAGAGCTGGGAAATGACCCCAAAAAAATCTGATCGTAGAATCATGAAATTTGGCGCAGAGGTAGATGGTGACAAGAGAAGTAAAAAATATTATTACGGCAACGCCGTCCGCCCCAACCAAATGTCGTCCATATTGGTTCAAAAATGGCTAAGCATGACTAGGGAGTTTTTCCAAACGTCGTACTTTTACGAACTCCTCCCAGGGCGTTGGCTCTAAAAAGCTGAAATTTGGTGAAAATGCTACTGAGGAGTGGGACATCAAAAGTTATTCAAATTACATTGATACCTCTCACGGTCTCTGTGCGGCGAAGCCGCAAACTGTAGCTAGAATTTCAGAAATCTCCCAAATTTAACATTTCTGCCGTTTGCTTAGATAAAGTCCGAATTGCGTCAAATTAGAATCAGTTGTTAAACTCTTTGCCCTAAACCTACTTGAAGTGAAATAAATTAATTTGGCGCCACAGCGCCCCCTACAGATTTTATATGGAGGTTAAATGTTTAGTTTTGCGAAATCATATGAAATTTGACACAAAACTCAATTTTACCATCCCCATCAAAAAAGTCAATGAGACCCATGTCATAATTGTTATGGCTTTGCCGTAGCGATGACCAAAACCTCCCACGTTATTCCAATGGGGAAATCGCCAGAACACATATACACTTTAGACTTTCACAAACTCCTCTTAGGGCGTCAGCCCTATTAACCTGAAATTTGGTGAGACTCATCTTCAGGGGTGGACCATCAAAAGTTATTCACATTTTTATTCAAAGAGTCACGGTGTCTGTGCGGCAAAGCCGCACATTTTGCCAAGAATTCAAAATAAAATTGCTTTTTGATGGTAAAACAAAGGGGAGAAGATGTGACAGCGTCACAGATTCAGCAGTAGATGTAATAAAAGGACAATTGGGGTGCGTTAGCGCCCCCTCCTCGTGCGGCGTGGCAGCGGCGGCGGCGTGGCGAGGGCCGATCATTGCCGCTTGCGGCTTTAATTTATTATTATTATTATTATTATTAATGTGCCTTAAAGGGGCATATGCAACTTTTCGGCAGGGGGTCCACAACATGCCTGTCTCCACGGAGATGCTATTGCTTTGCCTGGATTTTTTTTCAGCAACAACAAAAGTAAAAAAGTAAATGCAATAAATCAATATATTTGTGCATAACGCATAGCGTCATGGCGACAAGCTGTGGACACCGTGCCAGAGAAGCTACAAAGTGCACGTTTAAATTTTTTTAGCTTCCATTTTCTCCTGCTCGTTTCATCATCCCAAGCCTGTAGTTCGACGCCGCCCCTGCCACTTCCCCACACTCCTCGCACCGTTCCCGCTCGGCTTGTGTGACTGACAACTCATTCTCTGCAGATTCTGCGTCAGTGCCTCCAGATGGGACACGCACCTCGGGGTCCGAACATCTGCAGAGGAGACAGACCACTGCTTCAGACTCTCGCTTTTTTTTGCCATTTTGTATTTCTTCGCGCCGGTTCTCACTTTCCATTGGACGTTTCGCACACGATTATCCTGCAATAAAGACTTGGAATTCCCACCGCACTCCTTCGCCATCTGTCACCTGTCTGCCGCTGTCAGCCAATCACAGCCCGCTCCCCGCTGCGCATCGACCAATCACTAGTTCTGACTCCATATTGTCAGTGAGAACTATTGCAGAAGTTGTGTTGTGAATTCTTCTCAGTCCCACCGATCAAACGCCAGCTCGGATTGTTTTTGCCGCTCCAAGGATTCCAATTTCTCTGATTCGTCGCGGTGTTCGTGTGCAACTTCTGCTCGAAAATGTCGTATTTACGCACGTGAAAGCGGCATCAAATCTCCTCTGTCCACGTGGAGCTGCAGGACCATCAGCCCCCTCAGCCAGTCCATGTCCGCCTCTTGAACAGTGACCACCAACATTATTTTTTGCATAACATCCTAACAATCAAGATATGGTGCTATTTATCCCACTGTATTCTTCACATTATTAAAGTTGAGGATCAGACTGCCTCGTGGAGCTACAGGAGACACATGACTCCTATGATGAATTTGGTCAATTTTTTTAATCTACTGAATGTTTACTGTCTGGAAAATGGTACAAACTAGGATTACACAAATCGTTTTTTACTTTAATTTGAAGCTACACTACACATTCCTTCATCTTGGGAAGAAGCTGTTAAAAGCAGAAGCGATGACCGGTGAAAAGGCCCTGGTCAAATCTGCGATAAGAAAATACACTTTTACTCCGGAGTGATGGAGCATGAACGTGTGGCACCGACGAAACAAGACATTTTTGACAATAAAAATACTGTTGTTTAATGAATGAGAGATAGACAGGTTTATCCTATACATTCAAGGCAGAAACAATCATACTTTCATTAGACAAAATAATCTAATCTAATAATTGACTGTATTGGCTTCCAGAATATGCATGTTTTTCTCTTGTTGTGACCCGGACATCCTCGTTTGTGTGTTTAATCTTACGGTTAATGAGACTTCAACGTGTCTGTGAATGTTCCCTTCACTTGGTAACTTTGAGGTTTAATTTATTGATCATTTTCTGTCCGTTTTCTGAATCCGGCACATTTGGCACATTTCATTTTGACAATTTGTATTATTGAGGTCGCGGCATATTCACCACGGACGCGCGTTTATTTGTAGCTCATTAACTGCGCTGATGTTTTTTGGAGAGACTGCGCTCGACTCTCGACTACTGTTCCCGTGCGGTCTCAGAGGACCGTCAAATCAACTCAGTCTGGCGGCGGTTCGAGGCAATAACGACACAAGCGACGCGAGTTCCATGAAAAATATTACTTTCAAAAGTGGCACACAATGTGGAGCTCTCTGTGGTGTAGTGCTGCGCTAACAGAGCAGGTGTTCGGGTGGTCTGCAACAAATGAACGTATGAGACAATGCAAATGAGGCTTAAAAGTCATGATAAGGCTGCCCCAAATTGTCTGTTTGCTGTAACCCAACCCAACATTTTTCAAGTGGGTTGGTCGGTAGGTAAATTCTTATTTTTTTTAACTTTGAAGGTAAAAAGAAAGATCCAAATCGTTGACATTTTTTGACTCGGAGTGACCGCCAGGGGTCAGGCTTCAACAGTCCAGGGGTTAGGCTTCAACAGTCCAGGGGTCGGGCTTCAACAGTCCAGGGGTCAGGCTTCAACAGTCCAGGGGTCAGGCTTCAACTGTCCAGAGGTCAGACTTCAACAGTCCAGGGGTCAGGCTTCAACAGTCCAGGGGTCAGGCTTCAACAGTCCAGGAGTCAGGCTTCAACAGTCCAGGAGTCAGGCTTTAACAGTCCAGGAGTCAGGCTTTAACAGTCCAGGGGTCAGGCTTCAACAGTCCAGGGGTCGGGCTTCAACAGTCCAGGGGTCAGGCTTCAACAGTCCAGGGGTCAGACTTCAACAGTCCAGGGGTCAGGCTTCAACTGTCCAGGGGTCAGACTTCAACAGTCCAGGGGTCAGGCTTCAACAGTCCAGGGGTCAGGCTTCAACTCTCGATCAACCCGATTTTACAATATTTTTCTCGACCTTTTGTACGTCGTTACCCTTTATTTTGGTAGTAATATTAGAAAAATAAAAGAATTTGGCGTCAATTTGACAAAATGCTTATATTTGTTTTTCAGTCGGCTAGTTTTATACCGGGTCGGTTGGGTTACGGCAAACAGACATATTATTTTGCTCAGCCTAACATCATTTTGAAAGTAGTGGCTGCCAAAATGGACAAATAACCAACTGTGAGTGCACCATGAACCCTCTCACACAGTTACACTCATCATCTTTAATGCTCTAACTATATTATTCATAATTACCTGCACAATTACAGTTGAATAATTTGGTTAAAAGAGCATTTCCTCCATAACCAGGTCCGAGTGTTGCGGTCACGGCTCGCAGATGGTCCGACGCACAAACGCAGACGTGTTCTCTAACGCAAACGAGAGGGAGAATCATGGAAACAGGGATGAAACATGTGACCGTCCTAATAGGCCATTGCTTCTTACATTAGTCCGATAATGGGATTATTATGAGAATGCAAACGCAGGCATTGTTGATTCCACTTCCTCTCATATATTTAGCCGAGCCTGCTGTGTGTAATTGGATTGCTTGAATTGGGCTGCATAAAGAACCACGACGCTACGACACAAACGGAAAAGATGGTGTAATTACTGCTATTGATTTTATACATTTGCTAAAAAATAGAGCGCTTTGTACTTGTAAAGCTTTTAACTCATTTCTGTTCCTACTCCTAGTGAAGCATGATCAAGTCCTCAAGGTTTCTGTTTTCCCACTGGGTTTTATGGAGATTTGTCTTATAAAGAAGTTATCTATTTACTTGTTTCTTATGAACCTCTTGTGAAAATTCAAGCACTGCACACATTTTGAAGATGTAGTTTTATTATGTATATGTTTTATTATACACAGCCAAAAACAGACAATCTTAACCACTTTAAGTGTAGTCTACAAATATAGTCTAAAATAGGACTAAGCATAAAACAAAGAAACAAGGACTACAAAGGAGAACACAGTCTTGTTTCTTATAGAAAAGGTTGAAATATTAGCAAATCTTGGTATAAGTGGGCGACAAATATAATCTAAGCTCTGATACTTTGCGTCAGTTACATGTTCCCTCTGTGTTATCTTTTATTTCCCTTTATCGGGGGGAAATCAAAAAACAAACACGATTGTTCAGAAAAATGTATGAATAAAATAAAACATGAACTGCTTTGTATAGAACAGCTTCCACCTCCAGGGCTCCAGACTTTTCATCTGGCACTTGTGCTGCCAGATGTTGCAACCCAATTTTCCTTTTGCCATAAAAGAACCTTTATCTTACTCTGAAAACATGGTCAAACACACAAAAGAGAAAACCAAATGGATTTTGAGTGTGCTGAATGTTTAGGATTTTACATTTTTAATCATATTGGGTTGGGTTTCAGTTATGGGAAAATGCCAATTACGACCAGAAGGGGTCAGTATAAAATATCCGGCAGGCACATGTGTTTTTATAGTAGGCCTACAGCTAAATAGAACATATTTTACCATCAAAATCTGTTGAAAAAGAGGAAGAAGCAGTGTGTGGTGGGTTCTCCATTGCCCCAAAGCTGCCCTAAGGCACAAATCAAAAGGTTTTTAAGATGAGAAGATGTTTTGTGATGCGCTTCGGGGATTCACTTAGGTTGTCCAAAACGTACCTTCTTTTGAGTTACATTTCATTTAATTCTAAACATTTGCTCAAATGCATCCTCACTTTTTTCCCCGTCTTTACATCTTTTAGAATATCAAAAAATAAGGCTACCCCAATTAAATTGTCTGTTTGCTGTAACCCGAGTCAACATTTTTTAAATGGCTCGGACGGTAGGCAAATTCTTATTTTTTTTTATTAGCCAAAAAAGAAAGCCAAAAAAAAGATAAAAATGTTGTCATTTTTTGAGTCGGAGTGAACACCAGGGGTCAGGCTTCAACAGTCAATGACGGAAAATGTCTCTATCAACCCGATCGGGAGACTAAATCTCACGATTTTAAAATATTTCAATTGACCTTTTGCACGCCATTATCCTTTATTTTGGTAGCTAAGGCGGAACATGCGGGGGACACGGGTGCCACCATGTTTGTTGTGATGACGCTGCTGGGCGTGTTTCAATCCCAGAATGCATTTGCGTAAGTCAAATTTCACACCCTGACAGAGAAACACATGTCCTATGGAGACTTTAGTGGCGCCGATAGGGTCAAACTATGTTGTTGTTGTTGTTGTTGTTTTATGGCGGTTGGCATCCAATTGTTGCATTACCGCCAGACTTTATTCCTCAGACTTCCAAGAGTAACTTAATAAAAACAATGTGATGACTCCTATGCGCGCTCTCTCTTGTTATAGACGCATGAGGAGAACTCAAAATGAGGACGCGCATGCGGTGTGTTATAAGTCCATTGGGATGAATGATATGTTTGCTGATATTTTTTATTCAATCGGCTAGTTTCATAGCGGGCCGGTCGGTTACGGCAAACAGACATTATTTTGCCTAGCCTAATTAAAGTTTGTTAGTTTGATCAGTCAGTTTTTGTCCAGAGCTTTTTTAGTTTGTTAGGTTTGGCTTGTTTTTCTCACTCAATCATTTTTAATCGTTTGTTTGATCGTCGTTTTTTGTAACGCTCTTTCCATTGTTCGTTTGTTCAGATGTAAACTTCTTGAAATGGTGCTGAGGAGGGAGCGTGGACGGAGGTGTGGACCAGAGCAGCCCAAACAGACATGAATGTGGCATCTCTGGTCCCTGTGGCAGACCCAGGGCGGATCTCACACAGTCACTTTGAAGTTGACTCAGAGGAAGTCCTCGTGACACCTTCAAAGAGACTGTTTTTCCCTCAAGGTTTCACATTAAGGCCCAGTGCATCCAACACGACGCTCCGCCTTGGACCGGCACAATAAATATACAAGATGCAAGATACAAGACTTAACTCGGTTGGAGACTTGAGGGGTTTTATTAACTATGTCTGTGTGATCAAGGTCCTTTTTGAAATATTTATCCTTGTACTCACAGGTTAAAGTATAATGTTTTGCATGTTTGATAAAGGATGTTATAATTCCTTCTTCTTCTTTATATAAATTAAATAAACTGTGATGCTGTGGTCACATATTTGGTCTCTGGACTTTTCAGCACCACGGTCAGCTAATTGTGGAACTCACTGTATTTGTCCTAATTTTTAAGTGTATTTTCATCATCAGATTACAGTATGAGATCGCTTTGTTTAAGAGTGTTGAGCGTTGTTCCAGAAAGATCTAGAAGCATTTCAAACTGACCCATGTACCTTGCCCATTGCAAAATATCCATGACAATTCTTTCAGCGCATGTTTTATCTTTACAACTAAATGATTATGATTGTTTGCCATTGCACCCAAAATGTCTTTTTGTTTTGTTTTCTTAAAGCGAAATGTCACCAAAAAGCCACCGTCACACTTTCCAATCCCAGCTGCCATTTTCACCGAGGTTTAGACATGAGTGAGTGACATTCATGAGGTAAACATGCCCCAAATGCATTTTAAACATTTAGTATTTCCAGACAGTTCTGTGTGTCTGTCTTATATTTCACCTATTTTCAACCGGTCTTCACTCTGTCACTGCAACTGCAAAACAACTTTCTCCAGCTAAACTCAAACAAAACTGAAATCATCGTCGTCCACGGAAACAAAGAGAACGTGTTAGAAGTCACCTCCAGAGTCTCTGAAACTTAAAGTTAGAAATCTGGCGGTAATAACGGACTCAGACTTGACCTTTAACAGCCACATCAAATCAATAATAATATAAAGTATAGTGTTGGAGAGACTTATCCATGCGTCTGTCTCCAGTAGATTAGACTACTGTAACGGCCTGTTCACTGGCCTCTCCAAACCAGCTGTAAAACCGGCCTCCTGCTGGTGCCAGAGTCAGGACTAAACATGGACCAGCCTCCTGCTGGTGCCAGAGTCAGGACTAAACATGGACCGGCCTCCTGCTGGTGCCAGAGTCAGGACTAAACATGGACTGGCCTCCTGCTGGTGCCAGAGTCAGGACTAAACATGGACCGGCCTCCTGCTGGTGCCAGAGTCAGGACTAAACATGGACCAGCCTCCTGCTGGTGCCAGAGTCAGGACTAAACATGGACCGGCCTCCTGCTGGTGCCAGAGTCAGGACTAAACATGGACCAGCCTCCTGCTGGTGCCAGAGTCAGGACTAAACATGGACCGGCCTCCTGCTGGTGCCAGAGTCAGGACTAAACATGGACCGGCCTCCTGCTGGTGCCAGAGTCAGGACTAAACATGGACCGGCCTCCTGCTGGTGCCAGAGTCAGGACTAAACATGGACCTGCCTCCTGCTGGTGCCAGAGTCAGGACTAAACATGGACTGGCCTCCTGCTGGTGCCAGAGTCAGGACTAAACATGGACCGGCCTCATGCTGGTGCCAGAGTCAGGACTAAACATGGACCGGCCTCCTGCTGGTGCCAGAGTCAGGACTAAACATGGACTGGCCTCCTGCTGGTGCTAGAGTCAGGACTAAACATGGACCGGCCTCCTGCTGGTGCCAGAGTCAGGACTAAACATGGACCTGCCTCCTGCTGGTGCCAGAGTCAGGACTAAACATGGACTGGCCTCCTGCTGGTGCCAGAGTCAGGACTAAACATGGACCTGCCTCCTGCTGGTGCCAGAGTCAGGACTAAACATGGACTGGCCTCCTGCTGGTGCTAGAGTCAGGACTAAACATGGACCGGCCTCCTGCTGGTGCCAGAGTCAGGACTAAACATGGACCGGCCTCCTGCTGGTGCCAGAGTCAGGACTAAATATGGACCGGCCTCCTGCTGGTGCCAGAGTCAGGACTAAACATGGACCTGCCTCCTGCTGGTGCCAGAGTCAGGACTAAACATGGACTGGCCTCCTGCTGGTGCTAGAGTCAGGACTAAACATGGACCGGCCTCCTGCTGGTGCCAGAGTCAGGACTAAACATGGACCGGCCTCCTGCTGGTGCCAGAGTCAGGACTAAATATGGACCGGCCTCCTGCTGGTGCCAGAGTCAGGACTAAACATGGACCAGCCTCCTGCTGGTGGAATCTGCATTTCAATTTTATGCAGCTTCTACTCTGACAATGTTCAAATCCAAGCTCAAAACTGTTTATTTAGCTGTGCATGTGACTGAAAGGATTCTATTTGCACTCTTCAGAAGTGTACAAATTGAGCTCTACAAATAAACTTACCATGCCTCTACAAATGGACTCTAACCTAGAAAAACAAGCATTTTGTGGGAACAGTCGGAACCTAAAATTACAAGATGCATTTTGTGGAAAGTGCTAATCTATTCTGAATATGTTGCTTTTTGCCCTAAAGTGTTTTAAAAGAAGTGAATAGGGCTTTTTGAGCTTTTAACCATCTTATATTGTTGTCCCCTCATTTATTTTGCTTCATTCACGCTCGTTTCATTAATCCTTTTCACAAGCTCGTCTTATATAATATAATTATACTCACAACAAATGTACAGCTCTTTCATCTGCCTTTTTATTGTATGTATGGCTCTGTTCGCAACATTCACATTGTTCATTTACACGACTGATAAAATAAGATACTCCTTTATTGTCCACACATGGGGAAATTCCATTGTTGCAACGCAGTAGATACAGAGGAAAAGGACAGATAACTTATAGGAAGTTTAAATAGAAGAACTCTTATAAACAAAACTCTTATAAACAAAAACTCCTATAGACAAAACCTCTCATTTCCTAATAAGGAATGGAGGGGAAAAATAAATAAAGATTAAAATAAAATAAAATAAAAACAGCTAGCGTAAGACAAGATAATACTAATAAATAAACACTCTATTTTCATCAGTTATATGCACATGAATGTGACACTATTGCATGTGAGTACGACATAAAGAGCACCTCTAAATATGCCATAATACTTGTGGTTGGCAAAGTGTGTTAACAAATGTAGAAATATTAATCATCAGGTAAACATATTTAAGAGCCCTTCACGTTGTAAATTGTCGCTTGCTTTTGTGCATTTTGATTTGCAGGACATTTACAGTTCCACAAAACTGACTTCAAACCCGCACAAACGTTCCCTTCAGCTGCATTACCAAATCATAAAAAATAAAAGCTTTAGTTTGAGTCACACGAGGAGAACGCAGATCTTCAGGTGGCAGCGTGTCGTGGAATACAACCTCCCAACTGCATGCATGAGTGTGCGAGCGTTGCAGAAAACCCAGGTGGCTTCGTTGTCCTGGATAGAAGTGTCTCCGGGGGGGACGAGCTCAGCAAGTCTCTGCGCTCCTCTCTTCTCGAAACATTTCTCTCTTTCTTTCTTTCTTCCACCAACCTCCACCAATAATCAAGCAGGGATCGGAAGCGAGAAGGCAGCGCTTTTGAAAGAAAAGAGAGGGAAATTACAAAGTGCAAACTGGATTACGAGTCGAGGATTAGAGGCGAGGAGGGGTTGCCGGGTAGATTCCACCAGCAAAGTGCATCTGTCAAGGGGGCCATTGTCAATAACTGCCCTGCACTTGAAGCTTAAGTGGTTGTATGGGAAAAGCTGAAAGGAAGAAAACATTTTTAAGAGACAGAAAACATTTTTTAAGGTCTTGGAGATCTACTAGAAGCTAAATAGCAGCCTCGGTGTCCGGAGGTGCTGACCCCAGATCAGTCGTTTCGGATTGATGTCACCCCAGGGCGGCTTTAGGGAAAAGGAACCAAGGCACTTTACTGTATGTGACGTGTGGAGGAGGTGGGCTGAAGCAACACTGCCACCTACTGGAGCAGACAGGAGGGACAGGGGGGAATGATGACGTCAGGTTGTACTGAGGACTGAGATGAGGCTAATTTAACTGCAGCGCACGGATTGGAAGCATTTCATAAACTCTATATTCTATTTTGCTCTGATCTATTAAGCCAGTAAATACTCTGCAAATGGTATTTTCAACATCAATGGGGATGCTATGCTACAGGGTTTTCAGATGTATCATAAATGACATACTAATCGATGCCAAAAGTAGTGTCAAAACTAGATTTGAAGAATTGATACAAAAAGAAACCTGAAAAACTTATAAAATATGACCTTTCCTGAACAGTTTTAGATAGATTTTCAAACAATCAGATGTAGTATAAGAGAAAGAAGAGTATAAGAAGAGTAGTATATATTATTCTGTGTTGAAAATTACAGCCAAAAAGGTGTTTTTTAATGTCACTGTGGTATCGAGCTTATTCCTTAATTGTGTTTGAAACTTTAGCTTTTTACAGCTTACTCAGAGTTTTGCATTTTGACTGATGATTTATGCAAGTTTCCATCATCGTCCTGCATTTTTCTGAGGCTTGAGCGCTTCAGTTTGCACCTTACCACACTCACTTTGGACTCACAACACTCATGCATGCAGGGTTAACAACATGTGTGATGAGAGTTTCAAAAAGAAAAACCTGCTGAAGAAGTTAATGAACCTGCATCCATTATTATGTTATTTTAGGTCAATGTTGCGGTTTACCATGAACAAAAACGTGAAATTGTCATCTATATGTGTTCATTCACTCTCTTGCAGCGGTGGGGAACTTCTTGATTGAAAAATAAAGTGTGTTTGCCAGTCAGTGCCAGTCAACCACCTCCAGCTATCAGTCACTCTATGAACGAGAACACAATAACATGGTCAAACCGGTCGGAGTTGGGGTCAAACTACCTTCACTCTACAAAACCCGCGCCGCTGTCGGTCCATGAGAACAGAGTGGATTTCAGAGGGTTTTGGCTGATGACTGACAACACTATAAACCCAGCAGGACTTATTTATCCAGACTTTCTTTGATAATCCGGGCTCAGAGTGGGAGTCTGAGCTGGTATAAGCAGGGATGAGTTTGGGATTACTACCGGCCATCTCAGGCCTAAGCCACGAAGTTCCAAAAGAAACTCATAAAAAAAGCTCTGATGCCATTACCAGAGGGAGTCCACACTGAAAGGCCGATGATAAAGTTTTACTGGGGAGAAAAATGATGAACGTGGTGCAAGAAAGTGAGAAAGCGACTTGGCAATGGGATAAGAAATGTCTGGATTGTACATTTTTACCAAAATACAAGACAATCGATTATATTTTGTCAATTTCTTTCTATGAGACAAGTGATCAATCAATCAATCAATCAATCAATAAAGCTTTGGGTGTGCCCAAACAGCAACTCAAGCATACTGAGCAGTTATAATTACAATCAATAATATAAAAATAGCTCAAACAAACGTCTCAGTGCATCTTAGGAGAAGGATTCGTCAGCTCTGATCCCGAGGAGAGAAGCAGACCTCAGGACAAAAGAGCCTAAAGTGCTATCAGGCTTACGTCAAATCGACAAGAGCGTGGCAAAATCCCTATATTAAAGCATAAAACTTTAATTTTAATTGTATTGTATTTATGTTATTTATCTGATCAGAAATCTGAACTCAAAGTCTGTTAGCCTTTAGCTCCGATGCCAGTTTTACACGATAATTAATATATCAAATAAAACACTCAACAATGACTTTTAAGGAGGCTTTGATCTCACTTAAATGTGCTCGATGGTTTGGTCCAGCTGACACGCCCTGGATTAGTCATAATTTGGGTTTTTGCATGCTAAAGCTAACGGCTGTGTGAAAAAACACCTCTCCGGAGTCTTTTGTTGCTAAGTGATTGATAGCATGAGCATCGAACGCTACGTCTACTGTCTTTGTCTAGAACAGCCAACTGGGGCCGTGGCAACCATGTCATTTAGCAATAAAGCATCTCTGTGGCAAAAATGTTTTATTTACATTCTTGACAAGAGCCACACACAGACCTGAATGTGCAATGTGGAGAAACGTCTGGCCAAACGACAGGTTCAAACTGACCCTTCAGTGGACGGCTCTGTCCCCGTCTTGACTCCATGGAGATGTCATTGCTGTGCTCACGATGTTCCACAGTACAACATTAAACTTATCTATTTCTACAGAGCCACCAGGCCTAATAAACACTGTAAGAACTCCTCAAAATAACCAAGAAGGAGTCTGGATTTAAATAGGTTGCTTCTTTTTTTTACATAACACTATATCAAATAAACCAATTAACAAAACAACAAAATATTCCCAGGTGAACATTATTTTGTATGAGAAGAATAAATTGTTTATCTATTATCTAAACTAAACTGTTTGCAGGCATCATTTTTTAACTTTATTCCATGATTGAAATCCACTACTATTGCATTGTAAGAAATCACACAATTGGGAATTACAATGACATTTCTTGAATCAATGTATGTAAACATAATATGACTTTTTCAGCACGCTTTTCAACAGATGAAAAATGTGCCCTGTGTGTATAAATAACATTTCCATATCTTGTGAAGCCTGGCATTTTGAGTTCAGGGCACAGCGCAGCAATCAAAACAGGATTAATAATGTGATTGAGTGCCTTGAGGTTGCGCCAGGGAAAAAAGTCTGAATAAATAGGGAAAATATGGAAATGGGTTTTTATTGTCGTCAGAGTACTTGAACTGTTTTGGGAACCCGACACATGTACACGTATCTGCATACAGCAACTCATTAAGCTCAATCTTTCATATTAATCACGTTCATTGAATGCTTAGACAATTCACAAGCAAAAGAATGCTTTTAATTAGTTTGAGGCACCAAGCCATGAGCGCCGTTCTTACTTTAGCATCCCAAACATGCTCGATGGGTGACACGTCTGGTGAGTATGCTGGCAATGCAACAACTGGGGAGTACAAATCCTTGCAACCCGGGGCCGTGCATTACTGTACTGCGACATGATGTGATGTTGAGGATGAATGGCACATCAATGGGCACATCACCCATTGAGCATGTTTGGGACGCTCGGTGTAGACGACGTGTGCTCCAGTTCCAGTACTGACTGGTTTTCTGACCAGTCAGTATCTGACAACTGAACATTTCAGCCAGCCTAAGGCACACCTGTGCAATATTCATGGCGTCTCATCAGAGTCTTGTTGTTCCACATTTGTAAGCACTCACAACAAAACTGTGTAGTAAAACCATCCAAAATGTGAGAAAAACATGCTTTATTGTGCATGTACTGTGCCTTTAAACAAGGGCCATTTCATCTTATTCACTTTTCAACATAGTTATAACAAAACCTTTACTTAAATGAATGTTTTAACTGCCTGTTCCTTGTGCTTGAATTGTCCCTCCATTTTGAACTGTATATGTATTGATGACATAAAGATGAATATTTCAAACTCACATTAGACAATTGTTAAAACCTTTCATATGCACCTTAAAAATGTCCTTGTTTTAAATGTTAAAATGATATATTTGAGGACAGAATCATCACAGTGAGTTCAAACGGATCTAGTAATGACAATAACTGAAATGCACAGGTTGTTTGCTTATTATTGAGTTTAAGGATCATTTTGTGGTTTGGATTAAAACCGGTCCAACAAACATCTAATACAAACCCACCTTTGGCATGTGATCATCCACGATATTGATAAAACACTTTCAAGTTGAACAATTTCAAAGGGTGAAAAGTAATGCGACACATTTTAAAAACACAGAGTGAAAATGTCTCCATTCGAGTGCAGACGTTTCACACATCAAGGTCTCTCTCGGCCCTCACACATACAATCTGAGATACTAACTTTAGCCACGCCGACACGCGGGTGTAAATGTTACGACAAGATGACATACTCCTTTTCTAATTATTCTGTATCGACTGTGTCTATACAGCCGCACAATCTATCATCTCATCATGTGATGAGAGGGACACTGCCTGGTAATGTGTCTGCTGACCTTTGCAACAGCCAAAAACACACAGATATGATGTGAATTTGAACAGCGCTTCTGAACTATTAGCAGATGGAACATTAGATAAGAACACTATGTAAAGGTAAATTATCTCTTGACAACACCGTGATAATCCAAGCTTCGTGTCTCTGTTTTTATCAGCAGAACAAAATGAACTTGATGGGTTTTTGCTTCAAAATAATAGTTTGTTTTTCACGATCAGGCTGCAGGAAGTTGTTTGGAAAAAATTATGGTACTAATTTGTATCTATTTATCTTATTTATTTAGTTATCTATTTATTTATTTTATATATTGTATTTATTTATTTTATTTATTTTATTTATTTTATTTATTTTATTCGTTTTATTCGTTTTATTCGTTTTATGTATTTTATTTTATTTGTAATACGGTTAAGGACCACCAATGTAAAACCTCCATATTCAAGAAAGCTGAAAGAAAAATCACAAATTGTAGTGATTTGATGCATCCTTGAAAAGCCTGCTCTTATTCTAAAGAACAGTTCTCTACAAGTTTGAGATACAACAATAAACATAACTACAAAAATAACATATTAAACTATGCATGAGCGTTTTATTGGCTATTATTAAAAATGTAGAGACAATAAAGCTTTATTACTCCAAAATGTATTCTTCAATGCTTTTAATATTAATATATATATTTGTATTATTATATTGCAAGGCCCTTCTTTGTCCACACACAAAGGCTGATAGACAAACATCCAAAAGCAAACATAAGCTGGTTAAAATACCCAAAACATGTGTCGTGAGTAAGTCAAATGCATAAAAAAATATTCTAAACGTGTGATTTTTCATTCTATTACAAGTCACAACAAAGGCAATAACTTTGAAACAGCATGTTCTATTCACGTGTGCTGAAAAAACGGTCTTTCTGACAATACCAAGCTTCATTCAGACTCAAAATTAGAACAAAAACACTTTCAGGTTTCCTTTTACTGTTGATGCTCTCTTTTGAAACCATCCTCTACACCAAACTCACAATTAGATCCTGTTATTTACACTTTAAAATGTACTATGTAAAGGTATTTATCGCACTAACTCATGTCGGTTCCATCCCTGCGTCAATTCTTCGTACTTTTCGTGGCAGCAACCTCGGCGGTCCAACAACTGCTCGTCAGATCCCGGTTTTGTTTGGCCCGGAGACGCTTTAGGGGCAGTGAAGAGCTGTGACCACGCTGTAGGTCTTCGTCTTCATCCTCCTCGTCATCTCTCTCTTCATCTGGCACAGGGCACAGGGGTAACAGCAGCACACGGCGGTCCAGTCGTCACAGACACTGCCCTAAACATAAGGGGATTATGTGTTTTTAATGCTATACATTACTCTCTTTGTGCTCGCGCACAGTGCGCTGCTCGCACATAGTGCGCGCACAAGAAAATCTATGGAGCGCAGAAAATAAAATTCACCACAAACGGCCACCGGGGGTAGTCAAGCAGGAAGTGCAAGTGTTTGACACACAGAAGAAGACTCTTAGTAGCACTGTCCAGGGGGGACACGTCATGCTTTCTATAATATAGAAATAATTATTTCTTGTTTCAAAACTCTGTGTTTTATTACAATCAGAATTAAATTCACAGAGGAATTAGTCTTATTAGTCCTGCAGCGCAGCGCGGACCGCGGGCGCGTTCAAAAGACAACTGTGGTGTGTCACTATTGTGTAAATGAAACGTTCTTGGCCTGATCTGACTCACAAGGCAAAAGACACATGTGCATCATTATCTGGACCATATTTCTGTGTCACAACGTAACACAGAGTCATCAAGGACAGAGGGGACAGAGGGGACAGCTGTGATTTGTTCTAAAGCAGGACGGGGTGCGCCACGGTCGGACCACGGGTGCGCCGCGAGACCCCCGGTTCAAAAGACGCATCACTGAGTTTATACGTGAAGTGTCACATGGTCTTGAAGTGGCACATTTGGAACATAAAGTCAAAGCAAGAAGCAGACGAAGCCATCGATCTGGACAAAGTGTCCAACCACTGGAGAAGTGAGAAGGACAGACGTGCAAAAAGGTAAAATTAAAGTCAACATGTGATAAAATGTAAACATATGATTATATTTCTGTGATGTATTTTATCTGCATAATAGTGATATATTATCTGCATCATTAGTCTAAGAGAAAAACGGCATGTGACAAACTGCATTTGTGAAGGGGTCGTAAAGATGGAGCAAAGAATGTTTACTCCCAGGGAGGGATGTAACAGCCCAGGGGAGAACGGGTAAAACATTCACCAAGGCTTTATCTCTAAGGAAAAATACCAACTGTTGTGAAAGACAAGTGCCTTGATGTGGAGCTGACCAATGAGAAATGTGACCCGCCTATTCCATAATATCAAATAAAACCAACCTGCATGAGAAAAAACGTCGTGAGACCAGGAGGGTCACCAGGCTGCTTACAACAGCCTGGTGACCCGGCCCGGCGGTTTCTCCCATGCATGCCTCACAAAAGTCTGACGTTTCTGTATCGTTTCATATTCTAAGCTGAATTGTGTGAAGTGTCTGTGTGTTAAGGAATAGCATTGGTGTATGTCTAATTCCATGACACAACATTTATGCATATTCTAGTGACATTTATTAAGATTTTGTATTTATGGATATTAATCATCACATGCTGTTACTACAAGATCATTTATGGGTAGAAAGAATATATTTTACAGACAAAGAGTTACAGGAATTAAGACTGTATCACAAATCTGAAAGGTGTATATGTCTCATTTGTTCTACAACTGGACCACAGCCAGGCCAAAGCAGGACTCTGTATATAACATGGGCCAAATTGCTTGTAATAAAAGTAAACTAATGAAAATTGCTGCTGTGATTTGATTCTTTTAATGTAACTTGCTCTGCTCCATGGTGTTGAACAGGCTCAGAGTGGTCCTCAGTGTGCCCAGGGAGCTTGTGTGTTTCCAATTCCCTTTCAGCACCACGGCCAGGACGCAAATGGCGCTTGACTTAGATGGGTTAAAAGTGAATACAAAAGTCCACAATAGATGTCGATCTTTATAATGCGTCACAAACAATCATTTCCCCCGTGCAGTGTCTCCATGTCACACTGACCGGGCCATTTTCACCAATAATCTGCTCCCCCTACTTCTGCCTCTTCACCCTTCTAAACTTTTTACAAAGTCACTGTTCATATGAGTTTTTTGTGTGCGTAGGTAATTTACAACTTTTTTACGACTTAGTTACGAAATGTCGAAATGTAATGAATTTATTCTCGTGGTGCCTCGCAATTACTACTTCCCCTTCCTCTTTTATTTTGATGGGACATTTCCTCTCGTACCATGGTCTTAGCATTAGCATTAGAGTTAGCATTAGCATTAGCGGTGAGGTATAGGGAGGAGGGGTGCACCCGGGTCACCGAGGCGCTCTTTCCCTTTCTCCCTGCTCAGGTCTGCGTTCAGCACGATCTTGCAATTTGTCAGGACAAACAACTATTTGAATCGCAAACTACGCAAACATCAATTACTGAGCGTCGTTTGGTATGCCGCAAAAAGCAGCAGAAAACATGGACGGGCGGGAAGGCGGTCGCTAGCGCGGCTTTAATTTCAAATTGTATTTCAAGAAAAAACATCTGTTCTTAGATTTTATTTTATTTTTAAATCCCCCAAAAATGCGACTTATACTCCAGTGCGACTTATATATGTTTTTTTTACACTATTTCACTATTATGCATTTTTTGGCTGGTGCGATTTATACTCCGGTGCGAATTATACTCTGGAAAATATGGTAAATGCTAATCGTTCTACAAACATATGGATTTTGAAGGCAATACCTCCTCACTCAGCCTGACACTTCGGGATTCCGCGGATGCCACACACCTGGATCTTGTACCTTTCTCTGATCCCGACTCTCAGCGCGAACGTGGATCCAGGCAGGAGCGGCAGGCAGGAACTCTCGCCAAACTGGTGCGCCAAACTTAGGTCCAAAAAGCAAGGCACAAACGCTCCAAGAACACCTGAAGCAGCACCGACAAGAAAGAGACAATATACAAATATATACATGTCATTCAAGCAGTGGTGGGAAGTAACAAAGTGCAAAAATGAAATGCATACGTAGAACTCTTTGGTATCTGTAATTTATTTTAGTAATTTCTACAGTAGATACTTTTTACTTCAGTGCATTTAAGAGCAGGACACATCTTTTAACTGGACAAAAAGTAAATCATGTTTAGACTTTGAGGGGAAAAACAACAACTGTATAGATAAACACGGCCAGAGAATGTTGAAAATGTATTCAGTCATTTCTGTTAAGTCATTAAGTTTTTATTCAGATCGCTATTTTGACACTTTAACAGTTCTGTCCAAAATTCAAAATAATAACAAACAATTGCAAAGTTTTGCAATCTGGTTCTGAAGTATAAATTTTACTGAAATATAGCATACATTTGACTTATATATAGCATTTAATATTGCATTGAATCAGCTTTTTTATCCAGATCACTATTTTGACGTTCTTAAAATCTTTCTGAAATACTTTTCACTCCAAAAGTACATTATTAAAACCGGTACTTAATTAAAAAAAATTGAGCACTTCTTCCACCACTGCATTTAAAGTATTAAATGCACTTTATGTTTCAAATCTGGCTTCTTATTGTATTTCCAGATCTATCAAACTACATATTGAGGGCCTGACTGACAAAATGTGTAGGGAAATTCAAAATAATATTTTATTATATTATATTATTATAACCTCTCCTTGAACCGACACCTTAACGTGGTGGAGGGGTTTGAGCGCCCGAATGATCCCGGGAGCTATGTTGTCGGGGGCTTCAAGCCCCTGGTAGGGTCTCCCAAGGCAAACAGGTCCTAGGTGACGGGTCAGACAAAGATCGGTTCAGAAGCCCTTTATGATGAGTTCACAAACAAGGCCGATTACGTCGCCCAGATCAGCGTCACCGGGGCCCCATCCTAGAGCCAGGCCTGGGATGGGTGCTCGATGGCGAGCGCCTGGTGGCCGGGTCTTACCCCACGGTAATCCCGTGGGCCCACCACCCGCAGGAGGATCCATAAGGGGCCGGTGCAGAGAGATCTGGGCGGCAGTCGACGGCAGGGGCCTCGGCGACCAGATCTCCAGACACAGAGACTAACTCTGGGGACATGGAATGTCACCTCGCTGGGGGGGAAAGAGCTTTAGCTCTTATCTAGTCGACTATATCCGACTAGATATAGTCGGCCTCACCTCCACGCACAGTTTGGGCTCTGGAACCCATCTCCTCGAGAGGGGCTGGACGCTCCACTTCTCTGGTGTTGCCCGCAGGGAGAGGCGGCGGGCTGGTGTGGGCTTGCTTATAGCCCCTCAGCTCAGCCGCCACGTGTTGGAGTTTACCCCAGTGAACGAGAGGGTCGCGTCCCTCCGCCTTCGGGTGGGGGACAGGTCTCTCACTGTTGTGGCGGCCTACGGGCCGAACAGCAGTGCAGAGTACCCGGCCTTCTTGGAGTCCTTGGGAGGAGTACTGGACAGTGCACCGACCGGGGACTCCGTTGTTCTACTGGGGGACTTCAACGCCCACATGGGCAATGACAGTGACACCTGGGGAGGGGTGATCGGGAAGAACGGCTTCCCCGATCTGAACCCGAGCGGTGTTCAGTTATTGGACTTCTGTGCTAGCCACGGATTGTCCATAACGAACACCATGTTCAAGCACAAGGGTGTTCATCAGTGCACAGGGCACCAGGACACCCTAGGCCGGAGGTCAATGATCGACTTTGTTGTTGTGTCATCTGACCTCCGGCCGCGTGTCTTGGACCCTCGGGTGAAGAGAGGGGCAGAGTTGTCAACCGATCACCACCTGGTGGTGAGTTGGATCCGCTGGCGGAGGAGGAAGCCGGACAGACTTGGCAGACCCAAGCGCATTGTGAGGGTCTGTTGGGAACGTCTTGTGGAGCCCTCTGTCAGTAGGGTATTCAACTCGCACCTCCGGGAGAGCTTCTCCCATGTCCCGGGGGAGGCTGGGGACATTGAGTCCGAGTGGACCATGTTCTCCGCCTCCATTGTTGATGGCTTTCGACCGTGTCCCTCGGGGTGTCCTTTGGGGGGTGCTCCGGGAGTACGGGGTCCGGGGCCCTTTGCTCAGGGCTGTCCGGTCCCTGTATGACCGGAGCAGGAGCTGTGTTCGCATTGCCGGCAGTAAGTCAGACCTGTTCCCAGTGCATGTTGGACTCCGCCAGGGCTGCCCTTTGTCACCGGTTCTGTTCATAATTTTTATGGACAGAATTTCTAGGCGCAGTCAGGGGTCGGAGGGTGTCCGGTTTGGGGACCACAGGATCTCATCTCTGCTGTTTGCAGACGATGTTGTCCTGATGGCTCCATCAAATCCCGACCTGCAACATGCACTGGGACGGTTTGCAGCCGAGTGTGAAGCGGCTGGGATGAGAATCAGCACCTCCAAATCCGAGGCCATGGTTCTCGACCGGAAAAAGGTAGCTTGCCCTCTTCAGGTGGGCGGGGAGTCCTTGCCCCAAGTGGAGGAGTTCAAGTATCTTGGGGTCTTGTTCACGAGTGAGGGAAGGATGGAGCGTGAGATCGACAGGTGGATCGGTGCAGCGGCTGCAGTGATGCAGTCGCTGCATCGGACTGTTGTGGTGAAGAGGGAGCTGAGCCGAAAGGCAAAGCTCTCGATTTATCGGTCGGTCTACGTTCCTACCCTCACCTATGGTCATGAGCTTTGGGTAGTGACCGAAAGAACAAGATCGCGGATACAAGCGGTCGAAATGAGTTTCCTCCGCCGTGTGGCTGGGCGCTCCCTTAGAGATATGGTGAGGAGCTCGGCCACACGGGGGGAGCTCGGAGTAGAGCCGCTGCTCCTCCACTTCGAGAGGAGCCAGCTGAGGTGGCTCGGGCATATGTTTCGGATGCCTCCTGGGCGCCTCCCTCGGGAGGTGTTTCAGGCATGTCCCACCGGGAAGAGGCCCCGGGGAAGACCCAGGACACGCTGGAGAGACTATGTCTCTCGGCTGGCCTGGGAACGCCTCGGGATCCCCCCGGAGGAGTTGGAGGTAGTGTCTGGGGAGAAGGAAGTCTGGGAGTCCCTGCTCAGACTGCTGCCCCCGCAACCCGGCCCCGGATAAAGCGGCAGAAAATGGATGGATGGATATTATTATATTTTTTTTAAGTTTTACGATATGGTTCTAAAGTATAAATTCAACTTAAATATGGCATTTAATCAGCTTTTCATCAAGTTTTTATCCAGATCACTATTTTGACACTTTAACAGTTCTTAAAAACTGTCTGGAATACTTGTACTTTTTACTCCAGCAGTACAATCTTTTTTAGTCAAAGTAAAATTTGACATAAATACAGCATTTAATTCAACTGTAACAAAGATCTATTCTAGTTGAGAAACAAGTGTAAAACAGAGAATTCCACTCATTGACATCACATTGGCTATGAAAACAAATTTAAAAAGAGATTTACTTAAATGTATTTCTTTTACGAACCCGCTAAATCTTGCATGTAAATGTATGTTTGATTTATTTTATTACTGATATTTGGTTGCGTTACCGATGTTCCTGTGACTGCAGATGTCAAACAGCCCGGTGCTCCAGTCTCCGCCCGTCTGTGAGATTGTGGTGATGGTCGTCGTGGTGACGCCCAATCCCGGCTGAGTCAAGACCGGGTCTGACGCCATGGTAATGCCCTCTGACCTCCAGCTGTCCTGCCCCTTTTCTGGGATGAATTCTGCCATTTCCAGGTACTGGAAGTCTGAAGATGGACGCTCGGTCGCTGACAGTCTCGGTCTAAAAAGAGAAATTCATGTTTTTAGACGTTTACGAATCAATTTATGAAGACAACATTTACCCTTTTGTACATTCATTTGTTAATGTTATATTAGTTAGGCCTTGCAGTTGTAATATGTGTGGTTTGTTCAGTGTTGGGAAGTAACTAAAATCATATTTCGAAAATACTTTTCAGAACACTAATTGTAAGCAAATGCAGTCGGGTACAGTTTTCTCTTTCATGTTCAGGATACAGCTACTCTCCTAAAAGCAAAGGGATCGTTACAGAATTTGATCCCACAGTTTAGGCTTCAAACTGCAGTATTAGTGACAAAAACAGAAAACACCAAGGTTTAGTTACACTTTACTGTCCCCGTAGTGAAATTTGTCCTCTGCATTGGACCCAGCCGCCGGGGTCCCACTATCGTAGCTGGAGGATTTTATTGTGCATGTTTTGGGATGATG
Organism: Eucyclogobius newberryi; assembly: GCF_026437365.1. Taxonomy (NCBI): domain Eukaryota; kingdom Metazoa; phylum Chordata; class Actinopteri; order Gobiiformes; family Gobiidae; genus Eucyclogobius; species Eucyclogobius newberryi. The sequence continues at coordinate 3,049,437 of NW_027315779.1, forward strand.
AGGGAAACAGGAGTAACCGGAGTAAATCCACCCAGACACGGGCAGTGACCAGCGCTCATGAGGAGATGCCCCAGCGGCACCAGGGGTCAAAATACAATTCTATCAGCCATTTTTAACAATATTGTCAATTTATAGCCTCGATAATTTTTCTCATTGTTGAAATATTCCCAATTCACTATATTCAACATTTTGAAGTGTGACATGCAACAGTTGTACAAGACAAGAGATGCTTTATTTGTCCCAGAGAGAGGAAATTCCAGCGTTCAAGGACAACAGGAGAAACATGCTGTCAAAAATCAAGATAACTATACAAAAATGAAGATAAGATAAGATATTCCTTTATTGTCCCACATGGGGAAATTTCATTGGTGCAACGCAGGTAGATACAGAGGTAGATACAGAAGAACAGATCACTTATAGGAAGTCTGAAAAACACTTTCAGTAGAAGATCTCCTATAAATAAATAAAAACTCCCATAGACAAATAAATAAACACATAAATACCATTGCATGTCATCACGACAGTAATTGCACATGAATATGTGTCACGACAGCACATAGTAAAATACTGAAATCTTTGCACCACTGTGGAAAAATATACATATACAGAATTATTAGCAGGTGTATTATTCTGCTGGTAAATGACACAGAAACAAACAAATGGAGAAACTGACTGTACATCTCACAGCAAGAAAAAGTGTATCGGCCTTTTTTTCGCAGCCACAAAGCCAGAGTGAGTCGTTTGGTGTTAATTCGATTGTGGCGTCCGTGACACAGTGCGGTGCCGAGACGTACTCACTGTTGTGTGGCTGCCTGCACCGTGACGGAGAGGGGCTTCTGCTGCTGCTGCCGGTGCACTGGAGTCAGCAGGAATGAGCCAGACTTAAGGGAGGGAGCCTGCGCTGACACTGTACCCAGCGAGAGGGTGCGTGTGGCGGGCAGATAAAGCCGCTCTGAAGGCCCCGGGGCTGGGTGAGGGAGATAAGAGCGGAGTTGTGTCACTGCCACCCAAAAGGAAAAGCCGACGCACGAAACACAAGAAGCAGCTGCAGCAGATGAGCATCGGGAAGCAAAATTGAGAACGAGACGAGCGTGAAATGATCAGATGTGTGGAAGAATGCCTCTTTGAGATATGCTTGTTTGAGAAAGGGTCGACGAAAACCTCAACAAATTCATAAGAAATAACAAAAGATTCAGCACAGTCTTGTTGAATTGACTAAGTTAGGCCTGTGTTCTACAATGAAAATACTGCAATAGAAACAGTGACAATGTTATGGTTCAAAATGTGCCTTGTCTCATTCATTCATTTGTGTTAAAATAAGTCGTTCCATTTGTTCTGATGATTCTCTTAATTTTTAAAGTGAAATTACATCAAATTAAGGTTTTTTTTTTTCTCCAGTTTTTAGACTATATAACATGGCTTTCGACTAAAGCCATTTAGTACATCAATTAGTTGATTAAAAAGGGACACATAATTTGGCGACAAGGGCACTGACAAAAGATACATATGATTACCATATTTTCTGCACTATAAGTTGCAACTTTTTTCATAGTTTTGGCCGGAATGCGACTTACACTCCGGAGCGACTTAAAAATTATATTATTTGTTATTTTCGCAACCGCATTTCACATGTTGATTATTTTCACACTGACAACCACAAGAGGGCGCTCTAGGCTCTAAGCGACGCAGAAGAAGAATCTGCACTTCCTCTGGAGTTTGTGGAGTTGTAATAATTCAGTGGATTTAGTGATTTGGGGTAAAAGTGATGCTTTGGAAAACTTGTTAGCATGTTCTTTATGCTATAGTTATCTGAATAACTGTTCATATGTTACGTTAACATACCAGACACTTACCACAGTTCTGTCTGTGCCTCATGTAGCTGAAGGTGTTAGCGTTAGCATACGTACACCTAATGAAGCCTGCGTAAATTCAGCCTGGAAGACCTAACTCCACCCATCTACGTCAAGGCCACCCGCTCCCCAGCTCAACCAACGCACCCAGTCCGGGCGTCGGCCACCATGGCAGGACCCCTCTCCCCAGCGCCATCATCGCACTCAAGCGGCGTCCGCCTGTCCGTCTGAGAGAGTCAGATCCCTCACTTCACCATTCTTCCAGGTTTCTGCGCTTATCCCAAAGAGGTTATGCAGTTTTTCCCGGCCAAAAAGGAGGGTGGAAGGACAGAAGGAGGGTGGAAGGACAGAAGGAGGGTGAAAGGACAGAAGGAGGGTGAAAGGACAGAAGGAGGGTGGAAGGACAGAAGGAGGGTGGAAGGACAGGGGGCGTCTGCACCATGGCCCTCGCACCTGCTCCTCATCACCTATCAAGTCTCTCAAGTGACTCCTCCCCGCTCCAATCAGCGCCCAGGCGGTCACATTTAAGCCTCGGCCGCTTCAAAACCGTACTGCGACCCACCACCTCCCCTGCTCCTCCTCTGCATCCCCCTCATCCTCTACCTTCTCTTCACATCTACCACCACCAGTCTCCAGGCTCCGGGGGGAGACATTTAATACAAATAGATCATGGAGTGCCCATGATTGCAACGTCTTCCGCCGGGGTCTGAGCGCCAAATAACCCACGTAATAAAGCTCGCTAAACAGTCCTTTCTCGTCGTCTGAGTCTCTCCAGGGTGAATTCACCATGTTCTCTAATCTGTTATTATTTCAAACTGTATTTCAAGATGAAATGTCTGTTCTTGGTCTTGGATTTGATCACATAAATGTCCCCAAAAATGCGTCTTGTATGTTTTTTCTTCTAGTCCGGTATGTTATTGCCTTAAGGTCAAAGTTAAATTATAGAGCACGTTTAAAATACAGTCCCCTCTGCTCTGCTTGCTTTGCCTGAAATGTTCCACCGTGCCATCTCCTTGGAAACAACCAGTCGAGACAACCAGGCCACGTCACAGCTCAGATCTGCGGAGAGCCGTGCCCCCTCACGGTGAGAATATGCGTTCAAATTATTTTTCTTAGTCACCGAAACCGCCTGTAATCGATTAAACGCACGATAGATCCGTTTAATGCCAGACTGTGAAACATCGCAGGCCAAATAAAATGCGATTAAAATAGATCCACACTCGACTTGAAAGCAATCTGGCTCTGGGCTCTCACGGGACGAGTACGACTCCTCTGGGTGATAAAACGTCCCGCTAAACCCTCCGTCAACCAAACATTTCCAACTAATATTTAAAAGGTGAGTCCGTTAAGCTTCCCTATTTCAATATGTCAGTGTTAAAATATTTACTTTTGGCTCTTGGCGCATTTATTGAGTATGCAAAATGAAGTGTGCACAGCCTTGAAGGATAATGAGACTCGATTTCATTTGGGCTCCAGTATTTCTTATTCAGTCAAGTGAACATTTGTAACGAGCTTTTCCATCTTCTCCCTTTTCAGCTCCGAGTCAATACCTGAAGCTCTGAGTTTAATACTGAAGGAATTAATAAGCATTTAATATTGTAATGCATTAATATACCTATCATTGTTATTGCAGACTGGACACACACACACACACACACACATACACACACACACACACACACACACACACTGCACATTCTTTGCTCTGTCTGGTTGTGTCTGTCTCTGCTCCCCCAGCTTCTCTGTCTGGGTCAAGGGTCGCATCTCACGACCATATTAGGAGGTCCTGGAAGGTACAGCCTGGTACTAAGAGGTGCCACCAGAAAAGATCAACCTTCTTATGAATATTCATATTCTTTGTCCTGTGTGTGAGAAGCCCCCAGATGAGGAGCACAGATGTCTGATGGGAACTTGAGGGACATGACATGCGTTTTAATTTGTTAGTTTTGTAATCGTAGGGAATAAATACTTTTATTATAACGACCAGAATCTTGTCTTGTTATTCTCAGTAAAATAGAACCAACATTACGAACACGCGTCTCCGTAATATATCTACAGGACCGTGGATGACTTATAATTATCTGACGTTTTTATTTTGTGACTAAGTACACCTTATCCGTGTGTTTCATATAAAATACGGTACAAATAAATGACCATTAGGTTTTTTTTCTCATTATTTACAGATACAAAACAGTAATAATAGTGATACCAACCAGAGTGTGTGTATGTGTGTGTTTGCACAACGCCACCGTGTATTGTACATGTAGATGTAGTCATATTGTTAAAATAGCATTGTATAAACGTTGTACTTGTTTATTAATATATATACATATACACACATATACACATACATAGAGTACATATTCATGTTTGATAATCTCTTGATCATTTCTACCCCTCTGTGTCATGTATAGTGTCTGAATACACTGTGGTACATTCAAAACACAAGTAATGATGGGGGGTTGTTGTATTTTCAGGACAACAGTTATGACAATGATAGTGATAGTAATGATATAGCAAAAGAGATATAAATTATAACAATAATAACAGTACTAACAACACTAACATTGATAACTAGATAATATGCAATGGCTGAAGCCATTGCGAGTGTCTGCGTTCTTGCGTAAAAGTACAACATGTGTGTAAGGGAACTACATGTGTGTAAGTAGTACTGGTGGTACTACATGTGTGTAAGTAGTACTGGTGGTACTACATGTGTGTAAGTAGTACTGGTGGTACTACATGTGTGTAAGTAGTACTGGTGGTACTACATGTGTGTAAGTAGTACTGGTGGTACTACTTAAGATAAAAAGTCAGATTTAACTAACAACAAATTACATTAAAGCTGCGCTAGCGGCGATGATGGTTCTCGCCTTCCCGCACGACCCCCTTCCCACCCGTGTGTGTTTTCTGCTGCGTTTTGCGGCATACCAAACGAAGCTCAGTAATTCACCGTTGATGATTGCGTAGTTTGCGGTTCAAATAGTAGTTTGTCCTGACAAATTGCAAGATTGTGCTGAACGCAAACCTGAGCAGGGAGAAAGAGAGAGAGCCACGCTGCCCCACGACTTTACATTTATGTTCAGGGGGTAAAAAATACCCGAGTTGTGGCAGAAATAATAAAGTCTAAAGAATAAAGTCAAAAGAAATAAGTCTAAAGAATAAGGGAGTGTCTACAGAGCCGCGAAACTGCCATGTTATTTTGTGCCGCGGCTCCTGAAACTGCTGGGCTATTTGACCGCGTCAGGTTAGGGTTAGGTCTTGGGGTTAGGGTCATGGTTAGGGTTAGGGTTAAGGTTAGGGTTAGGGTTAGCCATGAGGCTATATAGCCGTGCCGCGGCTCCCGAAACTGCTGGGCTATTTGACCGCACTGCGGCTCTGCAGCCACGGCCAAAGAATAAAGCCTAAAGAATAAAGTCTAAAGCTACTACTGTGAAAGCGATCGTAATGAGGTATAACTTGTTGAAATCGGTTAAAGCGTCATTACCAGACACTCGATAACAACAACACATGTAAAGTATGTGTTATTAACATGTTTGTGTGCCAGGGAGGAAGTTGTGTGATTGTGTATGAGTTGGCTCACAGACAAATACATAAAGTTGATTGACATGTGTGGAGAGTGGAAGATGGAGTAAGGGAATCAGACTTGTGAAAGGTCAGAGAGCGTTGGGGGAGGTCAGGATCAGGTGAGTGATTAAAGAGGGGAGATGTGTATTCCATTGTAATGAAGCAGTTAATGTGTATGTTATTGCGGGTTTTCTGGTTCATGAGGGTAGTTTTCTTGATGAGGAGTGTTTGGGAATTTATTGTTTTTTTTTTTAGTAATTATTGTGGGATTCCCTAGAAGGCAGAGAGAGGGGGATAATGGGATGTGGCAGCCCACTATAGTGGATCGTGACTGTGTGACCTCTTCCCAAAAGTGTTTGACTCCAGTGCAGTGCCAGGTTGCATGTGTCTATAGTTTTTTGAGAGCAATTTGTGAGAATATGTGATGTGAAACCCATTTTAGCTAATCTGTTACCCTTATAAGGTGTTCTGTGAAGTGTTTTGTATTGTATTAATTGCAGGTTGGAATTTGTGATTTGTGAGATGAATATTTTTACCGCTTTGGGTCCAGAAGTTTGCACCAGGAGTAATTGAAAGGTAATTTTTCCATTTTATTGTTGGTAAGCATAAGGTCTGAGATGGCTTTGGAATTACTTTGTATATTTTAGAGAGAAGTTTCTTAGGAGAAGAGCTATTAATCAAGTCTGAAATAGCAGGTGGGAGTTCTTCATTTGTGAGTCTGATGTTTATTTTTGATGATTTGATTTTTAGGTATTTTAAAAATAGATTTCTCTTGATGTCAAACTCCTGGACCAAGTGTGGAGATGTTGTTTTAAAGAATATGTCTAATGTGAGTGATACCCTTTTCAGCCCATGTGAGGAAATTGAGTGTTTTTTTAAATTGCTCATGAAGTCAGCGTTTTTCCAAAATGAAGCCTGCGTAAATTCAGCCTGGAAGACCTTACTCCCTACGTCCACTGCTACGCCAGGGCCGCCTGCCCCTCCAGCTCAACCAACGCACCCAAGCCGGGCGTCCGCCTGTCCGTCCGTGAGAGTCGGGTCCCTCCTTCACGCGGAACTCCTCCAGGTTTCTACTTTTCCCAAGGAGGTTTTTTGTAGTTTTTCCTGGCCGAGAAGGAGGGTCTAAGGACAGGGGACTCCCGGGACATCGGCCCTCGCACCTGCTCCCCATCCTCAATCAACACACCCAAGTGACCTCCTCTGTCCCAATCAGCGCACAGCCGGTCTCATTTAAACCCTGATGCAGTTGGCTCGGCCGCTTCAGACCGTACTGCGACCCACCACCTCTCCTCCTCCTCCTTTGCATTCCTCTGCATCCCTCTCATCCTAATCATCCTCTCTACCCTCTCACCATATCTACCACCACCAGTCTTCAGGCCCCGGGGGGAGACATCTAATCACGATCAGATTACGGAGCGCCCGTAATCGCAATGTCTACCGCCGGGGTCTGAGCGCCAAATAACTTCCGCAATAAAGCATGCTAAACAGTCCTCTCTGTGTCTGTCTGAGTCTCCCCAGGTTAGTAAAGTTAGATGGGGCAAGTGCGGAATATGTGATTTGGTGAAATTTCCTCCAGGCTGTCAAGAGTTTACAGCATTAAAGCATCTGTGTCGTTTTATTGATTTGGTGAGAAATGGGACACAGCTATATCTAGTTCTTACCGTAATGATTGTCCCAGTTCTAGCCATATAATATCAGATTGGGTGAGTCCATTTGTAAATGTATTGTAGTTGGTTAGTTAGCCAATGAGTAATATTGAACATTTGGTGCTTCTAGTCCTCCATGAGCTTCGTTTTTTTTGTAGTGTAATGAGTTTATTCCTCGTTTTATTTTTGGCGTCTAGTGATTTAAACTGGGCGAGTGTGTGGTGGGTTGGGTTAAATGTATATATATATATATAAATTTTAAAGCATCACCTCTGCACAGGAGTATAAAAAAGCCTTTTTCTCAACAGGTCTTGTAAACTCGGCGGGGAAATGAAACAGTTTTAACGTGTGTCTTTTCAAACATTCTCTGAAAAAGTCAAATATTTGCTTGCTTTAGTTCTACGAGAAATTGACAGTTAAGAGAACAGCGCCTCTAACCTTGAACGGAAAAACACGATTAGCATCTATATTAAAAACTGCAGGGTGTCAGATATAAAGAACAAACAACTACAGCTTTTATTCCCAATTCAGGAAACTTTATTTAAAAGTTACAAAGGTATTGCCTTACTTCACCCTTCTTTGTACAGGACAGTGGGCCACGGACTGACGTTCAAACTGACAAGTAAAAAGTGAAGATAATGGTGGCAAAAACATATTATTGCATTTTGGAGATAAAAAAGGGTTGAAACTTAAAATGCTTATCTCTTCAATGCTTTCCAAACAGTTCAGGTCCCAATACCACATAATTGTGGGAGAACTCAGCAGGAAAATTGTGCTTCAACCGTGTAAGCATAAAAGTCTTAACACATGATCTATGTTGTAATGTATGTAATTATCCATCCTTTCATGTCTTAAACGGTTTTATGATTTGTGTAATTTCTTGGTGATTTTAATGCATTGTTTTCCTGTTGTGTGAAGCACTTTGAATTACCAAACAGAAAACCCACAATAGTTGAAGCTAATTATTTGTTTTGAGATTGGGCTCATAAAGCTCATGACTGTGTTAATGATTTGTCTGGAATGTTCCACAGAATGGCATTAAGTAGCTCTTATGATGGCATTTCTTCAACAGGTTCATCTGTACTCGGCCTCATGTGTTTTAGTGCGTGAGTGGGCGGGTTGTTTGGTTGTGTGGGTGATTGTGGGATTGTGTTTAATGCACTGTAAAGCCCTTTGTATTAGAACTACGATCATTTTAACAGACGACTAAATGGTTAATGTTTCTGTGCTAGATTTCTTTTTTTAAACCCTGAAAAAAGCCACACTATGGAACATTCTAAGCAAAGCAGGTGGTTACATAATGCACTTTAACCATAAACCAGATCAAAACATTGCCATTTTTACAATTAAAAGTTGCATTCTACCATAATATTGACCTTTATTGACAGTTTAGTACGTCATGATATCACGTAATACTTTATACTGAGCTTATACTGAAAACGGTTAAATTTACAGTCCACGTGATCCTTTACTTCTTTCAGCTTTCACACAACTTCCCAGCTGAATCCGCCATCGACCGTAACACATTTATTGAACCAGGTAAACCAGAGTGTCCCCGATGTCCGCCGTCAGCCCGTTGTCAGCCAGAGTGATCTTCTTCTGCTCCAGGTTGATGTTGAACACAGACTTTTCACTGATGGGGAGTTTGCCCTGCTCCTCTTGTCCCAGGACGGGCACTCTGCGGGGGCCCAGCAGGGGGTCCTCGTACCTCATCAGCTTCACACGGGACAGGTCTGTGTTTGGAGCAGGACAAACAGAGGTCGGTTTAAATGATGACAGGGGGGGGAAGGTTGAGAAGAGAGGTAATCTAGCAGCGATGTTTGCGGGAAAGGGAAAGTATAGAAAAAGATGCAGGATGAATGATAGTATACGATTATTATAGACCAACATAAAGTAAATACGGTTTAAATGGTTGAGTCGGACCACTGCTGAATAGTTCTGATCTTTTTAATCAAAATGTATATAAGACTACATGCTGCTATTAGAAAAACTACAATCATAGTGTGTTAAAATTTGAATTAAAAAGCTGATTTTATTTATTGTCATTGATTGATTGACACTGGTATTCATTATTGAGCCTCTCCCTCAGTATTAAGACACTTCCCCATATCTGAACTTGTTTTCATTAGTTTTATCAGCTCATCAAACAGGACAGAATCTAATCTAATATTACATATCAATATTTTGAAAAACTGATTTCCTTTTGTTCTAGAACATCTAATACAAACTAGTACAGTGTTTTGTTTTTTACACATCTTATGTTGGTAATACCTCCTGTTGGCTTGATAACTAACATGTTGAATGGCTCTTAAGGTTAATATAGACTGTATTGTCTTTAGCTGTAGAATGACCGTAATGTTTGACGCCTTGTTCCCACCTTTGATGAGGCGGTTGACTTTGGCGAGGCGGCGCACGATGCTGTCGCGGCTGTCGCCCTGACGGATTTCCACCTTCTGAGAGAACAGACCGCTGGACGGCTGCGGGTTTACGAGGGACACGGACACGCCGGGCTAGAAAGACACATCGAGATCAGTTACGTCTACATACTGACCTCTGTGAGAAGGCTGTGAAGATAAATTATGACCATTAGAAAGTTCAAAACATTATCGTAAGAACTAAAACATACAAACTGTGACTTTAGAAGCAAAAATAAATCTATGTTTTTGGCTTTTTATGACACATTTTACTTTAGTTTCTTAATCAATCAAACTGTCTGTCATGTACTCAAGTACTGGGAAATCTGGAAGAGAGAGGATTATGGATTTGACTGTTGTTTGGTCATGGCATTAACACTAAACACTAAAAATGTTAAATCGTGACATGAACAACCAGGATCCTGAACGAGGCTTAAACCAAACAGATAAAAAAGGGGAAAGATCAAGGAAAGATCAACGCTAAGATGATTCTAGGACTTGATTGGCTTAATTATTTACTTGTCATAAAAAGTTTTGTCATCATAAATATCTGAAAATCGATACACTATTTCACGGTTTTGCAAAATTAAAATATAGCTTGCATATGTCATTATCTGAAGTATCATACATTAATAAGCTAATCAAACAGCCCGTAGCTACCTCAGATCTGAAGACGCAGAACGGTTTCCCGGGGCAACAGTCCTCTTTTATCTTGTCATCGGCTTCGGATGCAAACAGCAAATCGATCTGCTCCAACTGCCGAAAAATGATATTAAAAAGAAAAACACAAAATAATGAGTTACAGGCGGCAGATGTGCGTGTTTACAAGTGTGAACAAGCGGCTCAACATTAGCTCACAGCTAATCCGTCACACGTTTCCAGACGGAGATAGGATCTTTGTGCCACGGAGGGTTTTGTCCTTCATGGTACACAACGGATTATTGTGTTATGTCTAATACTGTTACTACACAGCGAGTTCATCAACAACAAAGTACAGAAACACACAACTAAATTAAAGATTGTCCTTTTGATTAAAATGAAGAATTCTTTGGACTTTCCGTTTCCTGTAGAATACAAAAGGATGTACCGTATTTTCCGGACTATAAATCGCACCTTTTTTCATAGTTTTGGCCGGGTTGCGACTTATACTTATTTATACTTGTATACTTCTACTCCGGAGCGACTTATATGTGATATTATTTGTTATTTTCACACTTGCAACCGCATTTCATACTCAAGTGCGACTCAAATATGTTTTTTCTCTTCTCCATTATGCATTTTTTGGCTGGTGTGACTTATACTCCGGTGCAACTTATAGTTCGGAAAATACAGTATGTATTTGAATAAATATCAAAAGTTAATATGGCATTAGTGGTGAGAGGATTGCATTGGAGATCGCTCCACGTGTGCAGACCTGGCAGTGCTGTAACCATGGTAAACACACACGCAACGGGAGAGGAGGCGATAGTACATATAAACATGTACAGTATACAGTATTGGATAAAGGTTACATCATGTGAAGTATTTTTCTCTGGAGTACTTGAGTTCAAAACCTTCTATTTGTTGTTTACCCAATTAAAACGTAAATTGCCAAATTATAACTATATATATATATATATATTCGATCATTGATTTTCTGTGGATCACTTGTTACTTTGGGAGTAAATGGAAGACTTAATTTCAGATATATTTGTTTTGAAACTTTTTGAAGATTTTGTCAAAAAGGAAAAAATAAAACCAAACTTTTGTCACAATGAGTCGTTTTATTTTTCCTTTTCCCCCCCAAATGGTACTTTGCTAATATTCATTGTACATTTGTTCTAGCACCAGGCATTATGTGGCCGCCACCAATGTCCTCCTCAATATTTGAGCTCAGTTAAAGTGTCTGGATTTCTGAAGTCAAAGTATGTGTATTTTAAGCGCTCCTCTGCTTGTTAAACCCAGTGTGACACCTCTGAACTCAGCTGTCAACTCAGGCAAAGCCCCTAACGCTCCAGTCTGCACACCACTCATAAAACACCTTCACACACCCACAAAGCCACATTTGACTTTTACATGAGACGAAACAAACTGTATTACTGAATATCAAACTGCACGATTTGTTATCCATGTGCTACGATTATGATGTTTTCAAGCGCCAACATTTGACTTCTTTTACCTCGAGTGAATTTGTGAGGTAAACCAGGTTCTCCATGATGACGGCTTTCTCATCAAACTCCAGCTCCAAATCCAAAACCCTTGGGCCACTTTTCTCCAGGTTTTCCTAGCACACAAAAAACAAATACAAAACAAACAACACATAATTAGCTCTTTACTCAACAGTTTGACACTGTGATGCTGACACAATTGGTTTGAGAATATGAATGAGGCTTTCAGACACCAAAACAAACCATGAAACAGAGGGCATAGTGTGAGAAAACAACAATTTGACAAAGAAAACAAAGAAATCACGACTATTTATTGACACTATTTATGGACACAGCCGGAGACGGAAACACTGGAAGCACGAGTTGAATATCTTCAAAAATGCTGTGTGCAGAAAAAAAGTTTATGATTTAATAACTCCTGTCGAAATCCTCTTGATGCTCTCTTCAATCATTAAACCCTGCCAGACAAAGCAGTTTTGGTACAATAAGTTGCGATGTGGCTCTAACAAAGTATAACGTGTTAATATTCCCAGTGAGAACCGACAGAACAAAAGAAAAGTCGCAGCTTGCAAATCCCACTTTTCTAAATCGATAAAAAACAATTCAAGTATTTTCAATATACACGGGGGGGTTTTCAAATGGGCCTTTTTCTGCCGAGAGAATGAAAAAGCAGATGCGCGCGGCAATCACAAGAGTGTAGTTAAAAGACAGAATCAATTGGAAGAGAGAAGGAGAGCAAACAATCGCGGCTCCGACCGTCGATGCGGTGAATTGTAACGCATTTGAGTGGGTTGTAGAAAGTTGAATTACCCAACTAATAACTGGGCTCTTGTCGTGATAATTGCAGCAAAGTACGGTTGAAAAAAAATCGGCACAATTCAGTAAATCGTTGCAAAATGGTAGCTACTTTGTGTTTTAAAAAGGGGCCGCGTTATGGAAAATGTGAGTTTTATAGTGTCGTGTTACAACTGTGTTTTCTAAGCGTGACATTTCATAGTAGGTTTTGTTTGGATTGAATCATGCATGTTTGAGTAATCCTGTATTATTTTTCCTGCAGTTGAGGAAAAAACAAACAAAGTCTGGGTTCAAAATATCGAGTAGCCCTTTTTCAACAATAAAAACGCATAAATGAGCTGCTTGTTACGTGTAAAATCAACTGGTTTTCTATTACCAAGCTGTTTTTGACCAATATCGTGGTTTAAAATGAACAAAATGCAACATTGTGAGCCATGCATGTTATAATTCAACACTAAATTGCAGAGATATACGATTATATCTATGCAATTGCTTGTTACAATTCACATTTCATATTATACTTTACTTCTTGTGCAATTCTACAATAATAATACATCAAAATATTTCAGTTCATACTTCAAGCTTAAGATATTGTATAGAAATTAACCTCATTTCTGGCTCTCCAGGTTGATTCTCGTCCACCAAAAACTACTACAGCTATATTTTCCCCACCTCTATTTTAAGTCTGCCTTCTTAAATTCTGTGTTCGGACGTTTAAATACAATGCCAAAGCGGTTTAGTACAGTATTTTACATTTGAGCAAAGCTTTCACCATGAGTTTCAGAGGAGCCGTGTCGTCGTGTTGAGGCCGTACCTTGATCATGGCCACAAAGGGCATCACTCGTTTCATGTACTTCTTGAGCTCTGGCAGGGCTCCCAGTTCACTCGCGATGACCTTGTTGTCGGGAAGGACTCCACTGTTGCTCTGGGACAGAAGTTAAAAGAGTAAACTATTAAACATGCGCCAAACCGAGCATGCTTCTTTCATAATTATTAGGGATGAATGCTAACAAGGAAGTGTATGAAGGATTTATCGGATGTCCTAAGATACGAAGCAAACAAATCAAAATGTATTCTACAAATTCAGAGTTCAGTCATAGGTTCGGTTAACACAAGTAATCCATAAGGGCCAATGGAGACAGCCAATGGCATCCCAGCTTCAATTATGAGTGATTGTATTGGCGTTTTGAAGCCAGCAGTAGCACATGTTGCCTTTAAACAAGATGAAGTAATGGTACGTTGAATCGCAAGCTCCTGTGCCTAAACGGATTGTTTAGTAGTACATTTCATTCCGGTGTGATATCTGGACAAGGCTACATCAGGCTAACAGGAGGCACTGCACCGTTTGAAGCGCCGTTACGCAAGTTAGACACAAACGTCAAGCTAGCGTTAGCAACACAAGTATTATTCAGTTAGCTCGACTTTACGTGAAAAATCAACACCTACACGTGTCTATGCTCTCGTATTGACTACAGAAAATGTCTAAAAACTCAACCGACGTTTTCTCGCGTTTGTGTAGTCGCCGTGGTAACTTACCGCCATCACCCGGAGACGCTCTTTACCTTGTAGTGTTTGCCGAGGAGGGACAGGGCGCTGTGCTGCCACGTGGGGTAAGTTTGGGCCACGTAGATGGTGCAGTGGGAGGGCTTCGAGGGAGGTTTGGAGTCACCTTTCTGTTCAGAGAGGAAGAAAACAGTCAGAAAACTATAGACGCATTGTGAATATTTATCTTAAAATATTACACACAAATGGTTGAAGTTCGACTGACAGATTTGTAGACATAACCGTTTCTGTATATCGTTTATTTTCTCGGCCAAAGAGGTTCTGTTTTGATGTAGTTACAATTACCATATTTTCCACACAATAAGTCGCACCTTTTTTCATAGTTTTGGCCGGGGTGCGACTTATACTTCTTATACTCCGGAGCAACTTATATGCGATATTATTTGTTATTTTCACACTTGCAACCGCATTTCATACTCCAGTGCCACTTATGTTTTTTTCTTCTGTATTATGCATTTTTTGGCTGATGCGACTTATACTCCGGAAAATATGGTAGTTTTTCATCAATTCTTTTGGATCAAAAAAAAAAATGTATTTGCAGAGACAATTTCGTTTTTGAAAGCTTGCTACACACCAAGCTAAAAGTAAGGATAAACAGATTTTTCACTTTTAACACACAGTAAAAAAGGTAAACTGTGCACTAATTGGATCAATTTCATATTTGCAACAGTTCTGTACATTGGGTCGTTTCTCAAATACTCCTGTGTGTACAAAAGAACTTTGTTTGGGGGCCGTCTTCATCTTTCACCAGTTTTATCCCCTTTTTATCCCAGCCGATCGAAGGGAACGGGCTGAGAGCTGGAGATATCTGCCCGTCAATAACACTCTCCAGGTGGTAGTATGTTTCCAGGTGAAACTTGGTGGGCAAAGTTTGAGAACAGCTGGGACAGAATGTGGTTGAAAACGACTTTAAATTAACTAAATTAAAATGTATTTTCAACCTATACATCCCAACTGACTGCCTTTTTGTCGATTAAAACCAAGTTGCAATAAAGACTCATTCGTTTTCAGCTGTTCGGTTTCCCTCCTGGTGTTAGTGCTCAGTGTGCGTTTTATTCCCCCCACTTTTATGTAAAGCCCTTGTTTTAAGATAGATTTGTATCCGACGATGTGTTCATTATTGTAAGTAAATTTAATGCCCGCCTTTGATGAAATAAAACCCTCAAATCTCTGCTCTCGGGCACAGCATTATCCGATAACTTTCTTTCGCTAAAGTTTCATAATTTTACGCCTCATTGTGCTCGGTATTAAACAGCACCTGGGGGACTGAAGCCACACTCCGCTACCTTAAGATTTATTTACCGCGGTTCATAAACACAGAAAGATATAGTGCGAAAGAGAAAAATCAATCTGGGATCACAAAGTTGACTTGAGTTATGGGGAGGCGGCGGAGTGTGCGGGGAGGAGTGATGCGTCTCGCCTTGCTTTTGGGCGGCTGCATGTAGGCCTTGAGGCGCAGGCGGAGGTCGTGCGCCGTCTCCATCAGGTACTGAGAGGAGCGGATCAGGACCTCGTCTACGGGACCGGCCACGGGCCAGGACGCCTTCATCAGGGAGGAGGTCTGAAAGCAGAAGCATACTTTAGAATGTATGCAATTTTCCAATGTAGCACAGTATTAAAGTAAACAGAATGTGAATGTGATGTGGGAAGTATGTGACACATAACATTTAATACAACAGCTCAAGAGGAATGAAAAGTGAATGCTCTTTTAGCTATTTTGGATAGTTTTACTGCTTCAAAAATAATAAATAAAAAAAAGGATAAAACCCTGTCCTTGTGTTGGGTTTGCATTCATGTTTTTCTTTCTCCCCCTTGTTTGTATTGTATGGTTGGTGGTTGTATGGTTTTAACATTATATTTTCATGGAATGATGCAAGAAACTTTCCCCTCCAGAAAGTTCCATATTGTGTGTCATTAAGTGAACTGGTGTAAACCAACTTTAGCATCTTCTTAATCCCTCAACCCTATGAAGTACAGAGTACATAGAAATATAATTACATAAAGAATGAAATAACCATTAGTAAATGATGAAGAAATATATCGCAAACCATTAACTTTCACCGTCTAAATAATATGCTAGACTTTTTGACATTTTAATTAGTGAAGACCTATGGCCCTGGAGAGATGCACAGAAAGATACATCTGTAAACACATTGATCTCTTCCTTAATTCTCCTCATTTGTTTATGCAGGACTGACACTTCTATTACGCTCAAGTCAATGAAAAGAAGAAACTAATGAATTTTGGCTGCTCCCTTTGGATCACGGCAGGTTTGCTAAAGCAAATCATCAATGCACATGGGTGATGTGGCTTAGTGGGTTTAGTTTGTGTGTGGGACTGAAGCAAACGTGACCTTCTGGCACCCTAAAATTCTTAAAAATAAAATAAAACAGAACAGCTGCAGAAAATCCAATGAGCAGCTCATTAATTTTTCTATGTAGTTTTCATTAATCCGTGGGTCCATATGAGAATCCTGTTACAGCCATATTTGTTTTCTACTCTTAGAGGTCCTTAGCATAACTCTACAGACTTGGTGGTCTCTGAAAGTTGTGAAAATCATTGCAGTGAAGAATTAGGAGGTTAGAAATGCATTATGTAAAAAAGCAAAAACTGTTCTTTTTCACGTATTTAAGGCAGTAAACATCAGGAAAAACAGGATATACGGAGCTCCACTCAAAGCACTTTACATCAAAGCCTACACCTGTGCTCCACAGATGGGACCATACAGTTTTGTCACGATGATTGTTTTGGCCCAAAAAATCTGTTAATTTGCTAAATGAATCAACATTAAAAGGCAATTAAGTCAGGAGTTTGTTCATTTGGTTTAATAAATATTGGCTCTGAAAATGTAATAATTGAAAAACCTGTCTCATAAAAGGAGCATGTGTACAATATCATTATAGGCTATTAGATATGCAATTACAATTATTATTATTGTATTTGGTGCAATTTGTTTATTCAGATTATTTATTTGACTTCAGGTCTGCGCTCGTCCTGACTCATGTCTGAGTTTCTTTGCCTTTCAAATTGGCAATGTTGATCGTTTTGGCTTTCTTTTTTGGTACAAAATCTGTTCAGGATCAAAGGCCATATATTTGCCGTATCGCCCAGCCCTAAAGACTAAAGTAGTTTAGGTCAATTTGCAAAAAATAACAAAAGGGAACGAATGATAAAAACCCACATTTGTTGAAAGCAGTAAACCGCAGACTTACTGCAGCTACATTCTGTCTGTGGAAGGTTGACAGGCTCTTTCTAGCCTCTAAAATAACAGAGCGCAAGGACGGACACATGAGTATCGTACAGCGTCTTGCCCAAGGACACAGCAGCAGTATTCCTTTGGACCAAACCGTGTGCTCTTCCAGCTGCATCTGCCCCAAAACAACAGCATTTAGTCTTTGTGGATCAGAGACTAAATTGCAGAGGTCAGAGCAAACCATAATAACGAGGCTCGTTCAAGAATACAAACTGCAGCGTGTTCAAGATGCACTCCGGCGTCAGACATGCTCCACACATGATAAAAGAAAATAGCAAAAAACGTTAGTTATGGGCCCTTTGTTGTTGCTAAGCAACAGTTGAAAGGCCCATTTCAAGCCGTGTGGGGCCTTTTTCATATTCATAAGCTCAAGTATTAAAGATATTCTTGGCTGGATGTGCTGCTGGGAACGTGCACTGGCGCTTCCTTTGCTTTCACTAGAACATTGAAAAAATAAAAATAACTTTGTGCAGCTGAAGACCGTCTCCTGGTGGACGCCACATGGGGAGTGCGCGCGTGCTAAGCCATTTCACACAGGTAAATGAGCAGTGGAAACATCACAACCAAAGGCATATCTAAAGTGCAGCAGCATATTTTCCGTGGCTGGTCCCAGGTGCTTTCACAGATGTAAATGAATACGGCAAGTTTGAAAGTCTGTTATTTTGTTTGGAGTGAGTCCACAGGGGCAGCAGGCGAGAGACAAAGAAGAAAGCCCGGGGAAGATGATGGAAAATAGTACTCAAAAAGGCCAGATGCAAGGTGGTAGTTACCTCTCCCAGCAGACCCCATGTGTATTCACAAAGGTGAGGGCAGATGGGCGCTAAAAGCAGGGTTTGCCTCTTGATAAACTGGAACACCAGGTCCCTGTGCATGCCCTCGATGGCCAGCTCACGGTACTTGTCTTTGGCGGCCTGGAAACAACAACAACAACAGACAACAACAACAGACAACAGCAGTTGAACATTCAGATTAAAGCGTGCTGGATAAGGACTAGCACCAAATTTGAAACCATTTTTGATCTTTTGCAGAAAATAATGCATCTTTATTTACTTTAAAAAAATATTTGACATCCCTATAAATTCATATGGGTGGTTAAACTTTTAACATTTGAAATAAAGCGGGACTAAACTACACACACAACCACATTTAAAATAGAGCTGGTAAATGAAGCACTGCCGGGAGGATTAAAATGGCAGAGTAGGGGGCGGGGTCTGGAGGTATAAGGAACAGTGTGATTGGTAGGGCTTTACTCAGTACATCGATATCGAGATATTATTGTGACGAACAATACGCACCTCAATACATAGATGCGTATTGTGATTTTTTAAAAATATAGTCATTATAAACTTCAAAGTTTTACACTTCTTAACCTACAGACTGCTGCATCAAGGCTGAATTTGAGGAGGTGAAAATGTGACTTAATCATAGGACAGCTGTATTCTGACATTAAGGTCCTTGCGAACAGGATATTCCAATGCTTTTTAGTCAACTTAATAAAAACATACATTTAGCATTTTTTTAACATTGGTTTTAAAGGACATCCATGTATCAGGACTTCGGGATTTGTATCGTGGACGCTGTATCAGGATATGTTTTGTAACGTGAGATACTAGGCAGGGATTGGTTTACCCAACTTCAAACTCCGCCCCTGCAGCTGGTGTAATCAGAAACACCCAGTTTTAAATCAAGGCAGCCCAGTGTCGCTTGAGCACCGAGCGGCACAGACACTCCAGCTTCGAGTGGATAACACCGGTGCGCTCCATGAGTTCGAATCAGACTCGACAGTTTGCCGCAATGTCCTTTCCCAGTCTCATCCCCATTTCATACTATAGTACACCGTCATGTCCAATTAATGCCTACCAGCCAAAAAATCCTTAAAAAAATAAACTAAATTAAAGTGGCCATGGAAGGCAGCACTGTTTTTGAATGATAAGCTGCAAATCTTTCTAGTTTGCACTAAAATTGCAGGAATAATGACAAGAAACAAGTAGACAATGCTATTAAAACAACATGTAGACAGTTTAGTAGTGTTTAGTGAGAACAGTATTTAGACCCACTTTAATTATTATGTGGAAGAGTTTCTGCATGTTCTAAAATGTAAAATTGAATCGCTACTTGTAAGAATTTGAATTATGAAAATATGCAATAGTTTATTAAATATGGGACGAGCAGTGATCCTACACGGGTAACAAAATAGTCCAAAATACTAGTTTCTGATGGTGGTTTAAATCGGCAGGGAACAGACCAATTCTTTGCACAAAAACAGTTGGCAAAATAGCGTTGCCTCATTTTCCCAAACACTTGTGGTGAATGGGGTATTTAGGTTTACAAAGGGCAGAAATGAGACGTGATGGGGCGGCTCCATTTACCTGAAATTCAAAGAAGCCACTCTTGAGCCCCTCCTTGTACATCATCCGCTCAAAGTGCTGCTCCGTTCTTAAGATCCCTGCATTCATTTCACTGGAGAGAGGAGACAAAATCCATGCAATCAGTGTGAAATAGGCCGCTTCCCACACCATTTATGACAAACTCGAGCCTTTCCAGTCGAGGAGGGTGTTTACTTTTGTAAAACTGCTGAAGTGGAACAGGGATGGGGGAAAGCTTACACTATGTTCTAAACATAAGCCTCCTTCTGCCCATGCTCGGTATTCGCAAAACTATGAACACATTTGATAAGCAATCGTCACGAGTAAATCTTATTGTGCTTATTCCAGCATCAGGTCGTCAGTGATAGGAGCTACAGTATTTGTATTTGTAGTCATGGCACTGTACATACATTTACAATGAGCAAGAAAGCATGGTCAGTCTCCATTAGTGTTATTGTGAGGTCATAAAATAAATCAATACACAGACAGTACATAACTGCATACTAAAACCAGTATGGAAACTAGATACATTTTGAATAATATTGATACCCATAAATCAGTGTAACTTTCACGAATCAGTATCAGAACTAGTATAAGCCCACATGGAAATATAAAATGTAGAATTTGTAGTTCACATGTCTTAAACATCACCTAAATGCGTCCCCAGATATGAGATAAACATCAGTAAAAGCTCCACTCGATTTGATCATAGCTTTTACCGATAATAATTGTAAAGTTGATCTATTCTTAATGAAAAAGATATTGTATAGGATTACAAAGTTGTCATTTGGAACTCAAACATGTAATTTTAAGTGTCCCTTCATATCATCCCCACATCTTCGCTTCATGTCTGAGAACTTCTTATATAGTTTCCCACAAGAAATGATTAAAAATGTATAAAAAAGTGATGTCTATGCATTTTTTACAGGCAAACTTTCCCGGCATCTCCTCGCAATCAAATCCCTCTGAGGTCGACATGTAGCTTTCCCTCCGCTCACGCACATACCTGGCGAACACCCTGTCGTTGAAGGTGTGTGCGGGCCCGGTCCTCAGGCTGTTCTGGTTGGCGATCATCTCTTTGACCCACTCCACCCACGTGTACAGGCGCAGGATCCCAGCGTCCGCCATCGTCTCCACAAAGTTGGCGTCCTCCACCGTGTCGCCGGCGTCTGCGAGGGCCAGACGCATACCTGGAGGGAAAGGAAAGATCAACGGTCAGAGGAGAGCATTTGTAGACTTTATTGCCCCGGAAAAGAAAGGGTGCATTTGATGGGCATTTCAAAATCGTGCAAAATGCAATATTTCGGACAAACGTTGCGATTGGATTGGCGATTTATCTTGGCGGGAATCTGTTCAGCGTTCGCATACAGAAACTGGTTCAGGAGCATTGAGGGTTGAGAGAAAACTGAAATATGATCTGCTAAAATAACAAAAGAACACATTTGTAGAGGTCAGTGCAACTTTAATGTTTTAGCATCGTCTTGTCAGTAACTATTTGGTTAGTTAATTTGGTTTGACACCAAAATTTGACATTAACAATCACTTAAATCACTCAAATAGACACCTTTTCCAGTAATATTCCATTTCCATTCAAGAATACCATGTTTATTCTGAGGCGGCTGGTACTACAGAGCCCAAACTCAAGATATTAGACAACCAGGAGGAAAATAGAAACAAACAACTTGATGTTTGGTCACTATTGTAGTCTCTAATGAAGCACAGAAACTGCTTTTGAACTCCCAAATCCAATGCATTCCTTCGCCTGGCAGATATGTCATGAAATCTTTCTGCCGTCAGGCTCGGCTGCTTACATCAGGAGCGCTTCAAGGGAAAGGTTTATCTATAATTCAGCCGTTTTCCTCTGAACGTAACAAACCAAAAGAACAAAACAAATACAATACGGCAAAGATTGCAGCCGAGTCGACAAGTTACTGCCAGCAAAACAAATGGTGTAGCATAGATGATAAATATTAGTCGTCATCAAGGGGAAAAGAAAGTACGAACACAACTCTAAGCTCCAAATAGGACGCAGTACAAGACGTTTTGAAAGAAAGGATATAATTTTTGCCATGTTAAAGCCGTTTTTTTGACTATTAAAGCTGCTGTATTTACCTTATTGTTAATGGGCTGTACTTTTGGCGCTTTAAATTCTTAAATATGCACTTTTCTGGTGGGAGGCACGTCCGCTGCTCGTCTCTATGGATATGTTATCGCTTCACATTGACTGCAAGGCGGGTTTGGCACGTATTTTGTGCGGTTTAGTTGCCGACCGCCAGTGGCACAAACTCCGGTTCACTGCCGTGCGCATTTGTTGGAACGCCGCACAGATTCACATGGTGTCGCGACCTGACATCATACAAACGTTTAACTTAGTCCTAATTACAGTATACAGGATGCTTTTCAAGGTCTTAATAAGCAATATCACTCCTGCAGGTTAATAAATGCAAAATATAGAAGTTTAGGTTCATACTGCGTAGAACTTTCGGGGCAAAACATTAACATCTCAATGCTGGCGGACCTTCCAGAAAAGTTATAGTGCACCTTCAATATTATTATAATTAAAGCATTTAAAGCAAGAAAATGGAAAGGGAAGTTGTATGGTTTAAAGTCGGCAAATTTGGTCATGAATAAAAGAGGGATTGGAAGGATATAAATGGCTCTAAAACAGAAGAGTGCCCGGATTAATATTTAAAGAAGAAAGAGGATGCGATTTGTCAGAAGCACCGGCCTATTGAACACGTTGTATAATTGATCATTTATTGCTTTCTTAAAGGTGATATATACCATTTTATCATCGTTTTTTTCAGTTGGACTTGATTTACTTCATACACTATATTTAATCATAATAGTTTAGATGTATCACAAGCTAGAATATGTAAAATGCAATATAGAAGAATAATTGGTCTTATGATTTGCTGCATATTCTAAGATTTCCCCAGAGTAGATGCTTTTATTTGTGACTGTGAAGCCATTTTGCTGTGTATAGAAAATAACCTCTGACTTTTAGATATGACGCACTGTTGCATTCAATTCCCTCCTGGCATTTCTGTTCACGTCGTGTAAAACGGCTGGCGCTGTGACCTTAACCTGCTGCTAATAAATGTGTCTAAGCCCAGGTCCAGTGAGCCAATGTGGATGAGTTACAAAACTCCCCCTGGTACAGTCGCCCTTTGACCTTTCAGACACTTCAGCTCTATCTCTAGACCGGCACAAAAGCAGCAGCATAAACAAACAGTAATGTAAGAGAGCGGGTTTCAAACTGTGGTAGGTGGGCTATGGCTTTGGATCCTCTGCAGTTCTGTCTTTGTTCAACTTAAAACCAAATATATTCACATTTTTAGCCTCTTTTTATAGAACTTCTTTGTTCATTTGTAATCCTAGTTTGGCCCTGATTAAGACTTTACCACCATATCTAAACCAGGTCTATAACAGGATTATTATGTCGTAGAATATATTCTGAATGAGTTGTTCAGGAGCTTTTCAAACCATGTTTGTATTAATTATGATTTGGGATGCAATTTTGACTTTTAGAGATTCACCTTTCAACTGCGAGACAGCAATCGAGTAAGTTTTATGCAAGTGCAGATGCCGCCTGTCACCTCAGGCTCCTATAGGCCGGAATTAGCATTTAAGCTTTTGGAGGGTTTTTTCTGTTCGATTTTATGACAAGATAGGCTTAAATAGATTTGTATAATTTCTCAGATTTGTCATCTTATACAAATAACTTATTTGAAAGCTTTGGTCTGGGTGTGTTTGCCAATAAGCATCATGTAAGACCTAAACTTATGCTCACAAGATAACGCATGTGAAGCTTGATGTCCTACTTGAAAATCACCTCAACATGTAAAATGGACGTTTCATATGAGGTGAGGACAATGATGCACTGTGAATAAAAAAAGAGTGTCTAAGATTAGGGTATATATTTTAGATTGATAGAAGAATATATGACAGGGGGTTTACAGTATTTATTGCAATATGCAATAATATGCATTAGCCTGTATTGCCATAGCAATACTTTTGTCATATATTGTGCCCTAATTTTAAGCATAATTTAAGTAGATTTTTAAAAAATAAAATATGCTTTGTAATGTCACATTGACCTTGTACTTTAGAAACTATCATTAGGTGTCAATGCCATGTTTTAGATTCAGATCAAATAAAAAAAAAATGGGGGAAATGTTTGCCTCCAGTCACCAAAGAGCACAGACAAAACAGGACCAGGAAAAATTGAAGACGCAGTGTACCGTCTGCTGAGAACTTGTCAATAGCTTGGGTGAGAGTGAGGAAGTTTCCAGTAGATTTGGACATCTGTAGAATAGAGAAGCAGATGTTAGCAGCTAAATAGTAGAGTACCCGCCCACACGAGTTCATTACCAAACAACTGTCACATGCAGCTATTTTGTTCAGATACTACGAGAGCAAATTAGTACAAATCAGCAGCATGTAGAGTCACTATGGGAGCAACTCATTTAACTTCTGTTAAAAAATATAAAACATTGTATACATTTAAAATGCAATTAAAATTGAAATAACCTTTTCCGAATTGAGCAGCAGATGTCCATTGGCACGCACGGCCTGAGGCCACTTTCCACTGATGAAAAAAAGGCAAGATTTTATCTATAAATGTCAATCTAAGTATTATCATACCTAATTCCACAGGCAAAATATTGTGCAATTATAAAGCAACACATTATGACAAATGACATTTCAAGATGTCAAGACCAGGTTTGAAGAAAAGTTTACACGTTACTACCATTATTTTGTAATCAGTAGAGTATCAAGCCTTTTATCTTTAAGCATTAAAATCAAGTTTGAAGATATAATATTATGACAAATCTGAGATTTAATATTGGATTTATTACATCTAAAGGAACTGGAAACAAACAGAATAATCCATACCAAAAACCGCAAGTATTGTTTGTCTGACCTGTCATTGGGCCACATTGCCACGTGGTTGTAAAGGTAATAGGACAGGTGGTTTGGGACCAGGTCTTTGCCGGACACTCGAACGTCCACAGGATACCAGTACTCGAACTCCCTCCTCAGCTTCTGCAGGTTCTCTTTGGGGATGGACGTTTTGGGGAATGGAGACGCTTTGAAAAAGATGAAGTCCCAAACATCTCTGGTCATCTGCTCAGGTCTAGTTAAAAAACACAAAAATAATAATTATAAAACAATATTCAATTCAATTAATGTGTATATACCAATATCATAACTTCAGTCAGGCTCTGAGGGAGTGACAAGTTCATTAGCCAATCACAGTGAAGTGTGGACTCTCAAGGAAAGAAAATCGTTTCTATTTTCTAACTTTTTACATTGCCCACTCCTAATTATAGTACAATGCTGAAATTCAGTGTAATTGTGTATTTAAAATAAAAAGGAAATTGGCACGAAGGACTGCAATACCGCTTTGTGATGATATTTTGCTGTGGTCAAATAGAAAAAGTCATAAATCACATAAGGAACATCTCTTTCCAGTTGTTAAAGAGTTGTTACATGTATGTTGTATAAATACAGACGCCTCTGTGGGGGAAACAATCCATACATTTTAATGTAGAACAGCAGCTCCATCACACACTGGTCAAACAACTAATAGATGATAGATGCAGGCTTTTAGATAGAGGGCCGTCTTCCCGTATTTTGAACAGGGTATTTTAAAATGTGGACAGGCATTTTCAAGTGCAGGGATGGCACGGCGCTCAGGGCGCTCGCACAGTACCCGTGGTCTCGTTTACGGCGCATGTTGTAACGTCAGACGGCGCACGGCCTTAAAAGCGCCGCTTTATTTAGTAAAAGCGTCGGAAAATACGGCGCGATACGCCGCTCCTAAGTGAAGAAGTGTGATCATAATTTTGGCATTCCATATTCTGCGCTTGCGCCGTAGGCGGTTATTTGGACGGGATGTTTTCAAATCCTATCTAAAAGCCTGGATAGATGGATAAATAGATAGATGGATGGATAGATGGATAGGAAAGTCAATGCTAGCTGCCGGGAAAAAGCTCCATTAACAAAACTTATTAAAAAGGAGTGAAAAAGTTGTGTTTCCTATCGAGTGAACATCAGACCATAACACGTTGACGACTGTATCTATAATTCATGAAAACTCCATCTTCCTGTCTTAGTATACAATAAGGGCCACTCTATAAAAAGTGTAATGCGTTTAGAAAATCTGTTGAATATAATCATAATTTAGCTTGACATAAGCGAGTAGTCATTTCCACTGTTTACAATGACGATACATCAACTTTAAGCAGAAGAGAAATTCACAGTTTTTTTGATTAGCACTTAAGATTGATTGATTTTAGATATTTCTCAAGCACAAACATTTTGAATAGGCCATGGTAAATAAATATAAATGATGATGATATGAAGGTTCATCATTTGACAGTCAGTGGACTTTGTGTGACTATTTCACCTTGTTAAAATGTCACACAGCACAAGATGTATTGATTTCAATGTGAGTGTTGTGTTGAACAGTGTGTTGCGAGTCAATACTTTATGCCCAGGGGTGAAGGCCCCTGTCCGTTGAGGACTCCCCCCTGCAGCAGGTGAGCCACAGTGTAGTAGGCCATGTAGATGGTAGAGTCTGATAGAGACTCGATCAGCCACTGTTCGTCCCAAGGCAGGCGCGTTCCTGTAACAAGCAAGCAGAAAAACAACATTATTTATCTACACAGACTTGAAAAAATATAATATTGACTACATTTCAGCTGAAACTACAAGTAAAAAAACAAGAGTAAAAAAAAAAAAAAAAAAATACAAAAAGGAAAACTATGGGAAATTAGTGGATTACCATTTTTTATTTTTTTATATCAACAACAACAACAACAACAAGGAACTAAATGCCTTCATCTTCTTTCTGAGCTGTTGACTAAAATGTCTTTGATGGAGGCTGTGCTTTTCAGCTTTTTTGGCTCTTACTTTCAAAGCCTTGACTCTTTTCCGTTGGTTTTCATTTCACAATATGAGCCAGAAGGATTACAAGCTCAGAAAGCAGAACAATGTGCATTCTACTGTGCAACCTTTCTGGTAGAGGGTCAAATACAAACTTGTCTACAATATGTTATTTTTGCCTGTAATGACTGTACATTCATCTCCATGGAGAAAAGCATGGCCACAAACAAGGTTGTTTAACATACATTTCAGTGTCATGTGTTCCTAGCTGTAGGTAATTTGCAGTATAGAAATGACATGTTGAGGCTTATTCCAGAAAAAGGATGATTCCTGAGGGTTTTGTAGTGAATATCCATGTGCTGTTGACAGAGCGAGTCAACATCACTCTTGTATGCATTTGTGCCGCATGCCAGATGGCCTCTGGTTCAAATCTTTTGCAATTCAAACACTTACTGACTCCCACTGTGGCAATAACATCAACTTGCAATCCTCCATCTCCCTCTACAGACCGAAAGTGTAACATGCAAGTCTAATTCTCAAAAAAGAACACATCTGTAATGATAATCAGTGTATGAGCCAATGATATACATTATGGAACTCTGCTCTGGATATACATGTTCATCTTCACAATAATTTCAAGCAGAAACAATAAGAAAACAAAGCAACAAAACATAAGCCCATATATTTAGTTTCCCGGTACTTTTTTTTTACAAACAGCCCAAATCTTAAAACTCTTACCAAGTCCATAGGTCCTGGAGCAGGCGTGTTCTTGTAGCCAGGCCAGGGTCGCTTCAAAGTTTCTTCTAGTCTCGTCACAAAATCTGTAATAATTGTTTTAAAAAAGGCAGCAGCAAAAGACTAAACTAAATGACAGAATTAAAACATAACATTTTAAAATCTTACGTTTCCAATGATTCAAGGGCTTCATTGGCTTTGGCCTTCCATTCTGCATCACCATAATCCAAATACCTGAAATAATATACATTTAGAGCCTCTATGATCTGGCAATTCCACATAAAACAAACATTTAATCTATAAAAAAGTGATTAGATGACAAACAAAACTGGACTTGCCACTGATCACAAAGAGCCACCACACACTCGTCAGCTGAACGAGACATGACCTGTTTCTCTGGCTCCATGTAGATCACGGCTTCACCCTGTGAGAAGCAAATGCATTGTTTTGATGGTAAACACATACAACAACTGAATCAGAAGCATGTCACCTTTGCATTTAGAGACTATAAAGCTTTACCTTCTCAACCATCATCCTCTGAATAGGCTTTTTGACGTCCTGCACCTTCTGACCCTTAAATCCCTCGACCAACATGATCTGAAATAAAACGGAACAAAAACAAATAATCATAATAAAAATGTATCTTTTTATAAATCCACCGGTGTTAAGATTTCTTTAAATTATATATTTCTTGTTTTCATTGACAAAGACATATTTTATTCTAGACTAAATTCCACTATAGTTTTAGTCAACCAGAAAATAGAGCTTTCATTTTGATAAATTGTGTCGCATTGCTTCATGGGAAATGTGCACAGACCCGTCAGTGGCTCCGGAGCGTGTCTGATTTGGGGCTCTGGGACTGAAAAGCAGAACTTGGGTCTAGTCTCCACTCATCCATTTCATCGATTCATTTACGTTTGGTTTTATTATTCGCCAAAAATATCAGTACAGTTTTATTCATTCTTTCATAGTTTCACTTGACAAAATATATGCACCTGTAGTCAAAGAGCTTACATTTTAGTCAGCAAAAATACAACACATTTGCAATTAATTAAGCACTTTTTCAACTGACTACATGTTTTAAAAGGTGCACAATGTAACTTTTTTTGGTGGAGGGTCTGCCCCATGCTCGTCTCCATGGAGATAGTCTTGTTTTGATAGGAATATTCTACAAGACAATTAAACGCATCATGCCACCAGGCCATGTTACAGGTCAGATCTTTGGAGAGGCAACCTTGCTCACAGTAAGAATCTTTCCATAGTAATAAAACACTTCAAATGTTACAAACGCCAGACAGATACAGGATATTTGGAACATGCCAGGCAAAGCAATAACATCGCCATGGAGAAAAGCAGGTGGCAAATGCACTTTCATAGTTACATACCTGTTAGTTACATAAAAAAGGTGGGTAAAGTTGTAAATTAGCTCACCCCTTCATAAAATCCTTTCAGGTAGACCTTTTCTTTTGCTTCCGCCAATTTCTCCTTGTCATTCTGGCTTTGAATCTTGAGTTCATCACAGACTAGAGGAGCCGACAAGTTTCCGTATCCTGGAATTTCAATTATTGGAACCTATAAAGAAGTACTGCACATAGTTAAAGTGCGAAGATATATTACAAAAATAAAAAATAAAAATGCACATACCGGCTCAAAGGGCAACACCATCTTTTCTTCAATGCCATACTTCTCTCTTAGAGCCTTCACACAATAAGATGATAGCTCAGTGTTAAACCTCATTGGAATTGTACTTAATACTGTCATTTTAACCCTAAGTGACTATATGCTGCTGTGTGTGCTGTGTGCGTGCTGTGTGCGTGCTGTGTGCGTGCTGTGTGTGATGCGTGATGTGTTGTGTGTGTGTCAAACTGAACAAAAACTGAGACTGCATGTGTATTGTTGCACTGTAAATTATGCACTTCACCCCCTTTCCACAGACCATAGCTGTAATCCAGTACAAGCATCTTAACTGTGTTGTTTGTCATTTTTCCTGTTAAATAAATAAATTAAATAAAGTGTAATACAGCAAGCATAAGAAAGAACACATACCTCTTTTTTCTTGATATCTCTCAGAGCAGCAATGTCATCAGGAGCATCAGAGGGGACGCTTGTTACCACTCCAGTGCCTATTTAGAAATGAGCATTAAACAATAAGATCATACTCATACTTTAGTTTTAGTTGTCCATGTTCTTTAGTCATTTCATTTCACCTTTGTCCTCCTTGATGGTGAGCATAGGCAGGGCATAGATGATTTTATAGGACGTCAGAGGAGCGCTCAAGGCACATCCCAAAATATCCTGACAAGAAATACATGAGAAGGAATGAGCATTAAGTAAGTCAGGTAAAGAATAGCTAAATTGTTATGTATTTTTATTTGTGCCGCTTGTTTGTCTTTAATACTCCTATGCTAATCCGTTTGTACTTGGATGTTGCATCATCAGAATTTCTTCAAATAAAAGGTTTGCTCATCTACAGGGATGCAATAATTAATCAACTAACTGTAACTAGAAGACTATTAAAGAAAGCCGTAGTCCTGCTTTGATAATCATAATTGTTACTTGGACAATAGTCTTTTTGCATGTGTTTTAGAGTCTATTATAAAGTCAAAATGCAAAAAAAAAAAAAAAGTTCAAATAATTATTCTCTATCTAGAAAGCTTCAGTAACTGTATTTTAAACTTTGTGTTTTTAAAAAGTGATCACTGACTGGTCGAGCACTAAAATCATGACTACAAATCGAATTACTTCTAACAAGGTGGAATATAAAGAGGAGCTTTTGTATTATACACAAACTGTCTGCGTGTATACCGACCTGTCCTAGGATCTCTATGACGACGGGCACCACTCCGTTCTCTTTGGTGAAGCCCTGGAAGGACATGTTCCGTGCAGACCTGCGCGTGCAGATGAAGACGTCGCCGTTCACAGTCTCAAAAGCCACATACTTCATGTCCGGCCTCACCCAGCAGTTTGTCTGGCCAAACATAGTCTCCGGTCTCAGAGTGGCGGCCACCAGGAAGATGTTTTTGCCCTTCATGCCACTATAAAAGAGAAATCGTGTCGGTACTTCACATGATGATATGAATATAGTATATATCTAAATGAATAATATAGTTTTGTACCTGCTGTAAAAAACCTTTGACTTAAATTTGGCAGTGTATGGCTCAACAATTTTCATTTTGATGAGGGTGTACTCCTGAGGTCCAACTCCCTATTTAGATATACAATAGAAACATATTAAATGTAGTATTTTCATAACAATAAAACAGCTCCCCATAGAACATACTTCTCCAGTTTGCCTGTCATGGTCCATACATGGCTGTCCATCCTTGGGGGAATAGATGGTATATCTGGAGAAAATAAACATTGTCAAGTTCATGGATGAAATCACAGGTAGAATTAGGTAGTCTAGTTATTATGGTAAAATAATTGTTTTTTTGTCAGTAACAGCTCACCTTTTCCCAAATTTAATCTTTTTCCTCTCCTTCAGTGTGACAAAGTGCCAACGGACAAAGGAGTCATAGAAAGGGTTGACATCGGTGGTGATGAATGAGCGTCTCCAGTCGACCTGAGAAGAACAGCGTGACATTTGGCACCAATTTAGCATGAAAATGTGGGCTGAATGCCTAAAAACTACAAACTCTAGACAGAGGCCAGACAAGTAATATTTCTAAAGTAAGTAAATTAAATTACTTTCAAAACATCTACACCAGTGGTGATCCCAAATCTTTTTCGGCTCGCGACCTACATTTAGATCAAGCAAAGCCCAAAAATCTACCTATAGGTTTACCATCTTTTGTAAATGTATCGGGTATATGTTATTTTAAAAATTATCAGTAAGTTTTCAACTGGAATTTTAGGTCATAGAAATAAATATAGTATAAACCTGCAATATAAAACTATGGAAAAGGAAAATGTGTTTCTTGTACCCAATATACAGCTGCCTACAGCCACATTGAAAATAAAATATAGTGGCCACAAATAATAGGCTAATAGTTTAAGCTCTTTTAACGGTTCAGATATTGGTGACAATTATGGTATAGCTCAGGGGCTTGAACAGCTTTGAGATGGACTGAAACAGCGTGAAGAGGCAGGATTACGCTACGGCACAACCTGTAACCTCCTCTCTCTACCTCCTTTGCAGCTCTGCTGGCTCGTGCCGAGTTAAGCGATCTAGCGAGGAGACAGCGGTGCGTTTCTGTTGCTGCGTCTAAACTCACAGGGCGTTAGTCAAACATGTACTTGTGCTACTTGAGGCAACAACTATCTTTTCAAGCAGCTCAAGTATTTTCACATTGCCCAACTCTGGTCCCTTGAGTCCCTCTATAAGCAAATTAGTTGACCAAAAGCCACAGCGATGCCACCATTGTGCTGTCCCACCAAAATATGAGCTTTTGAATTAGCAAAACATGATTGAACTGCCACCAATATTTTTTAATGAACGCAAAGTTACCGTTGTGTTTTCCCAAGTCTAAGCCCAACCCCTTTGAGAGGACAACACAATTACTTGTAATAAAGACCTACCTTGACTCCCATGCTTTTGAGGTCATTGACAGCCAGAGGAGGGAAGTACTCCAGCCAGTGCTCAGCGTTGGCGAACTTGGAAATGTCCTGATCATTTAAGCCCAAAGACCTCATGATGTCCCACTGGTACGTGGCGGTACCTGCTTTGGCTGCAGCTTTACTCTTTAGTAATAAAAAATGAAATTGTAAAATTATATTATGATGCAAAGTTATAAATATTCAGATTGTTTTTTACAAACCTTTTTTCCTTTCGCTTTGTCTTTGATAATAATTTCATCATTGATCGTGGGCTTTTCTTTCTCTTCTTCATCTTCATCAGGAAATTGCGGAGGATTTCCATACAACTCCATCTCCCGTTTTAGTTTGTCTGAACAGGCCTGAGAGATCACAAGTTTTTATTATCGTTTGTGACTCTAAAATATAAATGATTATTTTCTTTATCAATAATAATCAACATATTACAAAACATGAGTATGCCTAAAGTAATACAGTAAAGCTCCACTCACTTTGATTGGCATTCCTGTGCAGTGCAGTCCAAATGGGAAAAGGCTGTTCTTGCCCTTCAGCATCTGGTATCCTACACCAAACTGAGAAAATTAATAATGATCAATAAGTGGAAAATATTTCGGGGTTGTGAGTTCCTTGTGGTGCTTCCCATTAATAGAGGGGACTACAGTTGCCCTGCATAGTCTAATTTTTGCCCACATAGTTTAAGGGAATAAGAGCCCATTTACCCCCCCCCCGCTAATTGTTGTATTATTACAAAAATATAGAAGTAACCATATTTCATCTTTATAATGAGTCTTCAGTTGATCTGTAGGGGCAATAAGTGATACATTTACATTGTTACTAAATTATACATAACTTGCGTGATATTACCTCGCATTTTGACAAGCTGAAAGTGTGACCAAGATGCAATCTGCCATTCATGTAAGGGTAAGGGAAGGTAACAAAGTACTTGTTCTTGCTGCAAAAAACAAAACATAGGATGAATTTGCACTGGACTCAAGTTATGGTATTGTGGTATTGTGGTATGGTGGTCTTCTTACAATAAAATAAAAATATTTGTCACTCAAAATCTAAAGTAACTTACTTTGTGCTTGCTCCAATAGTTGAGGGTGCATCGTGTTCAAACACTTTATCCTTTTCCCACTTCTCTTGGATTTCAAGCTCTATCTTTCTCAAAAAGTCCAACTTTGCTGTTCCTTTCCTCTCCTAAACAGCATGAAGAAACAGCACCATGTGAATAAAATGTAGGCCTTACACATTAAGCATACAGTAAGAAAAATAAGTCAATTTTATTTGAATAGCACCTTTCACAGACAGACGTCAAAATTGCTTCACAAAAACACAGAATAAAATAAGAACACAAAACTAAAGTGAGCAATACACATACAACAATATACAGTTAACAGTTAAATTAGTCCCTAGAGCAACTGTAATCAAAAGGCCGGACTGAATAAAAAGGCATAATATAAGACAAAATCAAATGCATATGATATATTTATTACTGAAGGAGTTTGCTTCAGTTTTAGAATTGCTGGCAGAGGCTGGTCAGCTAGCATGATTAGCTTAGCAGGAAGTTGTGATTGTAAAATAAACCCGTGTTTAGCGCATCTGTGACGAACAAGAAACTATAAGTTGGTGACACTTCAAAATGGACATACCGTCATTTTGACCGCAGACCTTAAATATTAGGTGAACTTAAGCAGAAAGCCGCAACAGCCTCCAGATTGACCAGGGAAATCCACGCCGCCGGTGTTCGGCTGATGACATCTGCGTTCCGAAACCCCCAATGGCTTATGGGAAATGAAGTCTTCACATACAATCATTTATTTAGGAAGATATACCATTAGCTATCGATTTGTTTCAATCTATTATATCCATATATATAAAAATGCAATCTATATTTTAGTAATAAATTACAGTTTGCCTGGTTATAGCTACACTTTTATCTGGGCGTTTTGTAGCACCCCATACATTCTTTACGACAAGTGTGGTGTGTTGCCATGCCGTAAAACGATTCGTACGATCTGCCAGTCAAGACAGCAAAGGCCCTTTTAAGCTTATAAATTCGTTGACGATGAAAGCCGGATTATTCATACGCACTTTCACTTCAACTTTATAGATTGTGTTTTAGCGTTTCTCACGATGATCATAGAGAATGTGGAGGCACTGAAGACGTGGCTAGCGAAACTCCTGGAGCCCATGTAAGTGTTGAATTGAGATGACATTTAGCTCGGATGCTAAGTAGCTGCGTTAGCTCCCTGTGCATCAATGAGTTTGCTAGAAAATCATGGCAATTTCTGCAGCACGAGTTAGCCTGCACCCGTGGTCTCCTGCACAGTTTACTAGTCACACTTTAGTGCACAAATGTCGCTGAGGGTTATGAAGGTTTTAGCGTGTTTGTTTATGTTCCCAGAAGCTATTTTGGAGTCATTTATTAACGCAGGTGGCCCAAAATAATGTAACTTTAAACAGCTATCCAGCTACCAACTACTTCAGATGCAATGGATGCTTTCATTTAGCCGTCAACGTGATGTTTAGAACCTAAATAAAGTGTCTACGTGTTGTTTTTGTTAGTTACAAATGCTTTTCGTGTGTTCTATATACTTTGGTAAAAGTAAACACGTGCATTTTATATAATTACGACCTTATGATTGCAATTATACTAGTGTGACCGCCTCAAATTGTCGGAAAGGAAAGACGTTGTATGTGGTGGGTTATGGAGAGACATTATTATATACTTGTAGTTATAGCTACAATAACTTTTTCGTCGAAATGTTAGTTTGTATTAATCATTACCCACGGAGAGTCTGAAATAGGACATGAATAGTTGAGCATATTACAACCCTGAAACCAATTACACAAAATTTATGTTTATTTGTTGGGAAAAGCAATACATTATCATGTTTTCCTTGTAGAACTCACTTTATATACCATGTGGCTTCAATGAAACGGGACATTCTCTAAATGAGTTACACAGTATGGTCCTAGACTAGGGGGGAGCAATTATTTTTCCTCAAGGGGCCATATTCCAGTCCAGGCATGTGGCAGAGGGCCACGACAATTGTTGTAACACATTCTTAAAAATATAAGCACTTTTCTGTAAATTATCGGCTATTGAATCTATTATTTCATTTAAGTTTTATTAAGGACGCAAGTGCAGACACATGTTACATAGCTAAGACTTTAAAAAAAATAGAAAATAAATCTTGCAGGGCGGATTAAAACATGTTGAAGGCCACATCTGGCCCCGGGTCTGTCCTGGACTCTAGGAGCATTCAGTGTAAAAAGTGTAGCTATACTCTAGGTCCTAGAGTATGTTCTGCTGATTACACACAAGTCGACTCCTTCTTCATTAACGTTACATAATAAGCTTATGTGGTAGGAGTGTTCTGTGCAGCCTGCCTAGCACACAACTTCTTTCACTGCAACATAAACCATGTGTATTCAAGCAATGATAACTCCTCTGTGTCAGCAGAAGCACATTTAAAATTTCAGTTGAAATAGTCAAACTCTTCTTTCAACCATGAGCCAGGCCAGCCAGGATCTTGGTCTTCGATTCGCTTACTGCAAGTTTTGGGGGTTATCTGTTTATTTATTTAACTCGAGACAGAATTAGAAATTACTTGAAATCAACATGAAACAAAGTGCTGATGCTTCATGTTTGATTTCAGATGTGATGCTGACCCTGCTGCTCTGGCCAACTATGTCGTGGCTCTTGTGAAAAAAGACAAAGCTGAGAAGGACCTCAAAGCCCTCTGCGCGGATCAGCTGGAAGTCTTCCTGCAAAAAGGTCTGACAACATGTTTTTCTTCAGTATTTACAGACAATATTTTATCTATTGTCATGCAGTCACTTTACTGCCTCCGTCTATCTAGTATCAAGTAAAATTATATATTATTAATATATATATTTATATATTATAAATATATATTTATTAGAGATATAGTATAGATAGATAGATAGATAGATAGATAGGAGTGTGTATATATCCGTACCGCTATATGTATTTCAACCGTAATTTGGATTGAACTATTTCTTTTTTTGTCTTTCTTTTCCTTGAGAGGAATATAAAAGTCCTTAAACGACATGTGTTTTTTCCCACTACAGAGACCGTGGGATTTGTCGATAAACTTTTTGAATGCCTGACAACAAAAATCTACCTGGGAAATCCTCCCCCAAAGGAAAACCCTAAAGACGAAGTCAAGCAACCTATAATAAAAACTGAGCTTGTGGAGGTAAAGAACATATTCTGTTATGTATTAAATCATTTGACTCTGTGAATGATATTGGCGTAGGTTAAATACTATATTTATCTTGTTTCAACAAGCATGAAATATCAGAGGAGGAGAGGGAAAACCGGCGTCGGAGGAGTCCTCTGAGGAGCCGCTCGGACTTCAACGACTCCAGGTAAAGCCCTCCTCTGGGATCGACCTCATTCGATTTGATTTAAATACATAATGTGTGCAAATACAGGTTTGAGCTTCAAGTGGTATATAACATAATTTGTCATACACTTTTGTTATGAAGTATGGGATGGAAACATATATAGAACTTGTGCTTGTATAAATGTATGAAATTGCCCTTCAAAAGGAGTAGGAAAAGCAAAGTGGGAAACATTTTAGTTTGGATATTGAAAGTTTAATCATTAAACTCATTATCAAACTTGTTCTGTGCTTTTGAATAACCAGGAGAGTGGAGGAGAGAAGGCGTGAGGACCGTAAACGGCGGGACTTTGATCGCCATGGGAAAAGCGGCAGCAGCAGTGACACCCACCGAGAGCGGGAGAGACATGAGCGTCGCCGTGGCAGCCCTCGGGGGCGGAGCTACAGCCGCAGTCGGAGCAGGAGCGGGAGCCGAGGGAAGAGCCGGGACCGGGAGCACCGCAGAGGTGAGGGAGGCGCTGGAACAACAACACCACCAACACACCTGGAAGTATAGCACCCAGTGTCAGTGCTGTGTTGCAGGTGTCGGGGACAGAACAGATACTGGGACTGGTTTAGTGTTCGAGCACATTAGTACTATCAACGGTCAGTGTTTAAATGAGGAACGATGCCTTTAATTCTTATCCTCACTGGACATTTAACAGCTGGCCTTGGAACATCTGTTACAGACGAGGTGAGAGGAGCATTAATGCTAAATCTGAGGTACATATTTTAGTGACTTCTGCTGGTTGTATAGTACAGAGCAGCATTTGGTTTTGTTGCTGCTTTTCAGTGAAACCTTTCAGTTTTACTTCAGGTTTTCAGGACATTATTATTATTTGCTTTATGCCTGCACACACGGCCTGCTCTCAAAGTCACACACACACTTCACAATCCTTTAGTCCTGTATCCTGTTCAACGTATTCTTCAATGAGTTAAATTTGATGACAGTGAAAATGTATTCTGTGCAGCTTTATTTTACATTTTCACCATGTTTTTGTTCCTTAGATTTCAAGTCCAAGTTTGACGTTGAGAGAAAGGACTTAGAAAACTTCTCTTCAGCCCCACCAGGAGCCCAAAACTTCACCACAGGCTCATCAGGAGCCCCTTTGCTGCAGAAGCACCCACCGCCCCTGCTCCCCACACCGCCACACCCGTACCCGACGACCTCGAGCGGCGTGTCGGGGCCTCCGGGTGTCCCTGTGGCCACACCTGCCCACCTGCCCGACAGCACCACAGACAGCTGGTCCACTTTCTACAACAACCAGAGGCTGGACCCTGGCAAACCGTTCGGCAACAAGAGCGTCCCACTAAAACAGCGCTGCAGAGACTATGATGGTAAATATTCAAGTTTAAATGGGGAAATCTCCGGTAATGTAAACTCTGTCATCCCTTCGCACAAACGGGACCAACATAACCGCTCCGTGGACAAATGCTTTCTGCTGCTCTATTCTTACAGAACAAGCTGTAAAAAGGCAAAAGTTTTAGACTATACTTATTATTAAATATACCGGTAAGTGCAACAAATGGCCCTGAGGTAAATGCAATGTTTTTTTCATTATTTCACTAGTTTTTCTCCTAAACATCAGGTTGGACATGTTTACTCCAAATGACTTTAGTGTGCAAAAGTAGCTTTGACTGCAAGAACACAACATTAATCCAGCGTGCAGCTTGAATTGCACTCCAAAGGCCTAACGCCGTGTGGACAAGGCGTAAAAGCCTTTTTCCCAGTTCCGTGTGTGCTCTGGTCACAGCTCCTCAGTTGGCATGCAGTTTAATGGTTTAAGTAAAGCTCAGAATGGTCAAATCCAAGTAAAATCCATGGCCAAGTAAATGCACTATCTGATACAAGTTTCTATATGCTTCACTCTTTAACTTTGTACACAAAGGGAAATGTTCAGATGACTAGAAATGCACAATAGTGTTTTCATGTAAATGTTCTTGTCACCAGACGATCTAGTTACTCAGGAGAGCGGCCAACTGCTTTGTCTGATCCATCACTAATGACCACTGTTTAGCACTCCTCCTCTGCTCCTCTGTGTGCTGCTCCTCTGTGTGCTGCTCCTCTGTGTGCTGCTCCTCTGAGTCGGGTTAAACTTGGCCGTCCCCCAAGGAAACGTGGCACAACAGACACACTAGAGGTGCACTACTTTCTTTAATGAGACTGTAGGGTGCCAGAGATGGGTGCCCATATAAATACAAACATTTATGCTTAAATAAACTCGCCATAAATTAATTCAGCAATAAATGGGACATATGCAAAATGTTTAACCATGTTTTAACTGGCCAATGGACCCATTTGCAACGCTAGATCATAATTTCACATTTTGTAAAAAATATAGATCTACTTGTTGTAGTTCATATGTCCAATGGATTACAATCTGTGGGGTTTATGTTGTTGGACCTGACATGTACACAGCAAATCTTCACCTTCATTTTAATGTCTTTAAAAGCATTCAATTTTACAAATGAATATTAAATATTTGTTTGCCTTTTTTATATTCATTATTGTGATCTAAATTTTTTTGTCTACATACAATAGGTTTTCATGTTTTATGACTAAATGTATCCACTCGTTTAAGTTTGCATCTTTACAACTGTACAATACAGTTTGATTGACAAAGCAAAAATTTGCTTCTTTTTTTTTTTTTTTTTTTAATCTGAGTTTTTTTTTCTATTGATTTGAGCAATAATAATTGGAGTAATCTCATTAAGTTGATTTATAGCACAGGCGTATGTTGCCATGTGCTTGTTGTGGCTTTGGTCTTGCAAATGCCAAGAGACTAAACACCCCAAGGCCCAAACTTACTGGGTTTGTCACCTCTACTGACAATCATTTAGAAAAGTGAAATGTAAAATCCTCACTGGTTTGTTGCCGTCTTCCAGAAAAAGGCTTCTGCGTGCGGGGCGACCTGTGCCCCTTCGACCACGGCAACGACCCCCTGGTGGT
This sequence comes from Eucyclogobius newberryi, assembly GCF_026437365.1. Taxonomy (NCBI): domain Eukaryota; kingdom Metazoa; phylum Chordata; class Actinopteri; order Gobiiformes; family Gobiidae; genus Eucyclogobius; species Eucyclogobius newberryi. The sequence continues at coordinate 3,088,565 of NW_027315779.1, forward strand.
GGACGACGTAAACCTGCCCAACATGCTGCCGTTCCCCCCGGCGCCTGTGCTGCCCCCGCCTCCCGGGCTCCCCCTGCCCCCCATGACAGAGCCGCCGCCACCCCTCCGCCTCAACCCCATGCCCCCCTACGGCCAGCCCCCGCCTCCGGGAGTCTTTCCAGGTAAGTAACAAAGAGTCACAGCAAAGCAACGCGTCGTGTACAGTGAAGTAGCGGATGTCGTTTGGTTTTTCAAGCCGAATGTTCTGAAATAAAAATTGGGATTATTTAATGGCAATGACTGCTATGGTCAATATCTATGGACATATGCTGCGGGCAATCGGTTATTTCCACTCGACCGTTCTGTGTCACAGCTGGATTAACTCGTATATAAACTATTTGGCTAAGGCTAAATCGTCGGCTAGATAATTGTAAACCTTAAACGAAAGGCTTCAACATATTAAATAGCAAAATATTGTCCGATTAGACCTGTAACAAATGTTTAGATTGTTTATGTACTAGTTAAGCTCTCAGATCCACGGTAATAGTTGTAATACGTCCCAGTTTTTCTTGCATATATAGAATTATTGGATTGGAAAAGCATTAACGTGACCTTTTTAAACTTGAAGCATGTTTCGTCCCACTTTGCGCCTCGGGCCTGAAGTCACGTGCATTAACCCGCTGAGCTGTTGTCGGTTGATTGAAGTGTTTTTGTTGATGACCCTGAGACATTGGCGTGTGCTTGTGTCTCCCTCAGGACCCCCACTCATTGTCACCAGTGGGATTGACACGCCCAACCACCAGTCGGCTCTCACTTCCTCTCCTCCCATCGGACCGCCTGGCGTTGGGCTGCCACCTCCTACTCTTCCTCCTCCTCCTCCCTCGTCCTCCTCCGTTTCTCTGCATCCTCAGTTTGTCCAGTCTGAATGTAAGCACCGGTTCAGATTGAGACCACATTCTTTATTTTTCCTGTTAATAACTTTCACTTCTGAGCCTTTCATTAATTTGATGTTCTTGTTTGATTAAAGTAAAAATGTAAAATTAATTGTGAAGTAAAGCAAAAGTTTTGTTTTTGTGTTAGATTCTTCTTCTTCCGATATGTTTTCTGTATAGTAACTGCAGTAACAGCTGTTGGCCATAAGATGTCACTGTTTATCAACTTCAAGAATGTATATGAGCTGTCTTTGGAAGTAGTGTTGTCGCCATACTAACATTTCAAACTCAATTCTCATACTTAAGAGCAGGTAGTATCAATTTCGATACCACAGTGATGATTTTATTGGGATTTTTTCATTTCCAACACAAAATAATAGTACTTTCTAGGGCTGATCGATCACAGCAAATGGCTTTCAATATTGATTTCCTGAACGTATAAATTACATACTTTTAATCTGTCATTTAACACATACAAGTATAATTTCCCCCCACCCACGTACCATTGTTGTTGCCATGTGGTCAAGATCATTCTAAAACTGTTCAGGAACAATCTATTTTGTCCTGTTTATGTTGTGTTCTTTTGTATTGATACTTGATCAAATTAGTATCTTAATTTTGATACTGGTTTTAGTGTCAATGAGTTGCAGATTTTGTATTCTTAGTTTGGTGTTCTGATTGTTGTATTTGTATGTACAATATTAAATATGATATTGATCTGTCTGTGTTCAGATAACTACGACGAGGGCTACAACCCCGAGGCCCCGGGGCTGACGGGGGCGGGTCGCAGCACCCAGTTGCGCCACTTCATTCCTCGTGTTCAAACGCAGCGCCCCAATCTCATTGGCCTGACGTCCAACGAGGGCCAAAGCAACAGAGGTGCCACACAGCTGTTTCACATCTACAAAGTTGTAGACAATTAAAGGTTATGCTCCCTCTAAAGTCTTGTTTTGAATCTGAACAGCCGCTAACATCGTGATCCAGACGGAGCCCTCTTCTGGCAGCAGCATTTCAATATCGGGCCGCTCCGGCTCTGAGCAGGACATCAGGAAGAGGGGCGTCGAGACTGGTCTAAACGATGGTCCACAGCCCAAAAAACCCTGGATGGACAAGTAAGACTGACAATACATCCACGAAAAAAACACTAAATACTCCCAACAGAAAGCAGTGTAATGTAATCTGGGCTAAAGGAATCTGGGCTACTTCTGCTCTTTAAATTTCACTGAGGGGTGATTGATGATGTAAAACCTGTTTCATTAGAAAACTGATGCTAGTTGTGTATCTTGTATTTGAATATTTCCTATTCCTTGAATATCTTATGCTGTTGCTTCTAATGTGAAAAAGAGCTGATTTTATTCATGATTTTCCTTACTTTGTCTAAAATACCCTAGATTTAGTCTTGGTTTGGTCTCGGTCAAATTCTGTAAGTTTTTATTTTGACAAATACATTTAAGGTAAAATAACTCAATTTGAATAATGTTGATATTGTAGCCTCTAACAGCCACATCACACAACAATAATGCCCTGTATTATGTGTCGTTTTATCTGCTGTAATCGTAAACAATGTGTGCACTATATCAAGATTGTTTTGGTTTGTCATATTGCCAGAATGGAAAGCATAGAGGATGTACAATGCGTCAGCTGAAATATCTCAGAATTTCCCGGAAAGTAGATAGAATGTCATCACCTAATCATTTTAATTCAAGTACCCAATGAGAATGTTGAAATTCGATCAAAGTGTTGCTCCAGTAGCGGCCGCTTGACTTCCCCTCCGAGCTGGAAGGAGCCTCATTTCAGCCCAAGGTGACTCATAGGTCAGAGGCCTGTCTTTTGTCTGCGACACGGGTGCAGCCCAACGCTATTGAGTTGCAACAGCTTCAGCGTCGATGAGGGCAACATGTGTTTGTGGTTCCACTTATATTACATAGCACCATGGAGTCTCAAAACTCCAGCAGCTTCTTAGTTTCATTAGAGCTCAACACTAAGTTTGGTGGTTCAGCAGCCGGCAGAACTGCTACTGTATTCATGATATTGCCTTAAGTATTTTTATTTTACACCAATCTTGTTATTTGCTTAGAGTGAGTAATCTTGTTCTTGCAGTGCATTTGACCGGATAACTGTTTCCATGATCAAAATTGGTTTATTTCATATTAAGTTTGTCCTGTCCTGGCTTTCTCTTGTATAAAACCATATGCAGAAGTCAAATATTTGGGCTTTATACCTTCCAAAGATAATTTCAACGTTACATTGTAGATGTTCAATTGTCTTAAATGCTTCTTTTGTATTTCTAGGCCTGGCTTCAACAACCAACACAAAGGCCCGTTTCCAAAGAGAAACCATTACGTCAACACCAAACTGGAGGTGCGCAGGATCCCACGGGAGCTCAACAACATCACCAAACTCAACGAGCACTTCAGCAAGTTCGGCACCATCGTCAACATCCAGGTAAAGACGTCTGCCTTCACTTTCCACTAAAGAAAACACGAAAAAGGTCATAAAAAGTACAATCCTTCTGAAGTTATAAATGCACTCTTAACAGGACTAAACCAAGTCTATATCTAAGAACTAAATTGGGACTTGATTATGATTTAGCCAAATGTTTATGAGGTCGGCATCTTTTCTGAAACGCCATTTTCTCAGAAGTTCTTTTGTATAAAATGTGTCTTAAGGAAAAATATAATTCACACTTATTGAATGAATCCTGGTGAAGAGGTATTCTTCTCTGCTTCTTCAGAAAATACTTTGTTTTAAATTTCTCAGATATGCGTTTAAGTCCATAAACCATCTTCAGACTCGTTTTTTGCCTTTATCAAATTGCTATCATTACAACTGCATGCTTTTTATAAACTTCGATCTATTTTTCTTATTTTAAAATGATTATTTTCTTTGTCTCTAAATATGGAATTAAAAAACAAACAAAATGCATGTTTGTATTGCCATGGCGGGGAAAGCTTTTTCCCCCCATCGTGATTCCCTTTGCTGTCAGTAGAGGGCATGCTAACACCAAAGTCTAAACGCCTGACTGAAAACATAAATTGGACGCATTAGAAACACCAGGTACCACACTTTGAGAGGCCCTCACGCCGTCTCCTGCTCTCTGTCCCGGCTCCGTCTCTTTTGCCGGTGCAGGTGGTGTTTGCCGGTGACCCGGAGGCGGCGCTGATCCAGTACACGAAGAACGAGGAGGCGAGGCGGGCCATCTCCAGCATCCAGGCCGTCCTGAACAACCGCTTCATCAGAGTCTACTGGCACAGAGAGCCCGGCACCAACCACATAGGGGCCCCAGGACAGGAGCTGGGCACCGGGCTCCAAAATGTGGGACCGCAAACCAACCACGGACCCCAGCACCCCAATGTGCATAAGGTATTAACGACAGTGCTAGTTTGATGGTAGTCTATATTCAGCCTTTGTTTTTATCTCCTTTTTAAAGATGCTCTATGTAACATTTCAGGTGTGGGTGGGGGTCATCGTCTCCATGGAGATGTTATTTCTCTGCCGGGAACGTTCCACACTAAAGCATAATAGCAATCTTATCTTACAGTACTTGAAGGTGTTTTTAATCGTATTGCTAAATATGGTCTGGCCCTCTGCCTGTCACCATGGAGATAGAGATGTTTAATGCCCCCCCCTCTCCAGAAAATGTATTTATTAGCTTAATGTCTCTGTTTAGTTTATTTTAAGGGACAATGTACAGAGTGTACCTTTTTTTTTAAATGCTTAAGTTGAAACAAAAAAGCACGACATGCAATCTTGTATATACATTTTTTCCTCTTGAACACAAGGCTATTCTTCACTCGCTCATGTTTTCCAACCAGTATTTGACTTTTCACACATACATTTTGACTAAAGCAAACTCGTTGACGTCTGATGCAAATATAACCATGGATTGCATTTGTTTGAACTTCGCAGCGACTTTAGAATCCGACATCATTACTGTGACTTCTGACTCTTTTCCACATATTAACGAATGCTCTTTCATTACGTTGTCTTCAGGGGATAAAGCAGCACAATGCAGCGGCCTACGTTTTGAACAAGACGGTGCACAAGCCTCGACCTCAGACCACACCCGGGATGTCCGGCCTGAGCCCAGCGGACGGCTCCGGTCTGGAGGCTGTCACTGTACGTCTGCACCCGATTATCACCTCAGTCTGTTCTAAATAAGGACCTTTATTCAGTTGAAAGCTTAAGGATTAGTTATTTAAACATCTACAGGCTAGTCGCAATTTAAGGGAGAGATTACTGTCGCACAATACATGTAAATTGTGTTGTGTTTTTGTTTGTTTTCACCTTTTGTGTGTACCGTATTTTCCGGACTTTAAGGCACACTTAAAAGCTTTTAATTTTCTCAAACGACAATGCGCCTTATAATCCAATGCGCCTTTATATATGGATTCATTCTGGTTGTGTTTTGTTTCGCCTAATACGCCTTAAGTCCGGTGTGCCTTTTTTTTATATATGAAAAATGATCAAAAATAGACCATTGATTGACTGTGTGCCTTTATAATCCAAGTGCGCCTTTATAGTGCGGAAAATACTATTATTACTACTATACGATATTTTAGATAGAAGTTTATTCGGATATTTGGATTATTTATTTTCCTACAAATGGTCGATACATACGAGGGCAAAAAAAAACACTTATCAGCTCATTTGTAACTGATGGATTATTTAAATAATTACCAATTTATTATTAAATGATCTGCTTTTATCATGCCACGTGCTGATAGAGGCGGGCTCATGATTCAGACAGAGCTGTAATTGCATCTTAACCCAAGAAATGTGTATAATTGGTGTTTTTGAGGAAAATATATATATATATATATATATATATATTTTTTTTTTTTAATCAAGATTTCCTCAAATTGCCTCTTCATCCAACTTCATCTGGGTCAAATTTTGTAAAAAAAAAATCTCATGTCCATAGGCAATAATTACTAATTGTTTAATCATATCAGGCCTGTCACTACAATATTATAGTATAGTACTTCAAAAATAGCTGAAAGACCGTATACCCATGAAACGTGAGCTGCAATTAAGAGACACAATGTATAAATATAGCCGCAAGCGGCAATGATCGGCCCTCGCCACGCCGCCGCCACACCGCCGCCACGCCGCAAGAGGAGGGGGCGCTAACGCGCCCCAATTGTCCTTTTATCACGCCTACTGCTGAATCTGTGACGCTGTCACATGTTCTCCCCTTTGTTTTACCATCAAAAAGCAATTTTATTTTGAATTCTTGGCAAAATGTGCGGCTTTGCCGCACAGACACCGTGACTCTTTGAATGAAAATGTGGATAACTTTTGATGGTCCTGAAGATGAGTCTCACCAAATTTCAGGTTAATAGGGCTGACGCCCTGGGAGGAGTTTGTGAAAGTCTAAAGTGTAAACATGTTCTGGCCCCATTGGAATAACATGGGAGGTTTCGGTCATCGTTACGGCAACGCCATAACAATTATGACATGGGTCTCATTGACTTTTTTGATGGGGATGCTAAAATTGAGTTGTGTGTCAAATTTCATATAATTTCGCAAAACTAAACATTTAACCTCCATATAAAATCTGTAGGGGGCGCTGTGGCGCCAAATGAATTTATTTCACTTCAAGTAGGTTTAGGGCAAAGAGTTTAACAACTGATTCTAATTTGACGCAATTCGGACTTTATCTGCGCAAACGGCAGAAATTTTAAATATGGGAGATTTCTGAAATTTTAGTTACAGACCGTGAGAGGTATCAATGTAATTTGGATAACTTTTGATGTCCCACTCCTCAGTAGCATTTTCACCAAATTTCAGCTTTTTAGGGCCAACGCCCTGGGAGGAGTTCGTAAAAGTACGACGTTTGGAAAAACTCCGAAGTCATGTTTAGCCATTTTTGAAGCAATATGGCCGACATTTGGTTCGGGGGACGGCGTTGCCGTAATAATATTTTTTACTTCTCTTGTCACCATCTACCTCTGCGCCAAATTTCATGATTCTACGATCAGATTTTTTTTGGGTCATTTCCCATCTCTCAATGCATTTTTGGTACATTTGGTGGCGCTGACGCGCCAATTTTTTTTATTTTAGAAAAGGGAAATAGCCAGAATGTAGAGAGGCACGATTTTTAGAGGTGTGCAAATTTTTGTGACTTTTCGTCAATGTTCACTGGGTGAAAAATAGGGGGGTTGGTCCCGAGAAGAAGAAGAAAGAAAGAAAGAAAGAAAGAAAGAATAATATTCCGATGCGAAAACAATGTTTCCCATTTTTCAAATATCATAAACTATACATTTTCGGAAAGCGCTCGCGCTTTCCTACCTCATGGTGTGGGTCCCTGGTCACTGACGGGTACTTTCGATAATTTTGAGTGGGCTCCGCCCACTTTGTGTTTTTGGCCCTCTATACAGTAATAATGTTCAATTTTTGCATTACATGCTTATATGCACGGAACATGCAAGAGATGGGGAACGTATTCGTGAGCTACTTAGCGCAAATGAGTGCTTTATATGTAATGTAAAGTGCTCGTTTAGTGCGAACTTTTGCACGGGCTTCGCCCGTTTACAACGGTAATGTTCCATTTTCCTACAACTAATTAGTATGCACGGGGCGTGCATGAGTGGAGGAGTGCGTTAGTGAGTGTTTGGAAGTGGGCGAGCGCTTCGCGCTCGATTTCGTGCGCACTACGTGCGCACTTTCGCAGCCGTGCTTCGCACGGCCTTACGAGATTAATAGGCCTCTCGCCAGCTTGTGGCGCTCGGGCCTAATAATAACTCAATACAGATAAAATGTTAATGTACCACAAAAAAGTCACTGCCAGAACAAAAAATCTATAAAAATATAGCAGTTTTACAGGGATCATTTATCATTATTAATCATTATTATATATTTAAACTATAGGAAAGAAAAGCTCAGAGTTAAAATATCCATTTATTTAGTTATTTTAAATCACTTCTGGTGTAATACTAATACATCTGGGCACATACAGCGCTCGTGTACTTTACTGTCATTGTGCTTCTGTGTCGTGCTGATCTCGTGCCGTCGTGTTGTAGGCGGCGTCTGCCCTGGGAAACTCTCAGAAAGCGCCCTTCGCTCCGACGTCCCTCAAGTCGTCCTCCAAGAGCCTGGGGAGAACGGCCAAAGCACTCCTCGCACAAGAAGCTCTCAAGCAGAAGCAGGCACGGACTTTTGAAGCGGGCGTTTTAACTTTTTTTTTTTTTTTTTACGTTGCAAATCATTATTATTCATTATCTCTTTTTTTGCTCTCTTTTTAGGAGGCATTAAAGCTTCAGCAGGACATGAGGAAGAAGAAGCAGGAGATGTTGAAGACGCAAATTGAATGCCAGAAAGTGAGCGGTTTCCCAAAATGGCTTTTGAATTTGCACTTTTTTTTAAATTTTATTTTATTTACATGATGCTGTGTTCGTCCAGGCCTTGATAAACCGTCTGGAGAAAAACCGAGGGATGAAGCCAGAAGAAAGGGCAAACGTCATGAAGACGCTGAAGGAACTGACTGAGAAAATCTCCCAGCTGCAGAATGAGTTGAACCCGGCAGCGCAGGTCCCCAGTGCCAAAGCCAACCACAACCAGCCCAAGAATAAAAGCGATGTGAGTTTATGTTCAGATCATCTTTCTTGCCATTGGAGGGGGGAAAAGAAGGGTTGTACGGCACAATTTGGAGCAATTACCGTATTTTCTGGACTATAAGTCACACCGGAGTATAAGTCGCACCAGACAAAAAATGCATAATAGAGAAGAAGAAAAACATAAGTTGCACTGGAGTATGAAATGCAGTTGCAAGTATGAAAATAACAAATTATATCACATATAAGTCTCCCCTGAGTATATAAGTATAAAGGTAAGTTCAAGTTGCACCCCGGTCAAAACTATGAAAAACGTATAGTCCGGAAAATACGGTAATGAAGGTGTTCTTCCCCTGCATCTGCATCTGTTGTTGTTTACCAATAATTTACCAATTTACAGTGATGGAAATATTGCATCTTTTTACAAATTGCAGATATTTCAACACTTTATGTATTTATTTTTTTTATCTTAAAGGGGCTCTATGTGACTTTTCTGGTGGTGCGTGAGCTGCCTCTGGTGGTTTGCGAGGCTTTCTGCAGTTTGAGTATTTGTTTTATTTTATCTAGAGACAAATGGGGTTTAAAAACTAGTATCAAAACTCTGCAAGTATCTACACTAAAAAATAATCACATGAACAGGAGAAATTGTGACTTTTCCTGAACAGTTTTGGAATGATCCTGAGCTTGACGAGAACTTGCATAAAACCACGTTGTTTAATATTAAAGGATGATTATTTTGTCCGTATCATGACATTAGAGATTAATCTATTAGAATGTCTTTATTCATGGTTTAGTCTCGTTACAGACTTTGTTCAGCCCTAATTTAGTCTTAAGTCAGATATAGTCAGTGTTTGGTCTACAGCAATTTACTTAACAATTGATGAGTCGGTACAAAAAAATATTGTTATCCAGTCCTTTTTTATCACAAAGACATTGGCATTATTCAATTAAAAATTGTAAATAATTTAGAATTTTCTGCATTAATGCACTTTATTTATATATTCAACTACTAAAATAATCAGGGTTTAGATCTGTTCTCGGAAAACCAAATATGATCTCGGGTATTACTCTTGACTACGTGATTAAACTTACTGCCAAAGATACCTTTTTAAAAACACACTTCTTTACCCTGTGCAGGGTTGCCTCTGCACAGATCTGACCTGTAACATGGCCCTCCAGAGATATTACGTAGTGCACATTTAAAATATGTATTTTTTATTTATTTTTGCTTTTTCTGTAAATTATCACTCAATTGTTGATTTCTGTCATTTAGCCGTACGCTTGTGTTTTGATAAAATACTGATTCAGGTGTGTGTGATCCGTTGTACATGTGTGATCCGTTGTACATGTGTGATCCGTTGTACATTACATCATGCAGTATTTGTCTGAATCTGCCCAGGCCCAGAAGGAGCTGCTGGACGCTGAGCTCGACTTTCACAAGAAGATGAACTCTGGGGAGGACACCACCGACCTCAAGAGAAAACTGGGGCAGCTACAAGTGGAGGTGCCTCACGCTTCCGTATGACACATACACATATATATATATATATATATATATATACTGTGTATATATACACACACAAGTGCAACTACAGTCTGAGATAACGACCAAACCACTAAAAACGGATGCAGTCGTCAGCCTTTTTCTGCAGCGAGTGACAACAGGAAATGCGTCCTCAATCTTTTGAATCGTCACAGACCAGAAAAGCTTTTGCATTGAATAAAGAAAACAAGAAAGATTTGACAAGTTGTTGCTGCTTTCTATTTGCAACGTTATGTAATGCACACAATATTTCATATTACACAAAGTACTTCTGTTTATTTTTTTGTTCTAGATTCTAAAATCTTTATATTCTTAATTGATGTGTTGACCCTTTGTTAAAGGACACACATAATGCTAAATGTTTCCCACATCAAAAACATACCTGGAGAAGCATTTGGCTTCATTCACGGTAAGGCCTTAGTTATTTTATTACTTGGTTTAAGGATCCACCGCACTTAGATTATTGATTTATACAATATACATAAAATAAATAATTGTATATGTGTATATATGTGTATATGTATGTATGTATATATATATATATATACACACACACACACACACACACACACACACACACACACACACACACACACACACACACACACACACACACACACACACACACATACACATACACCGCCAACAAAATAGCATTAAATTAAATGTAAAAAGTGGTATTAAGTCAAAAGACAAGAGCGCGTGAAGCAATTTCTCGCCAAACTCCTGCGGAAGTCTGTGACGGAGCAGGTCTGTCCCTGCACGCGGCCCCGGGGAGAGAGCGCGCCCGTCTCTCTGTCTGCTGCGCGCATTTTATATCGCAAATACACATTTTAAACCTGTTTACCACATTTTCTTCAGCGCGTTTTGCCGTGACTGGGTGGGTGGAGGAGGGTGCACACTTAAGCGTCAGTTCTGTCCCCCCCTCTCCTCCCGTGGTGCGTTTTTTTTTAGGCAAACCCGAAAGAAAACATCTTTTGAAATTTAATTTATATTTATATTCTGTCCGCCTGTGCAATATATTTCATTTAAAAATCCGTAAACCAAGTAATAAAATAACTGCGGCCTAATTTGAAAATCCGTTCCTCTCGAGCGCCAGAAACGCTTCAGAATTTAACTTTCTTGATCTGTGAGAAGCTTCTCTGCTGTTTTTTTTAAATCCATAAATTACGATCAGTGCAACTGCAAGCTTGAAATGCCTTGAAAACATGGATCTGTTTCTTAAACTGTGTCATTCCCTCTGCAGCCAGTAGTTGGCACCAAAACTCAGGTAGTGACATGGAAACAGCAGAGCTCCAAATTCAAAATCCAAACTATTTGTTTTTGTTTTTAAATATGAGATGGCAAACTTAAAGTACTCGTGTGCATGTTTAAAGGCTAATAATAGTTCAAATAATGCATTGTCCTTTTAATGAGTTACCTAAAGTTAGAAATGTACCAAAATTGAAACAATTGTGTGAAATTTGACAAACTAAATTTTAATATTGATTTGAGTATGTGATAAATTGTACAGACATTTCACATTTGTCTGATCATTAAATCTCAATCAACACATTTAAATACACGTCTTAACTTTATTATACAAAAAAAATCTGGTTATTCCTTTTTAGTAAAAATTGCCCTCTCCAAACCCCATGTGAATATCACAACAGGCGTGTTGATGACCTTGTACAGCGTTTCAGTGTTGCTGGTTTTCGTTGTCATAGACCAGTCAAACCCATGGCTTTGTCAGTAACACTCCTCGTATCCTGACATGTTCTCCTTCTCCTCCTCCTGGGTCTTAAATTAGTGCGATATAAAACATGCATGTGGTCCCTGTTGTCCCTGGCCAGCGCTCCTTCTGCGCATTAAACTTCAGCCACTTAAGAAAGCCCAGAGGAGCCGGCAACGAGTCCAAATCAGACACGGCCTCTCGCTGATGAGGCTCGTCTCATTAAAGCTAAAGCAGTTCTGCTTAAAACTGTAGCATGACAATTAAACACAAGTGAAAGAAGGACAAGGCGAGAAAAGAAGTTTGGTCAAAAAGCAGTGACTTAGAAAGTACAGTGGTCCGTGACTTTGTCATTCCCTAAAGAATTGACAAATTGTGCACAAAGCCCTCCTTTCATCATAGTGTTACGTATACAGTGATCCCTCGTTTATCGCGGGGGTTACGTTCCAAGAAGAACCCGCGGGAGTCAAAATCCGCGAAGTAGAAACCTTTTATTTTTTAGTTATTATACAATGAAATACTCCATAAAACATTGAAGCTCACACGCGCTCTCACCGGCCTCTCGCGCGCGGCGCCGCTCTCACCGGCCTCGCAAACTTCAATTTGGCAAGCGGTTTTACGTACTATTGACACACAGGTAGAGAAGACGCGGAGAGACTGTTTAGCCAATCAGAATGCAGAACACACTGCATGATGCAAATCCGCGAAGCAGCGAGTCCGTGAAAAGTGAACCGCGATATAGCGAAGGTTCACTGTATATACATTTGAGCGTTCCAGTGACACAATTATTTCACAAAAGTCTATTTCTCATTAAAGGTTGACTTGAAGGATGCATATTAATCAGATTCCAAATGTTTGAGTTGTTCCCTCAAAAACAAACCTTTGGTTGTTTATTTTATCCCGTTTACGAGGTTGACTTCTCTGAGCTACAGCTGAGTGGTGTCATAGGTTGACCTCCAGTGGTCTCTGGAACTGTTTTAAGTCCATAAATCATCGCCAGAGCTGTCAAATCACGATCATTACCACTGTGTGCTCACTTTAGTATGTCGAGGGCGTGTTGGCTTTTGTTTACTTCCCCCATGGTAATTCCCTCTGCTTGCCAGTAGATGGAGCGCTGACACAAATCCTGATGAGGAAACACTTGACTGATGTGTGCTTTTGGTAAATACTTGAGTTCTAAAACATGAGATGCCAAAATAAAGAGAATACCCGTTACTTCAAATACAGTCCAAATAGAATTTCCTCCACATCAGTGTCTTCTGTTCCCACTCGCCTTTTCCATCGTTATCGCCCGACTGACCGCGTTTCTCCTCCCAGGCGACGTTTTTGGGCCTGATCCGCTCGCCTTCAGGCCGGGGGCGGGGCAGAGGAAAGATGGCCGGCGACCACGGGGGTCACGTGGTGCGCGGCCGAGGACGCAGCCGGGACGGAATGGGCCGAGGAGGCACGGTCAACCGGATGGTGGTGGATCACAGGCCCCGAGCGCTGGCCATTCTGGGCGTGACGCAAGAGGAGAAGGAGGAGCTTATGCCGCACTTCGTGGTGAGGAGAAGCACCACACGGAGCACATGTTTAGAATCATGACGGTGACTTTTGAGGGGCAGTAGTTGGTTGCTAGGGCTACCTTATTTTCCGCACTATAAGTCGCACCTTTTTTCACAGTTTTGGCCGGAGTGCGACTTATACTTGTATTTATACTTGTATACTTATACTCCGGAGCAACTTATATGTGATTATTTGCTATTTTCACACTTGCCACAACCGCATTTCATACTCCAGTGCGACTTATATATGTTTTGTTTTTTTCTATTATGCATTTTTTGTCTAGTGCGAATTATAGTCCAGAAAATACGGTATTTCTTTAAAGAAATCACATGTCTTTCTGTGTGGAGATTAATTGTTAACTAATCAATCATTGAAATTATAGTCAACTAATGTAGTAATCGAACTGGACTTTAGACAAACACTTAAAGCAGAGCCGTAATTACATCAAAATGACACAAAACATGTGGATTTAATGTTTTTTTGTTTGTTAATATACTCAGGACGTCCTCAAACAAACAAACAAAACTCTGTAGCTTTTATATTTGATCAAAGAGTTGTAGAAAAAGCTTCAGTTGTAGTCATCTGGACTCAGTTAGAAAAAAATAGACGTTTCGACTCTCATCCAAGAGTCATTGTCAATAACAGAATTTAGGTCGAGAACTCCGATATTAATACTGTTCTGTGGTAAGACCCCCCATTGGGAGGAGCCTTCCTGAAGTAGAAAGAGTTGTTTGTTTCAACAGAAACTCCCCCCTTGTATCTACCGAGCTAGCCTATTCAGAATCTTAATGGCCTATTAGAATCCTCTTTGTCTTTGTGAGACCCTGGCTCAACCACCCTGAGTACCTGATTAGCATCTAAATGTCCTGGTCCTGGTCCTCTACCTTTCCAGGGGTTCAGTATACCATTATAGATACCAGGAAGATTGAATCTTAGCCCTGGTTTAAAATAAACAGGGACTTTGTGTTACAACATGAAGTCCCTGTTTATTTTAAACCAGGAAACACTTTAAGACAAAAACTGGTTCGCCCTAAGGACAAGTTGCCGACTCAAAAACAGAGCAATGTAGTTTATTCGATCCAATGCAGTGAAGAAAGCTGTAAAGAACGGTACATAGGTGAGACGAAACAGCCTCTACACAAGCGGCTTTATCAGCACAGAAGAAATACAAGTTCAGGACCTCAGAGTGCCGTGCATCTCCATCTTGAAGCCTCTAATCACTCGTTTGAAGACGGTGAGGTGAAGGTTTTAAGCAGGAGAAAAGATGGTTTGAAAGAGGAGTTAAGGAAGCTATTTTTGTTAAAAAAGAAAGACCTTCTTTAAACAGAAATGGAGGGCTAAGATTCAATCTTCCTGGTATCTATAATGGAATACTGAACCCCTGGAAAGGTAGAGGACCAGGACCAGGACATTTAGATGCTAATCAGGTACTCAGGGTGGTTGAGCCAGGGTCTCACAAAGACAAAGAGGATTCTAATAGGCCATTAAGATTCTGAATAGGCTAGCTCGGTAGATACAAGGGGGGAGTTTCTGTTGAAACAAACAACTCTTTCTACTTCAGGAAGGCTCCGCCCAATGGGCGGGTCTTACCACAGAACAGTATTAATATCGGAGTTCTCGATCTAAATTCTTTTATTGACAATGACTCTTGGATGAGAGTCGAAACGTCTAATTTTTCAAACTGAGTCCAGATGACTACAACTGAAGCTTTTTCTACTATGGAACACGCCTGGACGAATGAGGGATTACACCGACATAGATCAAAGAGTTGTTTAGATGACAAAATATCAAAAGAATTAACACTTAATTTGATTCATCTGAAGAGTGATCAATCGATTGGCAAAATAACCTGTTTGTTACAGTGGAGTTTGCATATTCTCCTTATGTCCGAGTGGGTTTAACCTAAAACATTTAATACTCGATGACACGTTTTTGAATTGCAAGATATTAAACGGTAAATGATCATTTTGAAACATCTTTCTGCCGCTAACGCAATAACCCTAAAGCATTATAATCATGGTAAACCCTTTTCTAAATGTAAAAATATTATTATTGGAAAAATATGAGCGCCAATAGATGTCATAAATGTTATTTATTTGACCCGCAACAGCTCAAATATCAAGGTACATCAAAGAGAAGATGAAATTGTTGATGAAAATATGATAAATTATAAATATTCAGCCCAAAAATCCAGTTTCATCCAGTTTATCGAGACGGTATAGTAATTATGATGATGATTATTAAGAAGCACTGGTTGATTCTATAAAAGATACAAACGTGTGCTGAAGGTCGGCGTTAAAACTCCTTTACAAAACTGATGCGTCATCGTTTTCCATTTCACACAGAAATTCGGCGAGATCGAGGACCTGCGCGACCACGACGCAACCACTGTCGTCATGACGTTCAAGACGAGGAGCGAAGCCGAAAACGTAAGTCCGGAAACCCCTCCCCCCCGCGCGCTTTTCCCCGCCGGACGCACCCTGTGACCCCCGCCACCCTCACGTCTCGCGCTTTGTACTCGCAGGCGGCCAACCAGGGAGCTAAGTTCAAAGGTCGCGTGCTGCAGATTTCCTGGTACAAGCCCAAGACGCCCTCGGTCACGACGGAGCCCGAGGAGGAAGAGACCAAAGAAGAGGACAGCTCGGTACGACTTAACGCTTTTAAGTTTATCTCGTGGTTTTGTCGGTCGAGTAATTGCTATCGGCGTGACGACGACGGGAAAGCCCAAACGCACAGCGATCTGATCACTGCGGTTTCTCTTCAAACAGAAGGAGAGCGGCTCGTTTCTGGAGGAGGAAGAGGAGGACGACGACGAGGACGACGAGTACGAGAGCAGATCCTGGAGGCGATAGTGAAACGACCAGAAGAAGAAGGAGGAGGAGAAAAACAAACTGAGCTCGTTCTGTTTCCAGTATTTTGAAGCTTATTTTTAACTCGAGCGCCACGAGGGCCGAACGTTCGCCCTCGACGTTAAACTGATTAAGACGTCTCACTTTTGCTGAGAGTAGAACACGTTGTCCTCATAGATCTAGTGCAAATCGCTTCAGTGTGCTTACCGGACGGTCCGCATCAGTAATGCACAACATTTGTGTCTACTGTGAATAGGTATTTTTATACATATACTGTATTCAAACGCCATTTTTCGTTTCTTTTTTTTTTTTTGGAAGACCTTTTGTCCACTTGAGTTTTAGGGACACGCCCATTCCATCACCAATTCAAACGTAAAGTAGGATTTTGACTTTTTTCCCCACGAGTGCTCCGCGCCGTACTTAAAGGAGATTATTATTATTATGGCCTCAGACACAGACTCGTTTCCACTGCACGCTCACTTCAAACACGTTAAGCACCGTCCCGTACAGAAGGATCCCAGTGCAACACGCAACGCCGACGTTTACGCCTCAAATCGTGCTTTCGTTCGGTCTCTTTAGGAAGCGTTCATTTAACATTTTCCTGCAGCTCGGCGCGTTCGAATATTGTGGCAAAGTCGGTGGATTTTTGTGTCTGAATTGACTCGTATCTTGGTTTCCACACACAGAGTGAAATGTTTCAAGACCGTTACTTTTATTTGCAAAGAATATAAAAAGTCCCAAAGTAACGTGATTGATCAGATGTTTATTGTGCTTTTGCCGCCACTGATCATCACGTTCTCTCTACATTTTGATTTAAGCTCTTGAAATATGTCAGATGTTGTGTGCTGGACATTCTTTCGTATATTTACTACTGAAAAAAAAAAATCTCACTTTCCACAATAGTCTAGTCCTGTGGTTCTCAAACTTTTCACACTAAATACCACCTAAGACAATATTTAGTCCTCCAAGCACCACCGGGTCTAAACCGGGTCTAAACCGGGTCTAAACCGGGTCTAAACCGGGTCTAAACCGGGTCTAAACCAGGTCTAAACCAGGTCTAAACCAGGTCTAAACCAGGGCTAAACCAGGGCTAAACCAGGGCTAAACCAGGGCTAAACCAGGTCTAAACCAGGGCTAAACCAGGGCTAAACCAGGGCTAAACCAGGGCTAAACCAGGGCTAAACCAGGGCTAAACCAGGGCTAAACCAGGGCTAAACCAGGGCTAAACCAGGGCTAAACCAGGTCTAAACCAGGTCTAAACCAGGTCTAAACCAGGGCTAAACCAGGGCTAAACCAGGGCTAAACCAGGGCTAAACCAGGGCTAAACCAGGGCTAAACCAGGACCGCAATCGCTTTAGTTCTAACCGAGGACAAAAAATGGGGATTAAACTGGCTTTTTCTTCTGCAAATATTCGATTTGCAGAGGACTCCCGCGTATCGCCTGAAGGAGGCGTGCCCCACAGTTTGAGAACCACTGGTCTAGCGCACAAAGCGTGTGTTCACTCCGTGTCTCTTGTATGTTGTTCACGTGTTTCCTGAGCTCGTACAAAAGGCCCGTTCGGACACGGTCGCCTCACGCGCTCTGAAGACCGGGGTCTGAATGTAAAACCGAGTCGTCGATTTTTATATATATATATATATATATAATTTTGCCTTACATCAGTGAATAGCTGAGTTTTTACAAGAGTTGACATTTACTTTTGTACATTTTGTAAATGCTTGAGAGAGTAATTACCGTTGTATCATTTCTTTGTTTTAAATGGCCGATCGAAAGCAAGAGAGTCTCTGCTCTTTTGAATTGACTGCTCCCTATTTCTGTTTTCACACCGTCACAAATTTAAGTAGTACATTTTTCATCCGTGGAAAATGGAAGACATAGGAAGTAAAAACACAGTGATTTATTTAGTACACGGCAATGAGCAGTTGATACAATACAATTCCTGTATCAATTCTATTATTTATGCCTGCGTCACGAGACAAAGCGGTGATCCAACCAGCAACCCTCTGGTTTTTTGTGTGTTTTATATTCACGTTCCAAGGCCCAGGTGACACTAACTTCTCCATCTCTTTGTCGACTGAAAATGTGCGTAGCATCTTTTAATATTTTGCCGTTCTGATTCTTTAGCGACACCGTAAACCGACACCGAGGACTTTGATTCACTTTTTGTATGACTCCTGTACGCTACTATCACAATAGTGTAAAAATGTGTAATATGTTTATTGGATAATAGTTTTTTGGATATGTTACTGTTTATATTTGCAAGATGTGGATGTATTTTCTTCATGTATTTTGTTTGTAAAAAATGGATTTCTAATTTACTAGCATGTTTGCTTTGGGCAATAAAGGAGGAATGGGATGCTTTTAACACGTGATGGATAAAAGAAAAAAATATATAGAAAGAAAATTAAGAAAACATTTTGGATTTGATAAAGAAAAAAAAGATTGAATGTGAAAATTGGTCAAATTTGAAAAAGTGGGGGGAAAAATACAAGCCAAAGCATTCCTGATAATACTACTCTTAACTCTGTGTGGTGTCCTTTCTTTTTCTGAGAATACTTAACAACTGAATGGATAGTTAATATTCCATTAATATCACCAGTCATAATCATTTATAATTATGTAAAGACTTAAAGAGACATTTTAGTTTGGAGCGTCAGGAATCAACCTTTCTTCATGGAGAGTCATCGTTTTACCTTAAGTGTTCTACAAAACAGCGTAAACCTTTGTGAACTCCATGGAGACAAACTCCACCAACCCAAGCATTCTTTTCATTTGGAAATAAACACGCCTGTTATTGAATAAATGAAAGAAGTGAGACAAGCAGGTAAAGGAGCCTCCAACGTTACATTTTGCACTTTTATTTCATTACATTTAGGGATTAGACGGGCTGTGTATCATAATTTTCATGTTATTCTTTTGAGCTACTTAATAAAACATATCTCTAGATGAACATGCATTTAACTTGAGTAAAGGGACTTGCAAATAATCTAATGAAATTCTTATTTTTTTTATGCCTGAATTGGATGTTTCGTGCGATGTAGAGATAAAGCAGTTTCCAAGATTGAAAACGCGTGCTTTTATCAGGGTTATACATGACAGAGGGGGTAAAGTAGCAGAAAATTAACTCCAAATAAGAGTGCACTGGCTTTAAAATAATGACTCAAATAGAAGTAAAAGAAGCAAGAAATTGAGAGAAATTAAGTAATGGCAGAACAAAATTTGGGGAAACTATTACTAAAGAGGAACTTAATATTATGAAGTCCAGACAGTTCCTCTATATAATATATATAAAAACATATGTTTTTATTTTTTGGACAACAGACGGACAAAGCTCCAAATAACAGTTTATATAAAAATCTCAGAAGTGCTTCAAGAAACACGAACGTCAAACATTTTAATACTGTCAACATAAAACTTTCACCACAAGTAGGATTTATTCTAAAAAGTTACTGTGAAATCTGTGTCTCAGATTAGATGCAGTCTTGATAAAAGATGTTGTTGCCGTCACTGCAGGACGAGACGATTACACGTGACAGAGCTGTAAACAATGAGAAGTAAAATATGAATGTCAAAGCAGTGACAGGCAGCGACTAACAAGCCGGCGGTGCTGCAGAGTGAAGCGACAGCGGGGCCAGAAAAGCCTCTTCATGCTTTATTTACACGGCTTTTTCACAGCAGAACTCACCCACAGTCGTGAGCCTCTGTGAAGGTTTAAGCAAGTATTTTTGAATGATTTGTTGATATTATCCATGTTACAACAGCGTTTCCTCAGCATTAGTTTGCTCACAGGTGTGTTTATTCCTGCATGTTTGAGTTCATCCTGCGACGGAGGCTCGAGCCCTCAGGAAATTCCCTTTTTCCTCCTTGTGATGTGATTATTTGACATATTAAGACTGAGCGATACGTTTAGGCTTCTAAAATGTCATGTGACCACTCTCAGGCTAAAGCACAATCTACTGCTTATCAGTTCTGCAGTTTTGAATGGAAAGTCGTGGACCCGTTTGAAATATTAAGCCATTTTAGGTCAATATTGCAGTTTACGGTGAACAAAGTAATGACGGTCGACTTATGTTATTGTTCAATGATAAGTAAATGAATGCCTCCTTTAAAGAACACATATGTTTTGGGGGTATTACTTGAAGGTACATCATTTATATTTACTTTTTTGTCATTAAAACACTAATATTGATTGATAAAACAATTGTATTTCCTCAAAACTCTGATTAATGAGTTATAACATTTATAAAAGCTCTTTAAAGCCATCTTTAATATGTCCCCTTTAGATAAAGTTGATCATTTCAGCACTTTTACTTTTGAGCATGGATATGAACAGATTCTTCTCTGCAGATGGTTTTCAGGCCAGAGTTCATCAGATATTTTTACCATTTAATCATATGAGGCTGGAGTTATTTTGGACCTGGACGTAAAAGCACTTTTCACCATTCAAAATGTCAACCATTTTGTTGAAATTGTTATTATAATTATAGCGGTTCTAATTTTCCATCACCCTGAAACCCATGGATACGTTTGAAAGTCTTTTTGAGCCAATATGAATAAATGTCACTCAGAAAACCCTTGCCAAATCAGTATGCAAGTATGAGCAGTGTGTAGCCTTTGATCATTTAATCTATTTAGCTCTTTGTTGGAACATTACAAAGAAATCACTCTTAAACAGACTTGGATCAAACCACTGACACGTATATATATATATTTTTTAATTTAGACCACAGCCATTGATCCACAAAGAACCGCAAATAAAACACAAACATAAAAGTAGTAATATAACAACATATAACAACGCAATCCATGTATTATTATTGCATACTTAGCGAGTGTTTCCCAGCATGCAACAGGTCTGCGTGGGGAGGAAGGACCTTGGCTCTTTTAATCTGTGTAATGAATAAGCACATGCCAGCGCGGTAATGGATGCCTGCATTGGCCTGTTGAATTATTGAGAGTCTGAGGAACAGGAGATGTGCAGGCGGATCAGGTGCAGCTCCGTGTCATCCTCTGCTCCTCTTTCGGCTCACGAGTGTGTACAAACCTGAGAGTTTTAACCGCCGAGTACAACAGAGGCGAGTCCTGCACTGGGAATGTGTACTTCAGCTCCAGGTTCTGGGTCTGGTCACTTCAAAAAATATATAAATATGTTGTAATGAAATTGGCTGTGGCACAAGCAGCAGACACAAAGAAGGGAAGGTCTATTTAAACATATTTAGGCCAGTAACAGTAATATTCATGTTCGTTTGACATTTTTTTAACATGGATCCTTGTCATTTGAGTTTTCAAGGTAGTGATACATCAGCATTGATGTATCACTGCGGTTGCTTTTTCCCTCAAATAAATCCTAACTGGAATGATCCTTAATGCAAATTGCTGGACTTTTTAAAAAAAGTTGACACACTGTAGTTTTGGCCGCTGATGTCTTATTAACTCTAATTATGTGCGGTAACAAGCTATGCAGAGGAACATCAGAAATTTCACCTGGATTGTTCTTTTTGCTGCTGCCTGGGGCGATCGACTGACAAACAGAGACTGAGCATTTGTTGGGTCTTGACAATTTCAAAGCTTAAGCCTATAACACTAAAAATGAGATTTAGGGACATGTGATACAGTAAAAAGTCCAGATGGAATGCATATGAAAGACCTTTTCAAATGTTGTAGGGGGGTGGGGATTTTAAGGAGTTGATTATTAAATGTGTATCTCAAATATTACAGTTAGTACAGTTAACTCGTAAACTCATTATCAAACTGATAATGATCTGTTGGAATAATATTGCCTGTTTACAGTATTTGTATACCAATCTTATTCGCTACTATTGCATCATTTCAGCACCTTGGACAGAGCAAAGCTGACACCTGTCTCTGTCCTGGGTGCTGAAACCTCTTGCACGCAGCTCCTCGCGTCCTCACGTCACCTCATATTCATAAACAAATAGTCTACATGGAATATTATAAGCTATTATCAAATACCGGTTAAGGATTGTCTCAATGCGTATGAATAAATTGTGATCATGTTAAACAACAACGTTTAAATAAGGCAGAAGCCTCGAAAGTGTCAGAAAAAGACGCGCTGCCACTTGACGCTTGCGCAAAGAGGCCGCACTTTGGCACTTGTAAAGTGAGCGTGAGGGGGAGGTGCGGGTGCCGGGAGGCGCTGCCCCGCGCGTGAGCAGCTCAGTGTCGGTGACCAGAGTTTGGCGCAGGACGTCAGACACTGTCGCTGTGCGTCCGCGTGCCTGGGGCCTTGTCTGCTCGCGCGCTGCTTGCAGGAGGCAGCCCCGGAGGACAATGATGACCATGAACGGAAAACAGCACTTCAGCATGCACCCGGCCTTGCACGAGCCCAAGTACCCCGGCCTGCACGCGGGCACGGAGGGCATGCGCAGAGTGTGTGTGTCCGGCCCGCAGGTACGTGTTTCGCTTTGGTCAAATGTCACTGTGATGAGTCTGTGAAGTTTGACAGGTCAGAGCTTTGTCAGGGTCTGGGTGTAGTTTTGATCTAAACCTAGGTCCAGATTCGGCCTGACCTGGAAGAACAGAGCACTTTTGACAGGACTTTGTTCTAGTGAGTATCTCTCTCTCCTCTGTGTCTGTGCCCCCCTCCCAGTGCACCCTCCCCTCTCACACATGTCAATTCAAGCAATGCTCTTGCTTCATATGAATTTTTATGACCTGCGCTTTGAGGCGCGCGCTCTGCGCTGCCTTTGGAAACAATGTTTTTAAGATCCTGAGCGCGCTCTGCTGACACTATTCCCCACTGACTTGCAGTATGCTCTCTCCTCTCGCTTGCAGCTGCAGGGCAATATATTCGGAGGCTTTGATGAGAGCCTGCTGGCGCGGGCAGAGGCTCTGGCGGCGGCTGACAGCATCGTCTCTCACGGCAAGAGCCACGCGTTCAAAGCAGACGTGACTTACCATACCATGAGCAGCGTCCCCTGCACCTCAGCCCCCTCCTCCAGCGCCGTGCCCATCTCCCACGTGCAGTCCACCATCGCGTCGCACCACCACCACCACCACCACCACGCGCACCTGGGCCAGGGCCTGGAGGCCGGGGACCTGCTGGAGCACCTGTCCAGCAGCCTGGCCGTGAGCGGGATGGGCGGCCCGGAGCCCCCGGGGATGACGGCGCAGGGGCATCACCACCATCTGCAGACCATGGGCCAGCTACACCAGGCCATGGCCAACATGGCGCACCCACACTCGCTGTCCATGCACGGGGGCATGGTCAGTGACGTGGAGTCGGATCCGCGGGAGCTGGAGGCGTTTGCGGAGCGCTTCAAACAGCGCAGGATCAAACTTGGAGTGACACAGGCGGACGTGGGCTCAGCTCTGGCCAACCTGAAGATCCCGGGAGTGGGCTCCCTCAGCCAGAGCACAATCTGCCGCTTCGAGTCTCTGACTCTGTCCCACAACAACATGATCGCGCTCAAGCCCGTTCTCCAGGCGTGGCTCGAGGAGGCGGAGGCGGCGTACCGTGAGAAGAGCAACAAGCCGGACCTTTTCAACGGGAACGAACGCAAGAGGAAACGCACGTCCATCGCCGCGCCAGAGAAGCGCTCTCTGGAGGCGTACTTTGCCATCCAGCCGCGGCCCTCCTCTGAGAAAATCGCAGCCATCGCAGAGAAATTGGACCTGAAAAAGAACGTGGTTCGAGTGTGGTTTTGCAACCAGCGGCAAAAACAGAAACGAATGAAATACTCCGCCGCGCACTGACTTTCACACATCATGAATAAAATAGCCTACTACATTTTTGATCGAGTGATTAATAATAGCCTAAGTAACAGGAATTTATTAACCAGCTCCTCACGTCTGGACTGGAGTCTCTCCAAAGACTGGACTTACTCTTGTTGCACTTTTTAGATTTTGTCACTGGGACGTGTCGCTGTGGGTTTTGATGTTGTCAACCATTTATGATGCACTCTTTCAACTTTAAGAATATTTTGATTCGTTTGGTGAAAAATCACTTGCAGAGGCTTCTATTGAGTCCAAAGCTGTAGATTAAAGGACAACGGTCATATTTACCATCATGTTATTGGTTTAGCAAGGTCAGACTTGGACTGTCACTGTGTTTGGATGGAAATGGTAACAATCAAATCCCTAAAACTTTTTATTCTGTGGTGGTGAACTGTTGACATTATTTTACGCACAATATCACGAGATATGACGCACTAATTATGTCTCATAATAACCGTAATGACACTGATGTCTATGAGGCACATAACCCGTGTGGATGTGGCTGCTGCTATATTTATATGAGTATTTTGATGTATTTTGGAGCCCCACGGCCCAGATACAAACACCATTTATTCTATGATATTTATTTATTTTTCTTCACTATTGTTTTACTTGAAAAATGTGTGAAAATCTGAATAAATAATTTGTTATTTTCTAAAGATTTATGAAGTGAATCTATGACTGTATTAGCCTAGAACGACATTTTTGGGGGGATTTTTCACCTTTATTTTTCCGCGAAGAGACGCCGCTTAATCTTTGTTTGTTTTGTCATCCTGCTGCCACTGTTTAATTCATAAATCCCTAAACCTCAGCAGAGATTAAATATGTATTGTCGTGTATGATACAAGCGCCACAGATAAATAAAGGCCTTGCTGATTTATAGGGGTCTGATTCGTAGCGCCTTTACGCGCCGGTTAATGGCCCTTTCCTCTTTCCTAATTAGCCCGGTGTGAATTATGGATGCCCCCGTGTCACTGGGTTACGAGGGGGGTGGAAATTATTAAGTAATGACGATGCAATATTAATTCTAAATTGGTATAAAACGAAGAAATGCGCAGGAGGAGCAGCTTGAAGTGACCGGAGAAGTGCGCGGCGCCTCTGGGGAAACGCACCGAGGACACGCCACTAAAACGCCTTTGAAAACACAATTCAACCACTTTAAAAGTAAGTATTTTTGACATTATAATCTGCCTACCTTTGAATAGTTTTTTTGTCAGCCGATTTATGTTGTAAATTGTTTCGTTTTTCTTTCATTTGTTCCTTTTTTTCTCAGTTCCGCGCGCTATTTCTTCATTGCAAAGTTTGTTGGCCTTATTCTACCTTATTTTTATTATTTTATTTTTCATTAACGCAATCCTATTTCCCACTTAATCGGGTACACAGCAGTTTATAAAGTTGTTAAGTTACGTTTGTTGAACATAATTAGGGAATCTATTCAGAGTTACGCGGCCTGAGGTTGCGCGCTTTCCCCGTGGAGACTGACGCAGCCAGAGGACCAATGCTTTTGCAACTACAAGGAAATATCTGTGGTGATAATTAATATTCTCTTTGAAGACGGGGAAGATGGATTAATTACCGTGCATATGTGTGGTGTAAAATGAGCCAATGCTGACATTTCTCTCAGGGTATATACCAAAAATATGTGAAGTCTTGTAACAGATGACACAGGATTTGACTCGCGTGATACAAAAATGTGTAATTAAGGCCATTGGTTTGTCATATTAGTGACAATTTATTCACAATGGGGGTCTTAAATTAGGCCTAACTGTATGGGTTTTTATTTATTTGGGATTATTTATTACATTTGCACATTTAATTGGCTGTGTGTGGTGCTTTGAAACATATCATAAGGCAATAGTCTACAAATGATTAGATGTTTTGCATTAAATCTTAAGGTCTATAAATAAATCATATGAATTTTAAACTGGTAAACTAAGATGAGTTTATAAAGCAAATGGTGGTTGATTTTTTGTATGTAATATATTTTATACATTTTGTTAGTGGACTGTTGTTGCTTTTCTCTTCATCTCTTCATATTGTCATTACTTCATTTAATATTTCCCTTTTTCTTCTTTTTTCACTGCCAATAGCAAAACAAGTTTGTTTTGATTTAGACATAAAGGTTCATATTTTCCTCACAAAATAGCTGAACAATCTGTAGATATCAAGAGACATTTAGGGTGCGTTCAAACTTATAAATCCACCACATAAAAATTGGCACTAAACCAAGACTAAACCAAAAAAAATAAGATCAGGACTTGAACAAACTTATTCACGATTAAAATTGACTCAATTTACGAGCGAATAACGAGCCTCACCCTGCTGAACACTGCAGGATTAGCCACAGTTATCCAAAATTGTGCTAAATTAATAACAAAATCATAATTAAAACTGTCTAAATCTTGGGGTTTGAGCTGAAAGTTCTTGTCCGTCCGCACGTGTTCCCCAGGATTCACCCTGATGCGCGGGGGTCATCACACAGCGGCTCGTGGTAAGTTGAGCTGAAGTCTGGGAGCGTTCGCAGCATGTGGCGACTGGGGCACGTCAATTATTCACGAGACACTCAGAGCAATACTGGATATTCACATGCAATAACCAAGACGTGCTGCTGCTTTCAATAGTTTAGGGCGCTGCACGTTGGAAAAGACGGGAATTATAAGATTAAACGCATTGAACATTGATCAACCTTCGCCTTTCTCACTTTGGCCAACCTTCCACGAGTCGTTACTTTTAACTTTTGTCCCCTGTGGTGTGTCGTGGACATTATAAATACAGAGAGAGGTGAAACATTCTATTTCCTTACCCCTTTTCCCCTTTATTCAATTCCAAAATGCTTATAAAATTGAGCTGGAGCATGTGATTCATGATATGATTGCAGACTTGTTGACCTGGTTTATGGTTCATATCTCTGTAATTACAGGGCCGATCCGCACGAAACAAGCCACACTTCAAGCCATAAAGTGTTTCTATGTTGGATATTTCTTTCATAAATATTCATACATTTCCTGGCTCTTTATTGCTCGCCATTTCAGATCATCGTCAAATTCGAGAACGCAAATACAATTTGTTCTCTTCTACTAAGACAGGAAGAGTTATTTGACTCTACTTCACCACATAAATCACACAGACAAATCATATTCACAATTCATCACACATGTTTCTATTTATTTTTTATTTCCCTCATAAAAAAAAAGTCCAGAGACAAAACCAGACATTCAGACATCAGGGACACAGACACGTCTTTGCTTGAGTGATTAGGCCTATAAAGTTAAACCTTCAACAAAGCACAATATATCCTGAGAATCATAATTATTTAGTGTATACAAATTAATATATCCAGAATGTATTCATGTATTTACTCCACAAACACGAGGGGCTTGAGGCGCCGAAGCGGTCGGGATGAAACTAAAAGATGGAGCTTTGAGATGTTTCCGTGCAGTGAAGAGCATTTCTGACAGAATGAGGATGAACGCTGTGGTCTACACGTATGTACATATTCACACACAGACACAGAGACACAGAGACACACAGACACACAGACACACAGACACACAGACACACAGACACATAGACACACAGACACACAGACACACAGACACACAGACAGACACACAGACACACAGACAGACAGACAGACAGACAGACAGACAGACAGACACACACACAGGGAGAGGGAGCTCGGGAATGTACATGGGAGGAGCAGCAGCCGAGAAGACACCCCGAACTTAATAATTCATCTCCTGCCGCCAGCAACAAATGAGAATGTGACCGAAGCTAAAAGAGACAGCTACCTCTGCTCCTTCTATTAGTCCAGTCCGATGAGCGTCAAGCACAAAACCAGCAGCGCTTAGAGACCTGGCGACCGAAAAGAGTGTGTTCTGAACATACACAGTCAGATGATGCTTTTATTCCAGAGTTTTGTCCGGTTTAGATGTATGTAACGGATGTATGTCGATTGTGTAGCTTCTTTCAGGATGTTTTGGACTTGTTTTAATACTTTTATTGTTTCTAATTTCAAGCCAAATGTAGTGAACAAGAATGAACTTTAACGCCAATGTCAGAAATGTTTTATTATTTCAAGCTAAATCATGTAATAATCTCAGTGGCTCTCAAACTTTCTCCCCTGCAAATGCCCCTCAATGTTGTATGGCCGAGTACGACTGACTATTGCTTCAGTATTTGTTGTATCTGGAAAGAAATATTCATTTTTGAGGAAAGCAATATTTAATACTATTATTTATTATTATTATTTATCATTTCAATTTGTATTTTCCCAAAAAAGAAGAAAGTACCTCCAAGTAACATTTGAGATAGAAAAGCCAAGATCAATACGTCAATCGATAATCGGGATTATTCAGGTCACGATGTATTGGTAAAAAATAACAATCAAGACCATTTCAGAAGCAACATTTTGTCCTTTTCATTTAATCTATCGTCCAAAATATACATCTAAATTTATAGTTCATTTTTATCTGGCTGTTTCTGTCACATTAACATTATTTTGTTAGTTTGATTTCATAAAACTGGTCAGAAACTTGAGGAAAAGTAACGTGTTAGACAATGGAAATGAAAGAAAAAGAAAAATGTCACTGTTGTTTGGTCATGTTTTTAGTGATCTTCAATCATTGTAAAACTAAATTTGGATATTTGAACATCCCTAGTTAGAGAAAAAAGGCATCCAGACTATCAGTAAATACATTTGACGTTAATCATATTCCAAACATAATATTTTGAATTCTAGTTTTGTGTTTGCCGTGCGGAAAAAGCCGCCGTACACAGCAGTCCGATCGGGTGTCAGAAACCTGAGTGCGGGATGTCGATCGGTCGGTGTGTAGCGGTGGATTCGAGGTGCTCTCCTTCTACGTCTCAAGTTTCTCCATTCAGTCAAGTGTAAAATATATGTCATCCGCCGCGCTGTGTTCAGGTGACGGCGGAGCAACAGGCGGAGGGGAGAAATGGAAAAGAAAGAATGAACAGCGGTAAAAAGATAGAACTTAAACACATCTAAAAAAGGAGAGGATGTCGTGATTAGCAATTGTCTTCGATAAACAAAGTCAAATTTGGATTGTAATATTATTTTGGAGCATAAACCAAGCTCAATTGTGTCGAATTAATTCTATGTCGGACTAAACGTGTTAATGATGCCACAATGCCACTTTATTTTGATCTGTAATACACATTTTTGACACTACAATTCCATAACGATATTCGATTTCTAATGACACAAAAATGATTACATAGAGCACATTTAACATTCATTTTTGATTGGGAGATTTTTATTTATTTTTATTGAGTGTGGTTTTTCCCCAACAATTCCATATTTAGTGCAGAAAAAAAAAAAAAAAAGTTTAAAAATGTTTGGCTCATTTGATACTTTCTCAAATTTTGAGAAAGTATCAAATGAGGCAAACATTTTTAACCTTTTTTTTCCCCCAAAACTTTTCTGCACCAAGACCTGGTTTAGACCTGGTTTAGTCATTATTTAGTCATTATTTAGTCCCAATTGTTCTACAAGTCAAGGTGCACTGACTTTCTCGGTGTTAGTGGCTTTTCTCAGCCGTCTCCATGGAGATTTAATTTCCGCTAAATAACAATTCAATCCAACACAATATGACACATATCGGACCTTTAAACCACGCCATCGATCTCACAGTAAAGTATTCACATTGTGGGCTCCTGATTCTGATAAACACTTGCCAATACGCTGCAGAAAAGTTACACAGTGCACCTTTAATACACATTATTTCCATCGTCTTGGCGACTTGTGTGACAGAAGTAGATTCGCACAGTTAATCTGAGGTCACGCCGTCTGCAAACTCCATACATAATGCACAGGTCAATGAGCTACAAACATCCGGAGAAAACTGTCGAGGAACCGGGCAGATGGGTCGATATCTCGCCGCTGAACATATATGATTTAGATTCAACAGCTTTAGGAAGTGCAGTCGGAGTCAGCGCGAGAAACTTGGGGCGGCCTCTTCATCGGGAGGAAGAGTATTATCCCCGGCATTCATTATTCAAGCGTTCTCCATTATCACAGAGCCCAGAGAAATGAGACTAAGTCAGCCAGAAATAACTCACTGTGGCGTGATTTTCTTTCCCTTTTCCATCTCTCTGCGAGGCACTTTACGAGTCGTCGCAGGTGGAGCGCCGCACACGGGCAGAAGAGACGAGTTCGAGCGTTGCGAAGGAGAGAAGAAGATGGTGAAGTGAGAGAAGAGCTAAAGGGTAAAGGAGAGATGTAAATGAGTTCAATTAAATGAGGACTCTAGAAATAAATGCAGACTCTAGAAATACTGAAAATACAGGTTAGATGTCGTTACAAACCAAGACGCATGGAGTTAATTGATGGGAATATGAGAATAAATGGCTAGATTGTGTATAAATGTACAAGATATCATTTTAAGCATGCAGACGCAATTTAAAGTTGTTAAAATAGTAAAATGTTGAAATATATGAGCACAGCTTCTAATATGTTTGAACAGTTTGAATGTATAATTCATATTCAACATTTTAGACTTACTTTTTACAATGCACAAAAAAAAAGTCTGGACAAAGTAGTAGGAAAAATACGTGGCATGAAAATGTTAAATAATCAAAGTAGTAAAAATAGCAAGATTGTCGAGATAAGATAAAAACTTGGAAAAATATGTACACAAAACGAAAGGAAAACAATACAAATATTTATCTAAATATACCAAGCTACACCCGACGGGTATCGGCAGGCTAAGCGAGCCGCGGCTCGTGCTGTCGCAGAGGCAAAAACCCGGGCCTGGGAGGAGTTCGGGGAGGCCATGGAGGAGAACTATCGGTCGGCACCAAAGAAATTCTGGCAAACCGTCCGGCGCCTCGGAGGGGGAAGCAGTGTCTCACCAACACCGTTTACGGTGCGGGTGGAGGCCTGCTGAACTCGACTGGGGATGTCGTCGGACGGTGGAAGGAATACTTTGAGGATCCCCTTAATCCCTCAGTCACGTCTTCCGAAGAGGAAGTAGAGACCGGGGACTCGGAGGCTGGCTCATCCATCACCCAAGCTGAAGTCACTGAGGTTGTTCGCAAACTCCTCGGTGGCAGGGCTCCGGGGGTGGATGAGATCCGCCCTGAGTACCTAAAGTATCTGGATGTTGTAGGACTGTCTTGGTTGACACGTCTCTGCAACATCGCGTGGCGTTCGGGGACCGTGCCTCTGGACTGGCAGACCGGGGTGGTGGTCCCTCTGTTTAAGAAGGGGGACCGGAGGGTGTGTTCCAACTACAGAGGGATCACACTCCTCAGCCTCCCGGGTAAGGTCTATTCCAAGGTACTGGAGAGGAGAATCCGACCGATAGTCGAACCTCGGATTCCGGAGGAGCAGAGTGGTTTTCGTCCCGGTCGTGGAACACTGGACCAGCTCTATACCCTCCATCGGGTGCTCGAGGGTTCATGGGAGTTTGCCCAACCAGTCCACATGTGCTTTGTGGATCTGGAGAAGGCTTTCGACCGTGTCCCTCGGGGTGTCCTTTGGGGGGTGCTCCGGGAGTACGGGGTCCGGGGCCCTTTGCTCAGGGCTGTCCGGTCCCTGTATGACCGGAGCATGAGCTGTGTTCGCATTGCCGGCAGTAAGTCAGACCTGTTCCCAGTGCATGTTGGACTCCGCCAGGGCTGCCCTTTGTCACCGGTTCTGTTCATAATTTTTATGGACAGAATTTCTAGGCGCAGTCAGGGGTCGGAGGGTGTCCGGTTTGGGGACCACAGGATTCCATCTCTGCTGTTTGCAGTCGATGTTGTCCTGATGGCTCCATCAAACCCGGACCTGCAACATGCACTGGGACGGTTTGCAGCCGAGTGTGAAGCGGCTGGGATGAGAATCAGCACCTCCAAATCCGAGGCCATGGTTCTCGACCGGAAAAAGGTGGCTTGCCCTCTCCAGGTGGGTGGGGTGTCCTTGCCCCAAGTGGAGGAGTTCAAGTATCTTGGGGTCTTGTTCACGAGTGAGGGAAGGATGGAGCGTGAGATCGACAGGCGGATCGGTGCAGCGGCTGCAGTGATGCAGTCGCTGCATCGGACTGTTGTGGTGAAGAGGGAGCTGAGCCGAAAGGCAAAGCTCTCTATTTACCGGTCGGTCTACGTTCCTGACCTCACCTATGGTCATGAGCTTTGGGTAGTGACCGAAAGAACAAGATCGTGGATACAAGCGGTCGAAATGAGTTTCCTCCGCCGTGTGGCTGGGCGCTCCCTTAGAGATAAGGTGAGGAGCTCGGCCACACGGGGGGAGCTCGGAGTAGAGCCGCTGCTCCTCCACGTCGAGAGGAGCCAGCTGAGGTGGCTCGGGCATCTGTTCCGGATGCCTCCTGGGCGCCTCCCTCGGGAGGTGTTTCAGGCATGTCCCACCGGGAAGAGGCCCCGGGGAAGACCCAGGACACGCTGGAGAGACTATGTCTGGCCTGGGAACGCCTCGGGATCCCCCCGGAGGAGTTAGAGGAAGTGTCTGGGGA
This sequence comes from Eucyclogobius newberryi, assembly GCF_026437365.1. Classification (NCBI taxonomy): domain Eukaryota; kingdom Metazoa; phylum Chordata; class Actinopteri; order Gobiiformes; family Gobiidae; genus Eucyclogobius; species Eucyclogobius newberryi. The sequence continues at coordinate 3,120,892 of NW_027315779.1, forward strand.
GAGGAAGTCTGGGAGTCCCTGCTCAGACTGCTGCCCCCTCGACCCGGCCCCGGATAAAGCGGCAGAAGATGGATGGATGGATATACCAAGCATTTACACATTTTTCAAAAACATACTCTAAAATGGTAATACAAATAATAATAGATTTGCGTTTACTTAACAACAGTGATTTTCTGCTATGGTTTGTGGGAAGTTGGGTAAATATTTTTATGTGCAAATTAAATTCAAGTCTGGCCACTGTTTGTGTGCGTAATAACACAAAGAATCATGTTATAAACAACATAAAAAAGTAATATAATACTATTAAAATATATATAATAAAATAGGATATGTAAATTACAGACAGTTTAGAATTAATTGACTTTAAAACAATTAAACAATCTGCTGATGGGGAAATGAAGTCAAAAAGGTGTGTCTTTCTGGATAGTTTTGTGTTTTCCTTTTTCGTCTCGAGCACATCAAGACGAGGTTAGGCCTGTCATCGCGGTCAGTCTGACGGTAACCCTGGGCGACAGCAGCAGCACCCAGAGGAGTCCGAGCAGCTCCACCCCGGGCCGCGAGCCGTCCACGTCCTGTCACAGCTTTGCCCCTCTAAAGTCTATTGAATTATTCCCAGAAGTGCTACATGACTCTAAATATGCACAGGAAGAATGTTAACACACAGGTGAAACAAGCACATGTCAAATAGGAAGAGTAAAATCATCATATTTTTGTTATTTCTTTTTCAAAAGATACATTTTGATTTGTATTTCTTAATTATATTGGCAACAGAAAGCCACTGCCACAGCTTGAAACCCATTAATATTCAAGTAAATGTCCTAAGTTAAAGGTGCACTATGTAACTTCTCTAGTGGGGAGTATGCCATCTTCTTGTTTCCATGGAGATGCTATTGTTTTGCCTGGAATGTAAACATTTATTCCACTTAAACGTAGCAAAAATTATATTTATTCATTTGTACACGTAAGGCATTATATTTAATGCTTTACTTAAAAATGTTGCCCGTTTTCCCCCAGTTTGACCATTTAAAATGTTACTTCCTGGTTGGAAATGAGCAGCAGGTGTGACAGGTTGAGGTGATTCCACAATTATTACCTAGCAACCAGACTGTAAACAAGGCCCAAAATAATTCAGTAAACAATTGATTTGACAAATAATATTACCAAATATTACCGCCTTTATTTAAAAAAAGAAAAAAGATTGTTCAGAATGTGATGTCAGTGCATGTCGCATATTGATGACATCACAGAGGGATTCAGTTTTAGAACTCAGCTCTACTTCCTAAAATTTTCAACGGTTATATTTCTGTGTATATATGTAAAACCATGATAAATTTGAGGTTAAAACGTTTCACAGTGCACCTTTAAATATGTAGTAATCGGTGACGTGCATTCAGGGGAAAAATCTTGGGGGGGGGAATATATGGTCATTCGGTATGTATCACAAACCCTCTTTCCGTTTGAATCCATAATTGAACAATATTTTGTCAAATAAGAATGTCAAAATGCTGTGCTCCAGAGGCAGCAGCTGCTCTGCCTCTGGAGCACACACACACTCCTCACAAACTGAGCTGGTGCAATGCAAATGATGTGTCGCTCTCTTTCTCAGTTTATAACAAATAAATCACCCTGACGATGTGCTCTGTGCTTCCACATTCTAGATAATGTATGAAATGTATTTCTTAAGCGTGTTTTAGGCTCACAGATTCATTATAAAACAGTAAAAGTTTTATGTGCCTCATGAAGAGGGCGCTCCTGAGCCTTGGCTTGGCTTTGACACGGGACGGACACATTTATAGTGCCAGGAGCAGGAAGGAGGAAATAAAAAAAAAAAAAGTGTGTTTGACAGGTGGAGTTCAAGTTATGAGAAAAAATGCCCCAGAAAGATTATAATCTATGGGTAGAATTCAATGTTTGACCCAGAACAGCAGGGGCCTGAACCTGATCTCTGACTGTGACATTTCAAGCATTTAATCAAACTTTAAAAATCACGTTTAACCCGCTGTTAGGTGTAATGAAACCATGAGATTTCATCAGCTCTGAATCAACGCTTGTTCATGTCAGACTGGTATGTGAACTAAGTATGAACCAAAGTGACCCATTTTAGCAGTTTTTTTAAATTTAAAAAGAATAATTGCGTAAGGCATAACATTTCAACCAATAAAAAGACTAAAACATAACTTATGCTTTTTTATTTGTTTTGATGACTTGTGCTAAATGCTAAATGCAAAAAACATACACTTCCAAATGTAGTTGCTTGCTAAGTGAAGCTAGTTTAGTTTGGACATAAGTGCAGAGAATATGCCTTGAAAACCACATTAAAGTCAGTCCACTGTCTGTTCACATCATGGGAATAAAGTGAACACTTAATAACAGCCTCCATGTCTGGACTATGTAGCGCTGAAACAACTCCAGCTCCTTCATTAACACGTGAAGGCATCTGGCATGAAACTTTACGCCTGATAATGGACAAATTTGGATGAATGAGATTTGAAAATGTGATGAAGTAACTGTACAGTAGGTTAGCGCAGGGCCGGCCCAGCCTTTAAGCGAACTAAGCAGCTGCTTAGGGCCCCAAGGCGTTAATAGGGCCCCCAATCTGGCAACCTGACTTATGCGATGTGCACATGGATGTATTATAATATCTGGATAGGGTCCGCCCCCTCTGCCTCTGGCTCCAAATGGAGGAGTGGCCACTTCGCAGAATGCAGCCTTTTGGTCGGACCATTTCAAGAGTTCGGCCTCTAAAATGACCGGAAATGCTAAATTCTTTTTAGTCTAAAAACAAAATAGAATGAATTTCCCGGTGAACGACGTACGTGCACCGAGCGCGCACGCAATCCTCGTGAACAAGCCTCGGGAGAACAGTGAGGGACGAAAACACAAGCAGAAGAAAGTGACACAACAAGACAAACGATAAGTCGTGTTTGTATGTCATTCCTCACGTTTTCACACATCATTCAATATGAAGTGTGAATAAACGATTACACAGTTAACACGAGCTAACACAAGCTAACACGAGCTAACACAAGCTAACACAAGCTAAAGTTTAGCTACATGAAAAGATGCATTTGGAACGACACGTCGTGATGCCTCGTGCTTCTGCAAATAAAGAACGCATTATTTCTCCTACAAAATGTTATAAGAGACAAAAGGTGAAGTTTAACACTTAAAGTAAACATGTTCAAATCATACATTTTGTTTTCATTGTTAACTCTTGTAACGATAATTTAATCCAAAATTACATGATGTGAAAGTTGTATGATCATATTTTTCGCACTCAGAAAGCATGATGAGCTCAGACTTTGGGTTGCCAGATCCTATGAACAAAACAGTGGAAAATGAACCCAAAAGTGCAATAATAATGTGTCCTCAGCATATGAAGGCCAATGCAATTGTGCGATTAAGTTACTGTATACGATGATCATTTATTTTATTTTGAGTAATGGATCCGGGATTATTATTCATACAGTTTCTTCTAATGTAAATAAAGTTTATTATTTTGTTCTGTTTTTCCGTTTACGTAAAGCATGCAGTTTAAACATTGCACATCTGCTTGTTTTTTGCCTTTTCCACCAGTCGAACGGCGCGTGCTGAGTAAAGCTGACAAACTGCTGACACACACTGTGGGTATTGCCCCATTTTGGCTTTATCAAAATAAACCATCTACAGATACAACTTCAGAAATGATACACGCACCGACCACCAACCTGCTTTTAAAAAAAAATGTAGTCAGTAGAAAATGTAGAAAATAAAGATATAAAGAACATTTGAAACATTTAAACTTTATGTAGTGTCTTTTTGAGGAGCTGCAGGTGTTCATGGGGCAGGCATAACTGAACTGCTGAACTATGATATTGAACTTTTATTAAAATAATCTATTACCACGGGTGTTACATCAAGCCGAGTTACAGATCAGATCTTTGGAGAGGCAAGAGGGTTATGGGTAAATGCCAGAGAGACAAATCGATCTTCCCAGCGGAGCCGAGACACTGGTGGAGGTAAAAATAAAACCTGAAAGAAAAATTAATCTCGGAAAACGTGGTGCTGGGGTGGAAGAGGGCTGTGCGAGCTGAACTGCTGAATGGTGTGGAGGGGGGTGGGGTTTGAAACATGTACTGAGCGGTAATTGGCAGCGGGAGCAGGGCAGGTGAGACAGCAGGAATAGTGTTCCAGGCTGAACTTTAGCTGCACTTAAAACAAACGCATAAATAGACAATGGACATAACAAAACACTATAAAACCACCAAAAAAACCTTTTGACACAGCGAAAGTTCATCTTTAAAATGCAAAGACAAAGACATTTTCAAAGTGTCTATATTACTCGCCATTTCATGCATTTTTTTCTTCTTTCTAAACTAAAATGCTAATTTGGGATCCTTTTTTTTTTCCAATTCTTTTGTCTTTCTATATAAAATCACATGGCTGCAGAACAAAGCTACATCACCTTTACGTCCCTGCATTATCAGGTAGAACAATGACTGCTTTGGAACTCTGATGCCTTTGAAGCGAGACATTACAAAGCCGTGCCGGGACGTCGTGGGGCCCCCGGAGGACGTCCCACGGCAGCGTCCCCCCCTCCCTCTTCTCTGCTCCCAGCGGTACCAGGCCCCGCAGACACCCCTCAGGCTACTCCAGCAGGAACAACAAAGGAAGTAACGGGAGAGGCGGGGTTGTATTGTGTGACAGAGGGAAAATGCACAAGTAACGGTGAATAAATAAGAAATAACCATCATCTTCCTAAACACGTTATTGTCGAGTCACAACGCTTAGCACCATCTGTAAAAGTGACAACTATTATGCTTTAGCAGCGTTAGCTATAGACTAACACGCTGAATAGTCTATAGGGCGGTGTTATTCAGAAGAATCGTGTCCAAAACAATACTCTATACGATATTTTAGTAAAATGTGGCGGTAAATGTCGTGATCAAGGGTCAAGTGTCGCTCAGAACATTCACTGACCAAACAATGGATGACAAAAGGGCAGAAATATCACCTTGTCTGCTTATTTTGAAGATTACGCTCGACATTCCAGTCTCTTAGTCTATTTTTCATTTTGTTAAACTCCTTGTGAAACCCTGAAGAAATAAATAATACAATGAAATAAAAGTGTCTTCAAATAGATGATGGTGGCAATGTAACGGAGCAGGTGTAATTAACCACGGGGCGGGTTATTTTGCCTCTGGGTTTCTCCCTTATTTACATACAGAAGTCCCTCATTCTTCAAGATGGCAACCTTGATCCAGCTCGAGGCAAAAAAACAAACCGACACGTACATTTCAACGGTTTTATAATGTACAATGCGGCTACGAGAACGCGCCAAACGTTTAGGTTAAGAGAGGGATGGAAAAGGCAAGTGTCAAGCCTTAAATTGAGTCTTCCACTGTTGTAGTCTTTGTATTATCTGGCACTTTAGTTCATCAGACACAAATCGATACTAAAATGATCAAAACTAGATACTCATCTGGGCAAATGTCAATACACAAACAATAATCACATTAACAGGACAAAATGTGACCTTTCTTGAACAGTTTGAGCTTCATCAGAACTTGAACAGAACCACAAGAGAAAAAAAGAAAGTCTATTATCTTGACCTAAAATAGAGCATTTTTCAATCATCAAAAATGCCAAGAATTGAATATATTCTTTACTATCAAGTTTGAAATGTTAGTATTGCAACTACACTATAGTTAAGATATATTATTTGCAAATACATTGCAGTTTTTTGGGTCACATATAATAACATACATTTTTAATAAAGTGAATGTGAAAGGTTTAAGAATGATTCAGCCTTAGTAACACAAACAAAGCCTGAATTATAACAAACTATTTGTTCATTATTAATTAAGTCTTTGTTGATGCTTTATTGAGGATACTTAAGGTATTGCTTTTCACATTTAGAATAGATAAAGGATGATGATGAGAACAAAAGGTAAAAAAAACAGGACTATTCCGTCTCATACTCACACAACCTTTTGCTTTTTGTGCCAAGTAATTGAGCAAACTTTCATCCAATATCAAACTGGAAGCTGCATATTTAATTCATGCAGGAGACACCGGCGTGAGGCGCGTGCACCGCATCGAGAAAACCGTAAGAGTTCTATAAAAAGCACCGGTGAAAAGTCGAGTGACTCATGATTTAGTCATGAGGCTCTCACGGTTCAGTTGCGCGCGTTCACACCGCTGCTCCGCGTGCCCCGCCGCCGCCCCGCGCCGCACCCGCCGCCGCCGCTCTCACATCGCATCACGTCACCGCATGACAGCTACATTGTCCGGGGCTGGCGGGAAAAGAGTGGTGAAACGTGTAACCGGGGGAGACGGTGGACTGCGCCGCGCCTAAAGCCGCACCAGTGGCTCTTTTCATGGGACGTCCCGTTAATGCACTTTGTGAGAACAGGGCCATGGCCGCTCGCCCTGGACTGAATGATTTACACGGGATTAATATTTAAAAGTCCGATTGAACTTCTAAACGCTTCCATTTGGATTTAGATGGAGATACTGTACAATGCTGCACTGACCGACTTAAAGAAACGGAAAAACAGATGTGGTGATCGTTTGGCTTTGAGTTTCAGCATGATGAGAAATGTGTACGGTTGCCATAGTGATTAACAACTTCAATAAAATATAGCCTTTTGAATTGGAAAAATGACTCAAAGCGTTGCATGTAACAGGAAGCTGAATCCATTAATATGTGTGTGTTAAAATATCAACGATCTCTTCACTAAAAACGCCACAGGTTAAAGGTGCACGGTGTCACTTTTCTGCCACTTGCTCGTCTCCCTGGAGATGACAGAATTAGGCCAATCTAATGCCATAGGGTGAAAGTTATAGGCAAAGCGATCACATCCCCATGGAGACAAGCAGGCGGTGGACGTACCCACAAACCATTAGTACAAGAAACCTTCAGTGATTACTTTTAATTATTTAACCGACCATTTTAATATTGTTGAGAATCCCTTTTTGTTTTGAAGATAAATGGGAAAAACAAACCAAATAAAAGCATAATTATTGATGCAAAAATATTTATTATCTTCTGCCAAGAATAAAATATAAAATAAATAAAATATGGAATAATTAAAGTAAATAATTGGAATAAATAACAGGCGGGTAAATTAAACAATGCACAAAAGTAAACATTTCTGCTGCTGCTGCTGGTGGTTCTTAACAGCTCGTCGAGGTGCTATTTAGGGTGCGGCACTGGATACACGTCTTGAGATCGGACAGAAACCGGTCCATCGGGAGCCACACTGTAGTATTTAGAGGAGTCTTGTTGATCTCGGAGCAGGTCAGCTAAACAAACGATACAAAACAAGAGTTAATTTGGTCATTGTCTGCCACGAATGTGCTTAAACTGCGAAGGGAAGAGTGCGTTTCTTACTTTTGGCTTGATGAAGTTTTTCAGGTTTCCCACGAGCTCCTGCTTCAGTTTGTGTTGTGTGATGTTGTGTTTGTTAAGAATGTCATACACCACACAAAAGAACTTCACCTGGAGTCGAAAAGGAGCACGCGGTCAGTTTCAATAGTTAAATACACTTTCTTTACTTTATTCACGAGGAGGAGGAACGTGAACAGAAATGGCACTCCATTTTGACTCTACTGAATATGGTTAGGTTCATAGCAAAAGTTAATAGATTTACTTTGCTTTCGTTATACTAAGGAATATACTCCACGCAATTTCAATACAGTGATCATTGGTGTAACTAATTATACTCATTATAATCACATTTCTGCCAAAAATATAGGCCATTTAAGCTATTGTTTTCATTTCATGTCATCTTTATGAAATGCTGACACATGAAATATAGAAAGAGTAACAATTATCAAAAACTAAACGAACCCTGTGGTCTTATACTACTGTAGTTCTGATTAAGCTTAAAAACATTCTAAAAGTGTTCTGGGAAGGTCACATTTCGTCCTGTTAATGTGACTTCTTTAATTGTGTTGTACTTGATACTTGTAAATGCAAATGAGTATCTAGTTTCGGCTACATTTGCATCTGATTTTGACATCTCTACGTGAGCTTTAGTTTAATGAGAGTCCAAAGTTCCTGGAATATCAAGCAGCCACTACAGTAATAGCAATTGTTGTGCACAAAGAACACTTGACTGACACTGTACTTGATTAAAAATACAAGCTTCCTCAGGCATTGATTGTAACATTCACTTTTATTCTCCAGGTTTTAACTTTTTAAAATATTTTATTCCTTTAATTTTAGTTATTATTATACATTTTTATATCTATTTTGTTTACCATTTTTATGAATTAGAACGTATTTATCTATTTTATTGCTTTGATTTATTTGTATTGCTAAGCCTAGATCAAATTGAATGTGTCTTTTTTCCTGACTTTTAAAGCTAAAATTTGTTGACTACAAGTCGCACCTTTTTTCATAGTTTTGGTCAGGGTGCCACTTACTCTTGTATTTATACTTATATACTTATACTCCGGAGCGACTTATGTGATATTATTTGTTATTTTTACACTTGCAACCGCATTTCATACTCCAGTGCGTCATATGTTTTTTCTTCTCTATTATGCATTTTTTGGCTACTTATACTCCGGTGCGACTTATAGTCCGGAAAATACGGTAATATTGCTGTTTTTTGCATCACTTTGGCAACCATCACTTTAATACAGTTCACCATACAAACAATGTGGTCCAAATCCACTTGCATTTGGCTTTAAATAAAGTAAACCCACAACTTATATACTCCTCGTAATCGTACTATATAGCCGACTTTAAAATAGCATAACGAAATAAACAATTCACCAACTAAATAAATAAAGTACTCACCCCACATCGACCAGGTCCTTGAGAGAAATTCTGGGCACTATCCAGATACACATTGGTCTGGCAACACAACACAAGACACATAAAAAGACCATTCCAAAAACAAAATCTAGTGCCGCAAACAGAATCGTTGATTGAACTTACCTTATTGGGCGTTTGGGTGTAATTCAACATCAATTTATCAACGCTTTCACTCAGCTTGGCGAGGGCCATGAGGCGAAGCGCTGCGGCGGAGGGTGCGAGGTGAAGCGCGTCGAGGACCTTGCCATGAGGCGCGGCCACGGCCACGGCGGCCCAACAGGCGACCGCCACGCAAACCGTCAAACACGCAGACTTGTTCATTTTCGAGCTGATCGTTCGAACTGTTGCTGAGAGACTTGTACCGAATCGACAGAAAGGCAAGACTTTTATAGCAGAATCTCACCCCCAGGTTTTTTCCCGCTCTTCAAACGAGACTGATCATTGCGACTGATAAAATGTGGTCGCGAAAAAACCAAGACTGACAAATGCCTCTGTGACTCAAGATGCCTAGAAGTAACATGCGTGATAAAAAGGGATGGAAAAAAAAGAGATAACCGGGAGAACAAGCCATTTATTTATTGGATTATTAAACGTATGAAAGCGACGTAAATGACAAAAACTGTGAAAACATTTGAACATTTGAACTTCAAATATGGCTGAATTATCTTGCATTTTCCTTTTGGCGCTGCACGGTTCATTCAGTCTTTAAGCAACACATATAAAGTTATTTTTCTGAGTCAAGGCACAGTGGAGGCATTGCCAAAAACATTCAAACGTTGAAGTGAGATTGGAATGACAAAAGTACATAAAACTTAACAATTTCTCTTTTCGTAACGGGAATTTGAGGAAGGTTTGGTGGATTCTTGTAAAGTGAAGACGTTACAAGGACCAGGCCAGTCCAGAACGGAAAACTAGCAGTATTTCTTGCATTTCTCTGTAAGTTAAACTAGTTCTTGCAAATCTCTGCGAATAACATCTCCTCTATAGCACAGAAATGGCACTGGTAGAGGGTAGAAATAGCGTGGCGACCGGGATACAGGGAATAAAAGTAGTTTATCGCCTTCTTAGTGCTGTCAATCAATGAACACATTTATCGGATGCATTGCACTTTTGAAACGCGGTCAACCCCGATTAACATTTGGCCTACATTATCGTTTTAGAGTTTTATTTTCACCACGGATTGCATGTTCAAGCTGATGCGCGCTCGCAAACATCAGCTGGATCTGCGCTCGACTGTGAGAACTGATGCCTGATTCTACACGTGAAATTAACCGCAAAAAATCGGTTATTATTTCCTTATAACCAAAGGAAATAATAACGTGTTTCCTTGTATTTTACAGTCGTCGTACCGGGTCAGAGTTAAACTTGCTTCAATCAAATGTACCAGTTTGAAAGTGGCGTCCTGCTTCTATGAGTAATTACACAGCATGTATATTAATTACAACGTAACGACCTTTCTTCCTCGTTCCCATGTGCGATCACGGCGCTGCACAGGTTTTTTTCAGTGCAGATACGACGACAGGGAGGAGATGCTGCACTTGGTGATCTCGGAGTTCTGATCCTGGTTCTTGCGGATGCGGTAAAAGTGTTCGATGTAGCTGGAGCGTCCCAGGAGCTCCACGAAGTCCTCGTCGTGAGTGATGATCAGCAGCTGGAAGTTTCGCTGGCGAGAGCGGCTCTTGATGATTCTGCGGGGACACAAAGGCAACACGGTTCAAACGAGAACTGAGGCGGTGAAACTTTCCACGTTTGGTCTAATGCCTCACTTTGCTCATTTCTTGTAAGTTAGTTGATAGAAATGCGCTAAAAAGTCCTTTATATGTTTGTCACTAGAGTATAAAACGACCTGAGATTTTCCTATAAAAAACCCGGACAGAATTTAAAAAGGGACGTTATGGAAGATGTTGATTTGAAATTCATCTAATGAATCATTTAATTTCCATCTGTGTCTCCGGATCCCCAGAGGAAGTAAACGTATTCCAATCAAATATAGCTTTTACCAACAGCAGTTGTAAAGATAATTTATTCTTAGTTAGGCCACAGTTATTTTATCACTTGGTTTACGGATCCGCCGCACTTAGATTTTTGATTTCTAACGCATAAATAAAATCAATTATCTTTTTTTTTTTTAATAAAGTACCGCCGTCAACGCAAAATAGCTTTAAATGAAATATAAATAGCGGTATTCAGTCAAAAGATAAGAGCGCATGAAGCAATTTTTCGTCAAAATCCTGCGGGAGTGAGAGACGGAGCGGGTCCGTCCCTGCGCGCGCCCGGGAGAGCATGAGAAGGCGCGCGCGCGCGTTTCCGTGCCTTTATATCGCAAATGCACATTTTAAACCCGTTTACCACATCTTTCTCCAGCGCGTTTTGCCGTGACTAAGGCTGCACACTTAGAAGCATCAATTCTACCGATGTAAAACACACTAAATCTACTGTTACACGCTCCTGCGCCGTGTCTCCCCCCCTCCTCCCGTGGTGCCTTTTGGGAAAACCCGGAAGAAAAAATATTTTGAAATTGAAATTATATTTATATTTCGCCCGTCTGTTCAATATATTATAATAAATTAAATAAAAATAAAGAAGCTAAAAATCTAAAAAGGCCTCTCTCTGTTCTGAATCCTCACTGCCTAAATCTGTCTGAGGAGAAACACACTTGACCCTTGACTCTGACCCTTGACACAATTTTATTTATAAGTCATGGTAAATCCTGAAAGTGGCCACCATTTGACGTTTTGGAAATGGTCCATCTTTCTGCTGTGCATACAAGCTTTGGTATTTATTTGCCTCAATTCTGGATGATTCTATTACAAAACAGCTTGTGTTAATTACCATTTTGTTCAAATTCATATCAAAATAAACTTGTTAAAATGATCATGGAAAAAAACTCCACTCCAGAAATGTGCCGCTCTGAACGTTCCTCTCATTCCTCATGTACACAGGGAGAGGTCAGTATCCAGGTTTATTCGAACACATAAAGGTCAAATTCTCCTTGAAAACCTTTTAGCTTTAGCTTTGCATTTTGTATTCTTTTATCCCACAAGTTAAAAAAGGAAAACAGAAGGAGATAAAGAGTTTGACTGAAGTGTTTGTATGTCGTCGTCAGCAAACTTCGCCTGAAACACTGTTAAACCTCTGCTCAACTCTCATGTTGTCTTAACCTGACCTGAATCTTTCAATATACCATATTTCAACACTATAAGGCGCACTTAAAAGCCTTAATTTTCCTCAAAAAAACGACCTTGTGCCCCTTATAATCCAGTGCGCTTTATATATGAAAAATGATCGAAAATAGACCATCAATTGACAGTGCGCCTTATAATCCAGTGCACCTAATAGTGTGGAAACTACGGTAGTGACATTAAAAACAATGTGCAGGAAAAACAGTATATAAAAGTGTAAAAGGTGTACAGACTCTACGAGCGCGTGGGCCAGGGACTCGATGTTTTCCCGGTCCAGGTTCGTGGTGGGTTCGTCCAGAGCCAGAATGCCACAGTTCAGACAGAAGGTCTCGGCCAGAGCCAAACGGATGATCAGCGACGCCAGAACCTGCAGGATTTAAGTCAAGGAAAAGCACAGTTTGCCTTTGTCTTAAAATATAAATAAACTGCATCAAAACTTCCATCTTATAGCGCGTTTCCAGCCTTACGCACAAACTAATACTTATACACATACTAAGGACCAAGATGATTCAGGTCACTATATAATCATGACAATGTTAGAAACAAAATTATGTCTTTTTAACTCAATCTATGGTCCAAAAAAAAATACATCTAAATATAAAGAACATTTTCAATCTGGCTGTTTTTTGTCACGTTAACTTCCGACGACAAATCAATGTGGAAAATGTGTCTGACTTGAGTGATTTGAGTCATTCAGGAAGTTTGATTTGGTGAAGCTGCAGTTCACACACTTAGTGGATAGACTTAGTGGAAGAATAGTGTTCGACGATGGGAAAGAAAGAAAATGAAAGATTTCACCGTTTCATCATGGACTCGGTAATTGTGAATAATCATAATCATTTTAAACGTTAAAATTTGATATTGTGACCGCCCAAGAGAAAATCAAAGAAACTCGAGCTGAAACTGCACATCAGTGATAGACCCAAAACAAAACCTGGCTTGCATCTCCATGACGACTGGGAGGTCAGTGACTGTACCTTCTGACCAGCGCTGCAGCGCCCCCTCATGTCCAGAGCCGTGTCTCCTTTCACCATCACCACTCGGTAATTGTAAACCCTGCGCTTGACTCCAGCAGAGGCGTTCTCATCCACGTCAGACCGAATCTCCACGTACTCGATGTCTACGTGAGCACAAAAGAAGCATTTACAGTCTATATACTACACAAAAGAAACATTTACAGTCTATATACTACACAAAAGAAACATTTACAGTCTATATACTACACAAAAGAAACATTTACAGTCTATATACTACACAAAAGAAGCATTTACAGTCTATATACTACACAAAAGAAGCATTTACAGTCTATATACTACACAAAAGAAACATTTACAGTCTATATACTACACAAAAGAAACATTTACAGTCTATATACTATACAAAAGAAGGATTTACAGTCTATATACTACACAAAAGAATTTACAGTCTATATACTACACAAAAGAATTTACAGTCTATATACTACACAAAAGAAACATTTACAGTCTATATACTACACAAAAGAAGCATTTACAGTCTATATACTACACAAAAGAAACATTTACAGTCTATATACTACACAAAAGAAACATTTACAGTCTATATACTATACAAAAGAAGGATTTACAGTCTATATACTGCACAAAAGAATTTACAGTCTATATACTACACAAAAGAAACATTTACAGTCTATATACTACACAAAAGAAGCATTTACAGTCTATATACTACACAAAAGAATTTACAGTCTATATACTACACAAAAGAAACATTTACAGTCTATATACTACACAAAAGAAGCATTTACAGTCTATATACTACACAAAAGAAGCATTTACAGTCTATATACTACACAAAAGAAACATTTACAGTCTATATACTACACAAAAGAAACATTTACAGTCTATATACTATACAAAAGAAGGATTTACAGTCTATATACTACACAAAAGAATTTACAGTCTATATACTACACAAAAGAATTTACAGTCTATATACTACACAAAAGAAACATTTACAGTCTATATACTACACAAAAGAAGCATTTACAGTCTATATACTACACAAAAGAAACATTTACAGTCTATATACTACACAAAAGAAACATTTACAGTCTATATACTATACAAAAGAAGGATTTACAGTCTATATACTGCACAAAAGAATTTACAGTCTATATACTACACAAAAGAAACATTTACAGTCTATATACTACACAAAAGAAGCATTTACAGTCTATATACTACACAAAAGAATTTACAGTCTATATACTACACAAAAGAAACATTTACAGTCTATATACTACACAAAAGAAGCATTTACAGTCTATATACTACACAAAAGAAGCATTTACAGTCTATATACTACACAAAAGAAACATTTACAGTCTATATCCTACACAAAAGAAACATTTACAGTCTATATACTACACAAAAGAAACATTTACAGTCTATATACTATACAAAAGAAGGATTTACAGTCTATATACTACACAAAAGAATTTACAGTCTATATACTACACAAAAGAAACATTTACAGTCTATATACTACACAAAAGAAGCATTTACAGTCTATATACTACACAAAAGAAGCATTTACAGTCTATATACTACACAAAAGAAACATTTACAGTCTATATACTACACAAAAGAAACATTTACAGTCTATATACTACACAAAAGAAACATTTACAGTCTATATACTATACAAAAGAAGGATTTACAGTCTATATACTACACAAAAGAATTTACAGTCTATATACTACACAAAAGAAACATTTACAGTCTATATACTACACAAAAGAAGCATTTACAGTCTATATACTACACAAAAGAAGCATTTACAGTCTATATACTACACAAAAGAAACATTTACAGTCTATATACTACACAAAAGAAACATTTACAGTCTATATACTATACAAAAGAAGGATTTACAGTCTATATACTACACAAAAGAATTTACAGTCTATATACTACACAAAAGAATTTACAGTCTATATACTACACAAAAGAAGGATTTACAGTCTATATACTACACAAAAGAAGCATTTACAGTCTATATAGTACATAAAAGAAACCTTTACATTTTATATACTATACAAAAGAAACTTTCAGTTTGCCGTATTTTTCGAACTATAAAGTCTCCCTTTTTTCATAGTTTTAGCGATTTATACTCCATAGCAACTTATACGTGTTATTATTTGATTATTTTCACACTGACAACCACAAGAAGGCGCTCTAGGCTCTAAGCGACGCAGAAGAAGAATCTGCACTTCCTCTTCCTCTGGAGTTTGTGGAGTTGTTTAGAAGTGACTCAGAGGAAGAAGAATTCAGTGGATTTAGTGATTTGGGGTAAAACTGATGCTTTGGTAAACTTGTTAGCATGTTCTTTATGCTATAGTTATCTGAATAACTGTTCATATGTTACGTTAACATACCAGAGTTACCACAGTTCTGTCTGTGCCTCATGTAGCTGAAGGTGTTAGCGTTAGCATACGTACACCTATTCACCATGTTCTCTCATCTGTTATTATTTTAAACTGCATTTCAAGATGAAATGTCTGTTCTTGGTCTTGGAGTTTATAAAATAAATTGTGACTTGTATATGTTTTTTTCTTCTTTATTATGCATTTTTTGGCTGGTGCCACTTATAGTCCATAAAATACGGTATATACTTTCATTTGATAATACATAACAGACAAAGGTGCACCTTGGCCCCTGTACGTGCTGCGCCACAGGTCCCGGATGATCTTATTGATCTCGTCCATCTTCATGCTGTGAAACTTCATAATTGTTCTGAGAAATGACCAAAGAAAGAAGTTAAATACCAATATTTATAACCGTAAAACACCCGCACGGCCAAACAATCTGGATCACGGAGCTTTAACTTTTGCAAATGCTCAAATCAGTCATTAGCAGAAGCATTAACATCCTTCATGCAGAACTTATAATCATTCGTTTTTTAGTAGTTGCACATGACCTCTAATAATGTAACAAAATATAAGAGTTGAAAATCACACCCCAAAAACATCTGTTTATTAAAAAGTCACAACTAGGATTTTAGACTGATGTGAAACCGTACCATGTATTGATGACTTTGGAATCTTAATTTGGTGAATAATTAAAACAAATGTGCTGACTAATCTGTGTCTGCGCTTGCTGATCCTTCAGATTAAGTGGCGTTCATGGTGTCGTCTGGCAATACCAAGAAACGGTCCAGTTATCACGGAGGAAATTAGACAGAAACAGAGTGTGGTTAAGATAAGAGCATCACCAAAGGCTTCGCCGGAGCTGTTCGAGGTTCACATACTGCACTGCGAGATCAACGGCCAATAAACACTGAAAGAAATTATTAAAAGAAACTATTTCATCAAAAATCATGAAAAATATTGTGAATAAGTGAATATTCTGTTTTGCCATACATATTGCCCAACTCCATATGTCATACATGCTATATATACACCATCAATGCACTTTTCTAGATACTCAAGTGCATTATAATGTTATTGGTGTGCAGTTTTTCTTAAGACATGAGGCAAAATATCACTCATTAACGATGATCATTTATTATTCTGACTTTTGTATTGGTTATATTAAAAGGAAAAGAAAAGAGAGTAAGACTGTTGGAGGTGTCAACAGCAAAGCACCTACAGTGAAAGACCTCCTGAGAATAAACCACGACGCTTCCTGCTGCAAACATGACACTCTAAAGTTTGACACAATAACCTAAATATGACGGCTGCACGCGTGACACGATTGAGAAACAACAGAGATGAGTTTGTGCAGGAAGAATGAGGGTGAAATGGTGAGGCAGAAACAGAGTTGGCAAGACTATTTAGACCGAGGGTTCTGGAGGGTCTCTGGAGGTCTCTCTGGAGTTCTCTGGAGGTCACTGGGGGGTCTCTGGAGGTCACTGGGGGGTCTCTGGAGGGTCTCTGGAGGGCACTGGGGGGTCACTGGAGGGCTCTGGGGGGTCACTGGAGGGCTCAGGAGGGCACTGGAGGGTCTCTGGAGGGCACTGGGGGGTCTCTGGAGGGCTCTGGGGGGTCTCTGGAGGGCTCTGAGGGGTCTCTGGAGGGCTCTGGGGGGTCTCTGGAGGGCACTGGAGGGCTCTGGGGGGTCTCTGGAGGGCACTGAGGGCTCTGGGGGGTCTCTGGAGGGCACTGGGGGGTCTCTGGAGGGCACTGGGGGGTCTCTGGAGGGCACTGGGGGGTCTCTGGAGGGCACTGGGGGGTCTCTGGAGGGCACTGGGGGCACTGGGGGGTCTCTGGAGGGCACTGGGGGGTCTCTGGAGGGCACTGGGGGGTCTCTGGCGGGCACTGGAGGGCTCTGGGGGGGGTCTCTGGAGGGCTCTTCCTTTTCACAAACATTCAGTTCATCTCAGCAGAGGGATTAGATACGTTTATTTTATCAGGGGCAAGGAATGTAAATGAATACCATTTATGTTAAGATATAATTTCAAGCATACAATAATACACTTTTTGAACGGCGACGTATTTGAGATAGAAATTGTGTAGGAGACAGAAGAACGTTCGAATCGAGCCGTTTCCTTTAGTAAATTTAAACCCAGAAGTATTTGCTTTCTAGTGTTGTGACGTGAAGCCGCCGACAGTGACGCCATTTACCACTCTGCCACCACAAAAGAAAGATCTCTCCTTCAACAGGAACTCAACCAGCGCTCAATCACGCACTGGCATCTCACCCAATTACTGTGTATTTTGTCACTAACAAAAAGACGCAACTTGCAATAATAGGAAGCAGAATCTATGACTGTACAAACAATAAGTTTAAATATCTGACACGAGGGCTGTCAGGCTGAAACTCTACTTTACTTACGTATAAATGTGAGACAAAAAATGCATTAACACTTTTTCCTTGTAGGATGTTTTCACACATAATTACCAAATTGGCACATTTTTGGGGCAAATAAATCTGAAAAATGTCCTTAGTTTTGTTGACATACAGAATTAAGAGACAAAAAAATGTGCGGAACAGATTTTAGATATTTTATTTAGTATTTGTTGCAACTAATTCAGCTGAAATTGGTGTAAAACATAATAAATAAATCACATGGAGTTTAAACGTAAATAAATCAGGCTCTGAATTAAATATCAACAAATCTTTAAGTTCAGCATGCACAGGTGCCACTTCAAGACTCGATCTTCATGTCTATGTGGCAGAAAACAGCTTCACAATGTCCCTCAAATCTACGGACGCATAAGGACCAAATTAAATGTGAACATCTTTTAGGTCCAGTAGTGACAGGAGCAGTTCACCCGTTTTGACGTTTGAACTTGTGACCTTCTGGTAGGCGGAAGCGCGCTAAATTCCTGCCCCTCCACGAACCCCTAATAATGATTTGGACGTGCGTAATGCAGAGACCATGACGCGCGCACATGAAGTCCACGTCACCTCTCTGTGGTTCAGCTCCAGAGCCTTTCATCTTTCTCATTTTGTGTCACCAAAGAAGAGCATGATGGTATCTTTGGTATCTTTCCATCAGTATTTGACTAATAAAGCAGAAGGCATTATTTGGACGGATTATTGATGTCAATTGGGGGGAAGATACTCACTGATCCAGGGCCTTGTAGTACAGGTCCAGGTCTTTGATGACGAGCTCGGTGGTTCTCATCACGATCATCTTGTTTTTGTAGCACTCTTCAGCTTTGTCGTACTGGTCCTCGCGCAGCTCTTTCCTAAGACACAAAGTTTATATGTAGATTACGCACATTTTTAAATGATCAATCCCCCGTTCTGGAACATTATTCTCATGCTCTCCTTGCGCAATTCCCGTAAAATGACTCTTAAAACATGAAAAACAGAAGTCTTTTTTCATAGTTTTGGCCGGGGTGCGACTTATATTTATACTTATACTCGGAGCGACTTATGTGATATTATTTGTTATTTTCACACTTGCAACTGCATTTCATACTCCAGTGCAGCTTATATATGTTTTTTCTTCTCTATTATGCATTTTTTTGGCTGATGCGACTTATACTCCGGAAAATACGGTAGTTCGTTTTAATGAGTTTGCAGTAATTCCTACTTATTCCTCACCTTCATAAAACATTCTTAGCATCATAATTATTGCCATCATGCCATTACCTCGTCACTCAAAACATTACACGCATACATCGTCTCAACATGTGTATCATTTCTGCTTGCTGGGAAAACTGCTGAACAAATCTACGGGTCATAATTCGCAATACTTAAGAAAATACTAAAGTTAAGTGCAAGACTTAAATAAGAAACGTAAATATTAATGCGTTACCATTTCTACCGCCCAAATCTCAGTGTTTAAATCTACACCAATAGGTCGTTTCCTCTAAAGCTTTGAGCAAAGATAGGTGGTCTTTTCTTTCAATCATTCCCATTGCTACATTGAGAAGCTTCTGACGTTATTCATTAAAGTTATTCATTTGTGAGAGTTGGATCTGCAGTCAAAGCGCAGAAAAATAACCACATTGTACTTAACCCATAGGTTCTAGAGTTATGAAAAATTAGAGCCATTGCTGCAGCAATAACGATTCTAAATGAAATATTGAATTATTTTTTAAACTGTATTTTTTAACAAGATTGTTTTTCCCCGTCGACTTTATTAGACAGGAGTGAAATGGGGAGGAGAGAAGGGAGGACATGTAGTAAACTGTCAGCCGGCTGCACTTGGAGCCAGCACAGTCCTCAAAACTCTGTCTATTAACAGTAAAAAAGCAAGTGGCTGAATCTTTGTAGATGAATTGCAAACAGAGAATCAATAGTAGGATTTGAGTGAAAACTAAAGTGATATAGACCAGTGGTTCTAAAACTTTTCACACCAAGTTCCACCTACGACAATATGTGACCTTTGGATTACCACCAGATCTAAACCGGGACTATATCAGGTCCAGTGACGTGCTTTCAGAGTCAGATATACAAATGAACCCGAAAGAACACCTTAAACATAATTTAACTGACAACAGATAATGAGTTAGGCCAGACCTGGGCATTTGTGGCCCCAGGGGCAAGATGTGGCTAGAAAGATTTTAGTTTCTATTTTTTAACGGTCTGTAACATCTGTCTGCACTTGTATCCTTAATGAAGATGACATGAAATGAATGAAATAATAGATTCAATAGCCTATGTTTGAAAGAAAAGTAATATTTATATTCCGGGCCGGCCCACAAACATGTGACACATATTATAGAAGGTCAAAATGAATTCCAATTGAGCCTATTTTAAGCCAAAATAAATACAAGTTTCTGGTCTTACCGTTACATTTTGGAAACCCAGATTTTAAATAAGAAATAAATTAGTTAAAAAACGAAGACGATTCAACAGTCCACGGGAGTATTGTTTGCCTCACCGAGTGAACTTTTACTGCGGTTTTATAATGAATCTGAGGCTAAAACACATTTCAGAAATACATTTCATACGTTATCCATAATATGGAAGTACAGAGCACATCATCAGAGTGTTTTATTTTGTATGTACCGAGGGGACAGTAAGACACATTATCAGCATCGCAACAGCAGTTTGTGAGGCATAGTGTGCTCCGAGAGGCAGAGCGAGGTGCAGGACATGCGGAAATTCTGACAAATTGAATATTATTGTTCCATTTTGGATCAAAAAGGGAAAGGGGCTTAAAATATATACCAGATGACAAATATTAACACTTATTATATCTTATAAGAATATTTTTTTTCTCTCCCAAGATTGACAGGTGAGGTCTACCCTGACTGTACGTCACTGATCAGGTCTAAGTTAGAGCTAAACCAGGTCTAAACCATTGATAAGGTAGAATTCTAAATAAAGATTAACCAAAAAGAGGACACAACATTAATACATTTGTCTCTACTCAATCTGAAGAGGGCTCTGCGTACTACAGTTTGAGAAACACTGATACAGGTTAGAAAAAACAGAAAATGTCTGAAACTACAATTATTGCTGTACAATTCTATGGAGGTTGAGAAGATGTGAATTTTATGTATTTGGATATTAACCTGTAGTGAAGTATTTCCTCCTCAAATCCTTTCTGACGCCCCAGAGCGATACTGCGGTCCTTCTTCATGTCCTCCAGCTTTCGCTCTAGATCACGGCGCTCTCTAAAAACAGAAACACAGACTTTATATTCGTACGCTCCGAATAAAAACGCGAGGCTCCGTGAGTGTCTCTTACTGTCGGAGCTGCAGAACCTGCATGCTGCCCATGTCTTTGAGCAGAGTCTCTCGTTTGGCCTCGACCTCCTTCAGCTCCTCGACCCGTTTCCTCAGGGTGAGATTGTCCTGCAGCCAGCGCTCCTGCACCTGATCACGTCCAGGAACAGCCTCAGGTAATACCTCCTAAATCTAAACGATACGCTCTCAAACGGGTCAATGCACGGTTACCTTTTGGGTGTCTATGTCCTGGCGGATGTTGCCGATGTCTTTGTTGATCTTCTCCTTCTGTTTGTCGGCTTCATGAAGCTGTTGGCTGGTTTCTCGAAGCTCTGATTCTTTTTGCTGCAATCAACGATTTTCAGATAAAATACATGCTTGTAACAAAAGATCTCTACACAACAAAAAACACATTTTTGATCAAACTTGAATCATGAACATGAATTTCCAACATAAATGTGTTTAAATGAGAGCAAACCTCTTTGTATTCATCTTTTCTCTCTTCGGTATATTTTCCAATCTCCCGCTCCAACGAGCTGACCACCTTCATTCTCTCTTTAATGGCGTTCAGCTAAAGGCAAGAAGAAGTCCAACCATTTTATCAAAAGTAATTGTCTAAAATGTACAAAGGTAATATCTGTACAAATGTAATATCTGTAAACAACACATAAGTGTATTTCTTCCACCTTCTCTTGGCCCTCCTCTTGTTTCTGCCTCTTTCGCTCCAAAATCTCCTGTTTTTCCTGCTGCAGTTTGTCCAGTGCAGTCGACAGAGGAGACAGCTGCTCTTTGGCATCCTGTGGGTCAGAGGTTAGAGGTCACAGATTTCATACATACAAATGCATATGTATTTATATTTGGAATGGTTTTGACGTCCAGATATTCTCACCGTGATGTCTCTGCTGAGAGCCTTGATGTCGGAGGAGAACTCGCCACACTGCTCCTCCAGCTGCTGCTGCCGCTGCATGTCGCTACTGAGCTGGAGCTTCTCGGCTCTGGTCTCGTTCACAGAACTCTTCAGTCTCTGGATCTCCTCCTGCTGGTCCTGGATCAGTTTACGCTTCAGTTCCATTTTACTGGAGGCTGCAGGAATAAAGGGTTAAACTTAAAGTAAAAGGACTGTGGACGAAGACAAACGCACACCGAGACGCTCTGCTTCTGCTATGACCACTGACAGATCTGTGGTCTGTGACCAACACAATGACCACTGACAGCTCTGTGGTCTGTGACCAACACAGCTCTGTGGTCATTATCCAACATAATGACCACTGACAGCTCAATGACCACTGACAGGTCTGTGACTAACATAATGACCACAGACAGCTCTGTGGTCTGTGACTAACATAATGATCACTGACAGATCTGTGGTCTGTGACTAACATAATGATCACTGACAGATCTGTGGTCTGTGACTAACATAATGATCACTGACAGATCTGCGGTCTGTGACCAACATAATAACCACATACAGCTCTGCGGTCTGTGACCAACATAATGACCACAGACAGCTCTGCGGTCTGTGACTAACATAAAGAACCTCAGACAGCTCTGCGGTCTGTGACTAACATAATGATCACTGACAGATCTGTGGTCTGTGACTAACATAATGATCACTGACAGCTCTGCGGTCTGTGACTAACATAATGACCACTGACAGATCTGCGGTCTGTGACCAACATAATGACCACTGACAGATCTGCGGTCTGTGACCAACATAATATAAATGGTTGTCTCTGACCTAACTCAGAATACTGACACTCCTGATACTTTGTTGTGCGACAAGTCTCATTTTGTCACTGATCTGCAAATAAAAGGCCAGTGTAAAGTATAAAGTGTAAAAGCCTCATGTGTTGGACCAGTGTGTGACGTTCTGCTGAGCGATGGCCTTTAATGTAAAATGGTCTTACTGGTGTCCAGTTTGTGCTGCGTCTCCTGTTTCTCTTGACTGACTTGCTGAATGGTCCTGGTCAGATCCACTCCCAGCAGTTTAGCTGCCTGTTGAGCAATTTTCCTCTCCACTTCTTTAAGATCCATCTGGGATAAAACACCACACACACAAAACACTCTTTAATATACAAATATCCAACACCTTGAATTTAATTTTATTCGCAGAATAAACTTTATATTTTACTGTGCATACCTTTGACTTGCACTAGAGAAACTTATAAATACTAACAAACATATGTTTCACTCTTATCTACTGTAGGATTATCATAGTTGTGTCCTATAGTAGTCTTCAATATGATCATACTAGCTGCAAGTTCTTCAAGGAGCTTGTTCAGAGCAGGGGTCAGTACCAGGTATCGGTCCATGAGAGAGATGTCCTGCAGACAGGCCTTGGCCGTCTCCTCCTCGGACATGAGCGTTCCGAGCAGCGTCTCCTGAGTCTCCACTTCGCCCTTCAGCCTCTCGATGTCGCGGTTCACCGTCTGCAGCCGGTTCCTCAGCTCCGGCAGCTCCTTCTCCTGCAGACGAGCTATGGACTCTCTGGAGGAGTCGAGAAGGGAATCGAAAACATGACATTTCTCCATTAAGAACATGGTTTTAATAACTTTCTATAATAATATCAATAACATCATACATTCAGATGGAGATCTACTGGTTTTGAAAGAAATATACAAACTAATGATCCAAATAAGTTGAACCTCATCATTATTTGTTTAGGAATTGCCTCCACAAACTTGCCATTTTAATCTAAATTTTTAACAACAAGCACATCTAGGCCCAGTAGTTACAGAGATATGACTCATAAACAAGGTCAACAAATCTACAGTCTGAGTCAAACAGAAATCTATCTCCAGCTTGAAACTGTCGATGTCAAACGCTGTGAACGCAAGGTCGAGCAGAAAATACTTATGGAGATTTAGCACCATCTACTGGACAAGCCTTACAGCATGTAAAAGTTAAAACATTAGCCTTGTTTTAGGTTATTGCAATATTCCCAAAACTGAAGTACTTATAACCGCTATAGTTAAAAAGGTATTGAACATAGCAGGAGAAGAAGTTGAAAAACATTAAAGATGAAAAGATTAAACATACTATGCATTTTCCAGGTATTTCTACTCTAACTTAAGTGGATAAGTTTACATTTTGTTCACAGTGAGCCGCAACAATGCTCAAAAATGGCTTTAGAAACTTATACTTTAGAAAGCTAATGAAGGAAAGCACTATTATGACGAGCTCATACAAGTTTATTCTACATAAAATGTCCTCACCTTTAAGCTTATCATTAATTTCAAATAGCATTATCGTCCACTAACTTGAACTTGAATATAATCACCATAAAATGTCCAAGCATAGTCATTTCAGATTAGTTTGACGTTCAATCACAAATACAATACTTGTTTTGAAATCCACACTGTTGTACATTGTAAAAACTTAAATTCTCCATTGTCTGTTGTGTCATGTACCTGACTGGTCGCAGCGACATCATCTCCTCCTTCTTCTTCTCCTTCCTCTTCAGATCCTGCTCCGTGTTCTTCAGTTTGTCGGGCACCAGCCGGAGCTTGGACTGCATGTCGCTGATCACCTCCTGCAGGTCGGACTCGGAGGGAAACGTGCGCTGGCACACGGGGCAGCACGGCTCTCGCTCCTCGCTCAGCTGACTGATGAACTGCGTGTACACAGCGGTCGCTCCGGCCAACATGGCTGCACAAGGGGGGGAACACGCGAGGGACGATAAACGGTGTTAAAAGTATGAAACTACGGCTGCACGAGGAATACGCCAGGGACGATAAACCGTGTTAAAAGTATGAAACTACGGCTGCATGAGGAACACGCGAGGGACGATAAACGGTGTTAAAAGTATGAAACTACGGCTGCACGAGGAATACGCCAGGGACGATAAACCGTGTTAAAAGTATGAAACTACGGCTGCATGAGGAACATGCCAGGGACGATAAACGGTGTTAAAAGTATGAAACTACGGCTCAACCAAGAGGGAACACGCGAGAACGATAAACGGTGTAAAAAAAGCACGAAACTACAGCGAAGAGTTATTTTAGCAGTCAACTAGTCAGCAATTACTTTTTTCACTAAACTGACGAGTCAAACAATTATTTCTATTTAGATTTACATACATTTTTAACCAAAACAATGCTGAAATTTGGGAGCTGAAGTCTTCTAGATGGATTAATCGCAAATGAAGCGTAAAATTGAAAAAAAAAAAAAGATTAAATATCGCCGCAAAAGGTATTTTTTCATGTTTTAGAGTTTGAAAAGTCCAGATAAAGATTACAATGATCAAATCACAATTACAATGATGTATAAAAGCCGACTAGTCACAAATAGTCACTTAATTGCTGTAGCCCTACATTGAATTGATGATGAGGTAAAGGTTTGTTAGAACGTTACACAGAAAGTTAACAGATTTGGTAAGGGTTAGGGTTAAACTCACCAAAACTAATAATAAAAGTAATTATTTTGTACCTGTGCATTATGGCAAACAGATATATTTCTATTCCACATGCACCTTATACAAAACTTTAAAACGGTTATGTGGGAGTTCCCCGGATCCCTGGCGGATGTAGGTTTAGTTTAATACATCTTCTCGCACCTCTTTGTTTTGAGACCTTCTCCAAATCGTCCTGCACTTTGCTCAGGTCCGACTCCAGGTCCTGGCTCCCGCAGACGTTGAAAAACTTCTCCTCATCGCCGCTCAACTGCTGCTCCTTTTTACGCAGCTCGGCTCCGACGTGGCTCTTGTTCTGCTCATTCGAGGCCAAGTCCTTACTGCAAATAACCACGCAGCGTTAAGCTCCAGTACACAATATCTCCCTGTTTTATAGGAGGAGGTGGTGCGTGTGACATGGTTTGAGTTATGTTTTTTTAATTATGTGAAGACGCTAAGGAGAACCACTTGGCCTTTCTCCATTGTTCCACCATCAGCGGACAGGGCGGGAAGTTGTGTTGAATTCTTTAAAAGAAATTGTTCGATTTATGTCATTAAAACACTACATTTAATTTAAAAATGCAGAGGCAATTTATTTTCCTGAGAGTAAGAACATTATTAAACAAAAAGAAAGTCAAATAAAAAGTACCGTATTTTCCGGACTATAAGGCTACCCCAAATAAATTGTCTGTTTGCTGTAACCCGAGTCAACATTTTTCAAGTGGCTCGGTCCGTATGCAAATTCTTATTTTTTTTTACTTTGAAGGCAAAAAAAAAAGATCCAAAGTTTGTCATTTTTTGAGTTGGAGTGACCACCAGGGGTCAGGCATCAACAGTCAATGACGGAAAACGTCTCTATCAACCCAATCGGGAGACTAAATCTCACGATTTTATGATATTTCAATCGACCTTTTGTACGCAGTTATCCTTTATTTTGGTAGCAAAGGCGAGCGGGGGAAACATGCGGGGGACACGGGCGCCGCCATGTTTGTTGTGATGATGCTACTGGGCGTGTTTCAATCCCAGAATGCATTTGCGTAAGTCAAATTTCACACCCTGACAGAGGGTGACATTACTATATGGACATGTCAGTGGCGCCGACACGGGCAAACTAACTTGCTAAAAGCGATATGACGTCTCCTACACGCATTCTGTTTTGTTACAGACGCATGTGGAGGACTGAAAATGAAGACGCGCATGCAGAGCGTTATCAGTTCTTTGAGATGGTGTCAGGAGATGATGTCAGGTTTACGAGCGTGATAAAAAATATTCAACACTGCGTTTCAGAAAAGACCGGTCGATGAGTCGGCGAAATAATTGAAAAATAAAAGATTTTGACGTTTTTTCAACAAAATGCTGATATTTTTTTTTCAGTCGGCTAGTTTCATAGCGGGTCAGTCGGGTTACAGACATATTATTTTGCCTAGCCTAAGTTGCACCTTTTTTCATAGTTTTGGCCGGGGTCCGACTTATACTAATATTTATATACTGGTGCGACTTATACTCCAGTGCAACTTCAAAGTCCAGAAAATATGGTATTGTGTAGTAGCTTTAGCCCTCGTTTACTGTACGGTTGCTATAGGTGACCGTTATGGAATTACCAGGGAGTCAAAATAAACATCAGCTCAAACGTCCATGTCTGCGAGGAGTGAGAACACTTTATAATGTGAGACAAACTGTGCATTTGTTTAAGCTATTGCACTTCAAACATGTTTATCGTAGTGTAAAGAGGCTAAACTAATGCGCTGCAACAGAAGATGAGGTAAAGAGCAAACTGGCTGACTGACTTGAGCTTAGCCAGCCGGTCCCTGGTGGCGTTGATGTCTTTGGACTTGCTGTAGATCCAGTCCTCCAGCTCCCGCTTGTTGGGGAAATGACCGAGCAGCGACACCAAATCCTCACTGTGACGAGACTTGATCTTTCGGACCTGCTCATCTTTCTCCGTCTGACCAAACAAGGAGGCAACGAAGGCAGTCAAATTAAAAAGGTGGTGTTGGTGTTAGCTAAGACAACCGGAACGTTTTAATTCTAAATATGGAAGAAGGTCGTTGATCTTCATCCCTTTTACAATCAAAGGAAATTACTCACACTAAACCGAATAAATAGTGAATGCAAATAAGTTGTTTTGCGCTCCTGAATGGTTTTCCATCATCTTATAGTTGTCTATGCAAAAACATAAAAAAAAATAGATTTGTTCTGCCCCTGGAAATTGGAAACAGACTGAAATAAATGTTTTTGTTGTTGGTGGATGTTTTATTATTATTATTATTAGGCCCGAGCGCCACAAGCTGGCGAGAGGCCTATTAATCTCGTAAGGCCGTGCGAAGCACGGCTGCGAAAGTGCGCACGTAGTGCGCACGAAATCGAGCGCGATACGCTCGCCCACTTCCAAACACTCACTAACGCACTCCTTCACTCACGCACGCCCCGTGCATACTAATTAATAGTAGGAAAATGGAACATTACCGTTGTAAACGGGCGAAGCCCGTGCAAAAGTGCGCACTAAACGAGCACTTTACATATAAAGCACTCATTTGCCCTAAGTAGCTCACGAATACGTTCCCCATCTCTTGCATGTTCCGTGCATATAAGCATGTAATGCAAAAATTGAACATTATTACTGTATAGAGGGCCAAAAACACAAAGTGGGCGGAGCCCACTCAAAATTAACGAAAGTACCCGTCAGTGACCAGGGACCCACACCATGAGGTAGGAAAGCGCGAGCGCTTTCCGAAAATGTATAGTTTATGATATTTGAAAAATGGGAAACATTGTTTTCGCATCGGAATATTATTATTAGGCCCGAGCCCCAGCAGGGCGGAGGGCCTATTGCTCCCGCAACGCTGCCTTCGGCAGCGTTGCAACTGTTATACCCCGTTATACCCCAACTGTTATACCCCGTCGCCCCTGGCAAGTACAGTGAACTAGCCCATGCCGAAGGCATGGATCATGCATACTTACTCCTGCTATGACAGAAATAGAAATTGACAACAGCAGCGCAAAGCGCTGCATTCCTCCAAAAACCCTCCTGGCATCGTCCCGTACGCGAGAAACTATGCCGCAGGCATGGGCCATGCTTGTATCTGCTCAAATCAATGGAAGTCTATGGGGAGTGGGCGGGGCATCCCGACGGAATAGGGAGTGACGAGCGCGTAAGCGCTCGTAATGATGATTCCACCCCATGGCGGCATGGGGAAGGCTTAGAGCTTTCAAACGATGTATAATTTGTTGTTATAGTGGAAACGGCTATATTGTTTTTGCTAAAAATATTATTATTTTTATTATTTTTCTTGTTCTTCTGCTTTTTGAGCTCTAATTTGACCCCCTGAACATGCTCAAAAACTCAAACTTTACCCAAAATTCAAAATCGGCGAAAAATTTTGTTTTTTCTGGGCCATTTTTTTTTTTCGTTAAAAAATGGCGCGACAGCGCCACCGACAAAAGTCAAAATACATTGCGCCTATGGGAGACGCCCCGAGGTCAACTTTGTCGTAGAGCTACGAAATTCGGAACACGCATTCCTCTTGTGAGGACAAAAAACAAATATTATTGTGGCCACGCCCCCAGAATTACCCTATGCCCGCCATCTTCCTTTGAAAATGAAAACACGCTGTGTTAGCCATTTTGTTCACGTCAAACTTTGACGAACTCCTCCTAGGGCGTTTTGCCCACCAACTTCAAAATCGGCGGACGTCCTCTGGACAAGTGGGGCATCTAAAGTTATCCAATTTTTGGAGATACCTTTTACGGTCTGTGTGCGGCGCAGCCGCAAAGTTGGACAACTTATTTTGGGATATTGCAGATCTAAAAATTGTTCCCATTTGATCAAAACAAGTCCGATTAGGACCAAATTTGAATCAGTTGTTCAACTTTCTAGTTTGGACCAGTTTATGATGACAAAATTTAAATGGGCGCGATAGCGCCCCCTACAGAGTGACCTTTAAATTAACATTGAAGGTCAAAAATTAGTTTTACCAAAATTTTCTAAACTTTACCCAAAATTCTATTTTGGCGTCGCGATCAAAAAAGCCAATCAGACAAATGCCTTAATTTTTACGGCGTAGTCGTAGCGATGACATAAACCTCCCATGCTATCCCTATGGGAAAACCGCTAAATCTCTCGAATATCCACATTTTTATGTTTTACACTTTAACGAAGTCCTCCTTGTGCGTTTTGCCCACCGACCTCAAAATCGGTGTACGTCCTCTAGACAAGTGGGGCATCTAAAGTTATCCAAATTTTAAGGATAGCTTTTACGGTCTCTGTGCGACGGAGCCGCAAACGTTTCCCAGAATTCTGACTATTTGGCCTTCAGAGTGGCCTATAAACAATAGAGTTTTTCCAAATGACATGATATTTTGAACAAAATTCTAATTTGCCATCCTGATCACAAAAGTATGAGAGCCAAAGTCATATTTTGTACAGCGTAACCGTAGCGATGACAGAAACATCCCATGTTATCCTTATGGGAAAATCATAGAATTGCTCAAATCACCACATTTTTACGCTTCACACTTTAACGAACTCCTCCTAGGGCGATTGTCCGATCAAGTTCATATTTGGAGAATATCATCTACACAAGCGGGGCATCAAAACATATCCATATTTTGATTCTAAGTGCTACGGTCTCTGTGTGGCGGACCCGCAAATATATGTCAGAAATGGGAAAACAGCGAAATCTCTGAAATGTTCACATTTACGCTTCACACTTTAATGAACTCCTCTGTGGGCAATAGCTCGATCAAGCTCATATTTGGGGAAAATCATCTACACAAGCGCGGCATCAAAAGTTATCCATATTTTTATTCCAAGTGCTACGGTCTCTGTGCGGCGGCGCAGCAAATTTGACTGACACTTGTGTTCATTTGCACTGGATTGGCCATGTCCAATGTGTCGCCGTCTGTCAAGTTCTTTTTTTATTCAACACACAATAAGGGCGCCATCTTTATCAAGTCGAAAGCGCAGAGTCGGAAGGCCGGCGGCCCGCGAGGGCCGTTGGATGCCGCTTGCGGCTTTAATTAGGCCCGAGCGCCACAAGCTGGCGAGAGGCCTATTAATCTCGTAAGGCCGTGCGAAGCACGGCTGCGAAAGTGCGCACGAAATCGAGCGCGAAGCGCTCGCCCACTTCCAGACACTCACTAACGCACTCCTTCACTCATGCACGCCCCGTGCATACTAATTAGTAGTAGGAAAATGGAACATTACCGTTGTAAACGGGCGAAGCCCGTGCAAAAGTGCGCACTAAACGAGCACTTTACATTGAGATGACGACCGCGAAGTAGCTCACGAATACGTTCCCCATCTCTTGCATGTTCCGTGCATATAAGCATGTAATGCAAAAATTGAACACTATTACTGTATAGAGGGCCAAAAACACAAAGTGGGCGGAGCCCACTCAAAATTAACGAAAGTACCCGTCAGTGACCAGGGACCCACACCATGAGGTAGGAAAGCGCGAGCGCTTTTCGAAAATTATATTTGAAAAATGGGAAACATTGTTTTTGCATCGGAATTCTTCTCCTCCTCCTCCTCCTCCTCCTCCTCCTCCTCCTCCTCCTCCTCCTCCTCCTCCTCCTCCTCCTCCTCCTCCTCCTCCTCCTCCTCCGGACCAACCCCCCTATTTTTCACCCAGTGAACATTGACGAAAAGTCACAAAAATTTGCACACCTCTAAAAATCGTGCCTCTCTACATTCTGGCTATTTCCCTTTTCTAAAATAAAAAATTGGCGCGTCAGCGCCCCCAAATGTACCAAAAATGCATTGAGAGATGGGAAATGACCCAAAAAGAAATCTGATCGTAGAATCATGAAATTTGGCGCAGAGGTAGATGGTGACAAGAGAAGTAAAAAATATTATTACGGCAACGCCGTCCGCCCAACCAAATGTCGGCCATATTGCTTTAAAAATGGCTAAACATGATTTTGGAGTTTTTCCAAACGTCGTACTTTTACGAACTCCTCCCAGGGCGTTGGCCCTAAAAAGCTGAAATTTGGTGAAAATGCTACTGAGGAGTGGGACATCAAAAGTTATCCAAATTACATTGATACCTCTCACGGTCTCTGTGCGGCGAAGCCGCAAACTGTAGCTAGAATTTCAGAAATCTCCCATATTTAAAATTTCTACCGTTTGCGCAGATAAAGTCCGAATTGCGTCAAATTAGAATCAGTTGTTAAACTCTTTGCCCTAAACCCACTTGAAGTGAAATAAATTCATTTGGCGCCACAGCGCCCCCTACAGATTTTATATGGAGGTTAAATGTTTAGTTTTGCGAAATTATATGAAATTTGACACACAACTCAATTTTAGCATCCCCATCAAAAAAGTCAATGAGAGCCATGTCATAATTGTTATGGCGTTGCCGTAACGATGACCGAAACCTTCCATGTTATTCCAATGGGGAAATCGCCAGAACATGTTTACACTTTATACTTTCACAAACTCCTCTTAGGGCGTTAGCCCTATTAACCTGAAATTTGGTGAGACTCATCTTCAGGGGTGGACCATCAAAAGTGATCCACATTTTTATTCAAAGAGTCACGGTGTCTGTGCGGCAAAGCCGCACATTGTCCCAAGAATTCAAAATAAAATTGCTTTTTGATGGTAAAACAAAGGGGAGAAGATGTGACAGCGTCACAGATTCAGCAGTAGGCGCAATAAAAGGACAATTGGGGCGCGTTAGCGCCCCCTCCTCTTGCGGCGTGGCGAGGGCCGATCATTGCCGCTATATTATTATTATTATTATTATTATTCTTATTATTCTTATTATTATTATTATTATCTTAAAGCCTATTTTTATCCTATAGCAGATTTAAATTGTTTTATTTTTAACTTATACATATTGTTTTTATCATTGTTCATTGTTTTATGTTGCACCAAATCACCAAAACAAGTTCCTATTGTAAATTATGTTCATTGACAAAAACCTTTTCTGATTATTGCACTAAAACCTGTGTCGTTTCCGTGAGTGGGCTTGCATCGCCACAAACCTGACTCGTGTGTGCCCTTGAGGAGACGCCTCCTGCTTGTTTCCATGGAAAAGTTGTTCCTTTGGCTAAAATATTTCACAGTACAACACAAAATGTTTCCATCTTCATGAAGTTTTTACTATAAGTGTTTTTACTTTCCGTTTCCATGGAATCGTGCAGGTGACGTGGAAGAAATCAGCGCATCAGGAATGTGCTAAAATGTGCATTAAATGTGCTGGTTGAGGTTTAAGTCTAGCACACAACGTGAATTGACCATACAATTATAAAATAACTACAACAGGGTAGAAATATAAATTTTTTGTCCTTGTTTGGAAGATTAAACTCGACATTTCAGGCCATTTTTACGAAAATTAAAAAAAAAAAAAAAAAACACTCAATTATTACTATTTTGTATTATTCTTTGTCCTTATTATTATTATTATTCTCATTATAATAATATATTTTTTACAATATATCTCCCACTTCTAGTCTGTTGTGATTAAATGTGAGTGGCTGCCAACTATGATAAAGGGAAGAAGGTTAAGATTGCTGATACAAACGCCATGCTTCTGCCCTCTAGTGTCCGTAGAGCGTATGACACACGTTACCTTGTCCTTGTTGAGCATTTCCATCTGCGTGCGGGCCGTGGTGTGCGTGTTCAGCGTCTCCATCTCCTGATCCAGGCGCCTCTGAGTCTGATCCAGCGTCGCCTTTTCCCTCTGCAGATCCAGAACCTCCGCCTTCAACTTGTCCACGTTGGAGTTCTGCAGCACGCCCTGTAACTCGCGCTCCTACGCACAAAAACACTGTTCAATTCACTTCATTCTCGTTTCAACACAACTTAAAATCCCGATAAGTATTGCCGATTTACATTACGGATAAATAATAAATTATTCTGGCTGGTGTTCTGCTCCATAAAATCATGAAAAAAACTCTAAATTGTGTTTAGTTTCATAAATGTGGAAACTGAATCATTTCAAAATCAAATAATCTATTACTCCCCTGAAATTACATTTTTCAACTAACGCTAAATATCAACTGACATACCTTTACAGACACGTATGATGTGATAAAACGGATCTAATTTTAAAAATGCAATATATTTTTAATTTGAATATGTAAAATGCTAATTTGTTTACATTGTACAGGATAATCTTATTGCTTTTTTAATCTACAGCAGAGTTAGTGGGAGGAATTAAACTGTACTTAACTCTAACTAAACCTTGTTTAATCAGCGGTCCTATAACGTAAAGACATCCCCATGGTCTTTATGTTATGTCAATGTTGTTGGTGGTCAGTTTTCACCCGTGTAACTCACCGCTTTGGTCAGTTTTCACCCGTGTAACTCACCGCTTTGGTTAGTATTTGCCCGTGTAACTCACCGCTTTG
Source organism: Eucyclogobius newberryi (assembly GCF_026437365.1). Taxonomy (NCBI): domain Eukaryota; kingdom Metazoa; phylum Chordata; class Actinopteri; order Gobiiformes; family Gobiidae; genus Eucyclogobius; species Eucyclogobius newberryi. The sequence continues at coordinate 3,154,740 of NW_027315779.1, forward strand.
GTCAGTATTCACCCGTGTAACTCACCGCTTTGGTCAGTATTCACCCGTGTAACTCACCGCTTTGGTCAGTATTCGCCCGTGTAACTCACCGCTTTGGTCAGTATTCGCCCGTGTAACTCACCGCTTTGGTCAGTATTCACCCGTGTAACTCACCGCTTTGGTCAGTATTCACCCGTGTAACTCACCGCTTTGGTCAGTATTCGCCCGTGTAACTCACCGCTTTGGTCAGTATTCACCCGTGTAACTCACCGATTTGGTCAGTATTCGCCCGTGTAACTCACCGCTTTGGTCAGTATTCGCCCGTGTAACTCACCGCTTTGGTCAGTATTCGCCCGTGTAACTCACCGCTTTGGTCAGTATTCGCCCGTGTAACTCACCGCTTTGGTCAGTATTCGCCCGTGTAACTCACCGCTTTGGTCAGTATTCGCCCGTGTAACTCACCGCTTTGGTCAGTATTCCCCTGTGTAACTCACCGCTTTGGTCAGTTCGCTCTCCAGCTCCTGCAGGCGTCCGGACGAGCCCTCGAGGCGCTGCAGGTCGGCTTTGATGTTCTTGAGCTCCTGTTGCTTCTTGGTCTGCAGGTCCTGCTTCAGCTCCACGGTTCCCTCCAGGCGCGTCTTCTTGTCGCGCATGTCGTCCATGGAGCGCTGCTTCTGGAGCTCCTTCTCCTGCAGATCGGCCTGAATGGACATTCAACAAACACGTAATAGAATGGATACTTTTAGCGATTAGTTTGTCGTCTTGTCGTTTTGAGCTTTGCTGTTCCAGACTGTAGATAAAATGGTGAAAAAGTTTGTTAAATTGAGATAAAAAAAATAATAAAATTGAACAGAGCCTTAATATTTTAAATTTAATTTAAAATTAATTATTAATTAACTTAATATCTTAGCACCTCTGATATTTTTATTCTTGACATATGGATATTAGATTAAATAATAATAATGGGAAAAGTATTATAATTATAGCATGCTGCCCATTCTATTTATTAAATTGAAAGGATCCAATTAAAATCATACTTAATATAGAACATTTTACATACATACAGTCTTATCCAATTTATGTGATTACATAAATTTATCAAACTAAAACACAAATAAGATAAGAAAAAAAAAAAATGGGACATGCACAGATAAACAGATTAGGCACAGAAGTATAATTAAAAAAAAACAGATAACTTATTATATATATAAAAACTTTTATAAAAACAACTGATATATATATATATAAATCAACAACTCTTACAAAAAAAAAAAAAAACTCGGTAAAAAACTTCTTATTTACAGCTGTTATATGGACAGAAAATATTGCACCAAACAAACTACATTTAGTGGCTCTCACCAGGATCTGACTAAGCGTCTGTTTCTCCTGCTCCAGTCTTTGAGAAACCTGACGGTGAAAACTCTCCAGCTGAAGTTTGGTGAATGGAGTTCGGTCGTATCCCTCCAGCTCCAGGAAAGATGAGACCGAGCGCACCTGCACCAACAAACCACAGGTCGGACGTCACTGACCGGCTCTGTGCGACGTTACATCTGTCCGTGTAACCGTCCCGTTTCTCACCTGAGAGTCACGGCTTTTTATGTTCTGAGAATGACGATCGGCCTCGAGCTGGAGACGACCTGGAAAATAACGATCAAGTTTTGTGTTTTTATTGTTGAAAATTGGCTAAATGACATTAGATTTGCAGGTAAATACATAGCAGTGGGTGGAGATAGGGGGTAGGGGAACATTTTCTGATCACTCGAGCCACAAATGCAGGACAATACAGGATTTCTCAGCCATGATTCAGTCACAGTACAACTCAGGAAGATACAGTTTGTCCCCTTTAACCTAAATCTATAAATCAGTCCCTCCCAATAACAATTACATGATTTTATTTGTACAATATCTTTGGATTTAATCAGTCTGAAAGTTTGAAAGAAAAATGATTAATTCCAACTGTATTCAATTTTATTTGTTTGATATGTACTTTTAATATTTATGTAAGACTTTTGAGTCTTTGACATGGATTTTCTCTATTTATTTATTTTTTATATTTTTTACCCATAAACCTTTTAGAAAATAGTAAAGGTTTATAGAGTTTGAGGTAAAGGTCACGATCTGAGGCCAACACAGCCTAGAATACTCCCAAGACAAAACCTGGCCATAGTTCAGAACTGTGTGTGCTCAAATATGAATAGTTATGCCTTGTTTTCTTCCATATTTGACCACAGTTGTTAAGTGGAGGTTGTATAAACACATTAGTCCGTACCTTGCTCCACCAGCAGATCGGATTTGACCCGGTTGAGCCTCTCACACTCGCGGCCCGCTCGCTCCAGGTCTCTCTGGCCCTCGGTCAGTCTGCGCTCCTTCTCCCTCACCGTCTTCTGGTGGTTCTGGTACAGGTCCTGCAGCTGTTCAGCCGAGCCCTGGAAAACCTGCAAGTGCACAAAGGTCACAGAGGTCAAGTGCAGCTCCAAACGCATTGTCAGTGAGGTGGTCCATGTGACTTGTATGAGACGCATTAGACTGGTCACGTTACTGAGGCAACAGCGCACCATGTAACTTTTCTAATATGGCCTTAAACCAGTGTATCTTGCATTTGGGTGTACCTCTTCACAGATTTGAACTGAACTGCTGGTCTCCATGGAGATGCAACAATTTCAAGCCATAGTTTGGGAAATTTCAGACAAAGCAATAAAACTACATGGAGACAAGCAGGTCTCAACCAGAAAAGTTACAACGTGCACAGTAGATTTCCTAAAATAAATGTAAACTATTTCATACAAGAGCAAGACAATTTGACAGGTTCTGATAAAAAGAAAAAAAACAATGAAACTTGAGGTATGTCGGTGTAATCCCTCATTCGTCCAGGCGTATTCCATTGTAGAAAAAGCTTCAGTTGTAGTCATCTGGACTCAGTTAGAAAAAAATAGACGTTTCGACTCTCATCCAAGAGTCATTGTCAATAAAAGAATTTAGGTCGAGAACTTCGATATTTATACTATTCTGTGGTAAGTCTGTGGTAACTCAAAGACAAAGGGGAGACTAATAGCCCATTAATGGGTTGAATAGGCTCGGTAGATAAGAGGGTAAGTTTCTGTTGAAACAAACAACTCTTTCCTCTTCAGGAAGGCTCCTCCCAATGGGCTGGACTTACCACAGAATAGTACAAATATCGGAGTTCTCGACCTAAATTCTTTTATTGACAATGACTCTTGGATGAGAGTCGAAACGTCTATTTTTTCTAACCGAGTCCAGATGACTACAACTGAAGCTTTTTCTATTATTAGTATTTTTGTCATGAATTACCAACATGAACAGACCTTTTATGAAATCCTTAGCAGTGATGAGGCAGAATGAGGCAGAATGAGGCAGAATGTGATTGTTTCACTGATGGATATACACATAAGGAATTAAAAGTAAACACATTTCTGTGATAAGTTTCACAGTTGTGTTTCTACTCATGGCCAGAAACGATGTACTGACGAGTTCATTTCAATCACTCGGACAAATAAACTACTACACTTCAAACACGGCTGGCGTTACGTGTGCAGATGGAGCGGAGGTTTCGCGGGTCGTCTGAAGCGGCACAAACATCCGGCTCTCCAAAGACAAACTGATCTGAGAACAGCCGCGTGATGAACAGGCTTGTCATCCCCACGTTACTGCACTCGTTCACCATCTGTGGATTCCACCACTCCATCACGGAGGGCAGAGGGGAGTCTGCAGCCCATACAGCTGCTCAGACACAGACACTAAACACATGAGGAGTTTCCTTCATGTCAACACATCGTCAGCAGATGGAGTGGTTGGAAGTTAAACTCTTTCTCATTTAAGAGGTGCATTACCCAACTTCAGCACCTGTTTGTCTCCATGGAGTCGCTCTGTGTAGTTTGACTTGTACTTGATGAATGACGGGCTATTTAAGATTTCACAAACTTGACCCGTCTGTATAAACACGTTCAAATGATTTTTTTTTCGAATGTTGATTTATTCTAAATGACAAAAACATTGGCTATGATGGACAAGTTTTGCCTCTCAAGCCAATCATCCAAACACAAAGCAGATTCAGGTTGCAGGTTGAAACATAAAAGGACCAGATCTGAATCCTCACTGCTAAAACCAAACATTTCCCATTCAACATTGGAATAATATCCTTTAAATGTGTTCCCTACCCTCTAATAAGTCAAACGCTCGACGATCTACCAATTATATCACTACTTTTGTTCTGACTTCTAATCAGATTTTGTACAAAGATGAGTCTTTCAATTAAAAAAAAACTATTATGAGTGGTTTGCTGGTATAAATTATGGATGAGTTGTTGCCCTGGCACCTGCTCCATTGTCTCCTCCAGCTCTCTGTTGTCGCTCTCCATCTGCTTCTTTCTGCTTTCCAAGGCCTTGATGTCATTGTCCAGCTTCATCACTTTGCCCAGTTTCATATCGATGTCCATCAGGCGGTTCTGGGACAAAACAGTGACTTATTATACAAATGCTAAGTGTCGTTCAGCTAATTAGGAGCCAAACGTCTCGTCCTAGCGCAGAATATCGTGCGGAATAATTCGTTGTTTTTTTAAGGCTCATCCAGACGCCGGGTTTGAAACGACGTGCCGATTGGTCAGTGCCAACTTCATTAGTGTTTGTCGAGTGTAGATTTTATTTCTATCTTTTCTGTACCACAGTGTAGAGCGAAAAGTTGCCATGAAAAGTTATTTTCTGCAAAAGGCAACAAATGCAGTCTCTTAAACACAATATATAAGATCAGCACAACAATTGGGACTTATTAACTACCGGTACTGCCATATTGATCGTTTCAGGTATTAAAACAAATATGTTCCTTCGTCAAAACTAGTTTAGACTGAAAAAGATATGAATAAAATCAGTTGTGTTGTGTTGGTGATATATTTATATACATTGTGATATATTGTGCAGCTCTACACTATATCATTTTTACATTAAAATAAATCATTACTACTCATAAACAGCATTGTCAGATTTGTTATTCTTTACTTTTTTATTACAGCGACCAGAGCTACAAAGTTGTTAACCTAATTTGTCATGTCTTGGGACGCTTGCAACAACAGTTAACTAAAAAGTGTGTATGTTTTGTTATTATCAGTTTACTTTACAGCCTCTGAGGGTAAAAGTTGCACTACTCTCACTTTGACCCCAAAAGAAATATAAACTAGTGTAAAACGGTTGTACTCAGACTGTGTTATTGAACCTCCAGAGGGTCGATCTGGCCCTCGATCTTCTCCACGCGGTCTTTGGAGGCCATGAGCTGCGCCTCTTTGGTGGAAACTGTCTCGCGGATCTGCTGAGCCTTCTCTTTGTTCTGCTTCAGGTAGCGCATCTCCACCTGGCATTCCTTCACCGTCTGGTTTTGTTTCAGACGCTGCTGACGCATGGTGTCCAGAGCCTTTATGTACCTGAGCCACAGAGGAACAACTCAAGGCCAGTTCAGCACTTTTACAGGAGGAACACGGGTCTGACACTTAAAAAGATGAGAACGACCATTTGTGGTTAGTTTGGTAAGAGAGAAAATAATCAATTCAATCTTTTTGATCCTTCTATTTATATCACATTAACTTTACATTCTCTTTGATTTCATAAAGCTGGTTACATTCGGTAATCTATTAGATAAAGTGAATGAAGGGTTTTAGTGTTGTTTGGTCATTGTGTCAAGAGTTCTGGGCATATTGAAGCAGACATTTTGACACTGTTACAAAGCCCCGAAGCACAAGCAGTGCTCAGAAACAGAGAAACAAAACATGGACCGGATCAGTGAATCACTGACTGGATTAAGCAGGTGAGAAATGAGGGCTGGATTTCTCTGAAAACAGTAGTTTCTTATAGAGCAGCAGGTTCATTAAAGACACTAGTTTTGACGCTGTGATGAATTAGTGCTGCATAATTAGATTGGCAGAGGGCGCTGTTGGCAGCGCTGGGCCCTTTGTTCAATTGTATGCAAAACACTAACCATAGTTGAACCACTGGGGTTGTTGCAGTACTATAACATTACCACTAGATGTCATTGTAGAGTAAGTATTTGAACTGCGTTTTGAAGCCTCGGCACATTTGGTTCAATTGCTCTGTTGTTTCATAAAGTCTCACTTTGCCCATCACTGTGTCAGTGATCGAGAATATCTGAAATTGTGCAGTTTCAAATAATGTATCACGAAAATGTCCAATTTGTTAGTTTGTCACGCTTTTTATTAATATTGGAGAATGAGAGTTTGTGGTGAAAAACTAGTTCACACAAAATGTCCAGAAATGCAGCTTGAATAGTGCCATAGGCCACTAGACCGGTCAATATAGACCTCAAGGTTTTACGAAAGTCTGGAAAAACAACAGTGACTGGTTTTAACTGGACACGATGAGAATATGAACAAAGTACTCAAACCTTAGCTTGAGATCGCCATCACAGGCAAAATGTTGATTAATCCAATTAGTTTGTGATTTAACGTGAGATCCATGACTTGTGTGCTGATTATTAGTCCATAAATATGTACGCATCAGACAGATTCAACCAATATTTATGACAGAAATCCATTTTTATAGAGTTTTTTTCACTCGCTCTGTAATTGAGTGCACTATGAAGTCTGCTTAATAGTGCTGGACTACGTAGTGAATGAGGTTAGGGACTAGGGCAGGACATCCAGTGACTCTTTGCACGGTCCTTTTGGTTCAGTAAGAAACCCAAAACGGTGTCACGTCTTACAATCTCAAAGACGACTTACTTAGTTGCAGCAAAGATGGAGTCAAACTTGTCCTTCAGCGCCTTGCCCTCGCTCAGGGGCCAGTTGGAGTCTTCTTGATGGCAGAAGATCACATGGTTCAACACGGGCTTGGCCACGCCCAGAGCTGAAATCATCTCTCTGTCCAGTTCGCCGCATTTGGACGACAAGCTCACCTTCTCGCCGTCCCTGCAGAAGACCAAAGGAATCACAGACGTCCGAGGACACTTTGACTAATTACAGACATGGCTGAACTGATATTTCACGTTAATTGGGTTGAACGTCGTACTTCATGCGGGTGATGACCTGTTCCAAGCTTTTAAACGAGTAGTTCTTGGCCTTCTGCGTGCAGGACATGGAGCGGTGGATTGTGACTTTCTCCCCGTTGACGTCGGTGAATAAAAGGCGGATCTGCGCCCTCACGTCGGTCTCGTGGGCGTCCTGCAACACGCCACCTCAGTTTAGTTTAGACACTTGGCAAAGATGTGTTGCATGATATTTCATTGAATTATAAATACATTTATTAAACTGTTGACAAGGGCATTAAAGCTTGAGGTGCAGGGCTGAAAACGTGACTTGTTTTCTGATATTAAAGACATTATTAGGCCCGAGCGCCACAAGCTGGCGAGAGGCCTATTAATCTCGTAAGGCCGTGCAAAGCATGGCTGCGAAAGTGCGCACGTAGTGCGCACGAAATCGAGCGCGAAGCGCTCGCCCACTTCCAAACACTCACTAACGCACTCCTTCACTCATGCACGCCCCGTGCATACTAATTAGTAGTAGGAAAATGGAACATTACCGTTGTAAACGGGCGAAGCCCGTGCAAAAGTGCGCACTAAACGAGCACTTTACATTGAGATGACGACCGCGAAGCGGTCGTCATCCCCATATAAAGCACTCATTTGCGCTAAGTAGCTCACGAATACGTTCCCCATCTCTTGCATGTTCCGTGCATATAAGCATGTAATGCAAAAATTGAACATTATTACTGTATAGAGGGCCAAAAACACAAAGTGGGCGGAGCCCACTCAAAATTAACGAAAGTACCCGTCAGTGACCAGGGACCCACACCATGAGGTAGGAAAGCGCGAGCGCTTTCCGAAAATGTATAGTTTATGACATTTGAAAAATGGGAAACATTGTTTTCGCATCGGAATATTATTCTTTCTTCTTCTTCTTCTCGGGACCAACCCCCCTATTTTTCACCCAGTGAACATTGACGAAAAGTCACAAAAATGTTCACACCTCTAAAAATCGTGCCTCTCTACATTCTGGCTATTTCCCTTTTCTAAAATAAAAAAAATTGGCGCGTCAGCGCCCCCAAATGTACCAAAAATGCATTGAGAGATGGGAAATGACCCAAAAAAAATCTGATCGTAGAATCATGAAATTTGGCGCAGAGGTAGATGGTGACAAGAGAAGTAAAAAATATTATTACGGCAACGCCGTCCGCCCAACCAAATGTCGGCCATATTGCTTCAAAAATGGCTAAACATGACTTCGGAGTTTTTCCAAACGTCGTACTTTTACGAACTCCTCCCAGGGCGTTGGCCCTAAAAAGCTGAAATTTGGTGAAAATGCTACTGAGGAGTGGGACATCAAAAGTTATCCAAATTACATTGATACCTCTCACGGTCTCGGTGCGGCGAAGCCGCAAACTGTAGCTAGAATTTCAGAAATCTCCCATATTTAAAATTTCTGCCGTTTGCGCAGATAAAGTCCGAATTGCGTCAAATTAGAATCAGTTGTTAAACTCTTTGCCCTAAACCTACTTGAAGTGAAATAAATTCATTTGGCGCCACAGCGCCCCCTACAGATTTTATATGGAGGTTAAATGTTTATCCATCCATCCATCCATTTTCTACCGCTTGTTCCCTTTCGGGGTCGCGGGTGACTGGAGCCTATCCCAGTGACTTCGGGCCTTAGGCGGGGTACACCCTGGACAGTGGCCAACTTGTCGCAGGGCCAACACAGAGACACAGACATTACAGACAGTTCACGCTCACATTCATTCACTAGGGCCAATTTTAGAGTCACCAATTTTACCTAACACATGCATGTCTTTGGACGGTGGGAGGAAGCCGGAGAACCCGGAGAGAACCCACGGTAACACGGGGAGAACATGCAGACTCCACCCAGAGAGATCATGTGATGTTGGTCTGGTCCGGGAATCGAAACCATGATCTCCTTCTTGGGAGGCAAGAGCGCTAACCGCCTTTGCCACCGTGCACCCCTGTTAAATGTTTAGTTTTGCGAAATTATATGAAATTTGACACACAACTAAATTTTAGCATCCCCATCAAAAAAGTCAATGAGACCCATGTCATAATTGTTATGGCGTTGCCGTAACGATGACCGAAACCTTTCATGTTATTCCAATGGGGAAATCACCAGAACATGTTTACACTTTAGACTTTCACAAACTCCTCCCAGGGCGTCAGCCCTATTAACCTGAAATTTGGTGAGACTCATCTTCAGGGGTGGACCATCAAAAGTTATCCACATTTTCATTCAAAGAGTCACGGTGTCTGTGCGGCAAAGCTGCACATTTTGCCAAGAATTCAAAATAAAATAGCTTTTTGATGGTAAAACAAAGGGGAGAAGATGTGACAGCGTCACAGATTCAGCAGTAGGCGTAATAAAAGGACAATTGGGGCGCGTTAGCGCCCCCTCCTCTTGCGCGTGGCGGCGGTGGCGTGGCGAGGGCCGATCATTGCCGCTTGCGGCTATATTTATTATTATTTTCCACAATAAAAACCTCAATTTGCTAGGGATATTATTATATGGACCCTGCATCAGTAAATTGTATTGACTAGTTATGTTTGATTTTAATGCATCTTTTACATTTTATTTCGTAAAGCACTTTGAATGACTTGGTGTACAAGTTGTTCTCTACAAACTTGCCTTAGCTTACTTATTGTATCATACACTTGGTTTAGCAAATATAAGATCTCAAATAGGTGTTTTAAAGTTATATTTTGTTCATGTTGAATGGAGTTTGTGAATTTTAAATGCTTTAAGTTAAAGCTGTACGGAAAATATCCATAATATATTGTGATTTTTGGCAATTTAAAATCAGAATATACCGTAATACTTTTTAAATGAATCCTCCTCTCCTACTCTGTCCTGGTTTGGTTTGTCTTTTCGACTCTTTTCTCAGCTGTATTTTAACTGTTACCGTTGTTTTGCTTGAGAAACTATAAACCTAACTATTGGACATGATTAACACAATGTTGAGAAGTCTGTCAAACGCACCTTTGGATCGTGGACGAAAGCGCCTCCTTTCGACCCTGGAGGAAGTTCTCCTGCTGTTGCATATCTTAGACATTCGATAATTGTCTGAAAACAAAGGGATGTAGAAGTGTAAAATACATTTACTGTTCTCACCGTCTCAAATCTAGATCACAAGAGCAATACTCTTCAGTAAGTGACCGTTATGCCGCAGATTTAACCTTTAAATGTTTCCCAAAAGGGCAATACCGTTTTCCCCGCTCCGTTGGGTCCGACCAGCACAGTCAGGGGACTAAAGAAAGAGATGACTTGTTTGTCTTTGTCCTCGATCCCGAAGCTGCGCACCCCGAGGATGCTCATCTTGTCTATTTTTGACATGTTTGCAGCTCACTGAAGGGGAAACGGAGAGAAAACCATTTTCAGAAAACATCCTGTTGTAAGAACTTACATTTCTAAGGTTTAAAGTCTATGGTTTAACTTTATACAATATAAAAGGATTTAGTTTAAGTCAGTTAGCAAAGTTTTACAATATGCCTGTTTCACAAACTCAAACAATTAAAATTAAATGCAGATTAAGCCAATAGAAATGGTTATTCAGGACTTCTATGACTGCAGTAAAACGGCACCATTTTCACAGTAAGTGTTCGAATAAATGTTATGAATGTAACATTGGAAGCTTAATTCAATGTTTATGGGAATATTTTGAGCTTAACAGGAAGTACTAGGACATATCGCATATATATATATATATATCCATGTATCGCAAGATCCCTGTGGATCCAAAACTGTGTTTGCTTCACGTAAAACCTTTAAATTCAAGAACGACCCCACCTTAAATATCAGCCTCGTTCATGCAAAACGGGTAATGGCCCCGAAATGGAAACTGAAAGAAAGAGCTGAGAGCAAATGCTACCACATTAGCATTTGTAAAAATAACTTTTATTGTAAAATAAATAAATGAAAAATAAATATGGCAAAACTTATTATTTAAGTATGCTATTTGTGGCTTGCCTTTTTAATTACTATTGTTACTCATTATTACTTGCGTTTATATTGCATTTAATCACTATAAAAGTGTATAAATAGGTATTTATGTATAATATTTAAATGTGTGTGTATAGTATGTATCTATATGAATATGTACACATGTGTTGGTGCGTATGTATATATATGCATGTATGTGCATACTCTGTTCTTTCTTTCCTTCTTTCTTTCTTTTTTTTTTCCTTTGTTGAGATCCCCAGAGGTAAATGTTTGTCTGCCAATCATTTGAAAATTATAATTTTAAAAACCATATAGTTTCATTGTTCACAACTAGATAAAAAACGATGACTGGATAATGTTAAACGTACATACTATTATTGTTCTTAACCTGCAATTTAAACAGGGCAAAAATCTAAACAATGATAAGGCAGCAATAATCTTAATAATTATCTAAAACAGTTATTAGATGTAAAAACAAGCACAAACTTTCAATTTAATAAATTGTGGGGACAAACTGCAAAGTTGCTCAAATGAACAGTTCTGGTGCTTTGCTAAAACTGCAATACAGCAGAGAACTGCAGAGTTGTACACGATCTAATACTGTGTCTGTTACAGATAATAATAATAAATAATAATAATTCTAACAGTCCTACTGTCGGCTACAAGCAGCGCAAAGTGCTTAAGCTAGGCCATTTGGCCTTATTGTAACTAATGTTATAAGTTTATTCCGCAATGTTTGCACAGTAGTGCAACACAGCTCTTTGCTGGAGACATAAAATGTATTTAAACAGAGAGTAAGCGAACAAATAATAGGTTTAAGCTCACCGGACAGTGTTGACATGTGCAGCTCCTTTGCCCTGACAAGCCCACTCTTTTCGCGCTGTGCGTACGTGACGTCATGACGCCAAGATCACACTTCCGGCTCAGCTGGGGTCCACAAAAGTAAATAAATAATTCTTCCTTTATCCTCTTGTTTCCTTGTTCCCGTTAGGAGATGACGGGAGGAGATTATAACTTAATAAACAAGTGCTAAAGTTCAACATGCCTCTTTCTTTTCGTAATTAAACACGTGCCACAGTTTGTATGTTCAACCACTAGATGGCAGTGTTTCCCTTTGGGACATAGGACTCAATTCAGACGACTCACTTTCTCCGGCCACTTTGCCTCAAAACAAATGACTAGATTCACATGCATTCACATGCATTCACATGCATTCACATGCAAGCTGGTTCAGGTCAGGCCAGTTTATAATTATAATGCTATTATCAATAATCATAATTATGGGAGAAGTTGCAAGGAGGAGCTTCTCGCCAGCTTGTGGCATTAGTAAGTTATATTATGTATTAGAAGAGCCCTGTTTTTTTACATTTTGTGGATTAGAAGCTAAGTGAGATGAAAGAACAACAGTCTGTTAAAGAACTATTTGAGGAGACATGGTGCTACAAACTACTTCACCTGTGCTCTCTCTTTCTTTCTCTGTCTCTCTATGTCTCTCCCTCTCTCCTGTCTGTCTGTCTCTCTGTCTGTCTGTCTGTCTCTCTGTCTCTCTCTCTCTCTCTCTCTCTGTGTCTCTCTATCTATGTCTGTCTGTTTCTCTGTCTGTCTCTATCTATGTCTGTCTGTCTCTCTCTCTGTCTCTCTCTGTCTCTTTGTATCACACACACTTCCGCCGTATACAATATATATGGTACACTGCAGGCACACCCTCTCACTCGATCTCTCTCTTTCACACTTGTCTTTCTCTCCATATTTAGTTCTCTCATTCTCTAGTCTTTCCTCCCCTCCTCACTCCCCCTTGCCTTCCGCCACTTCCTCTCTTTCTGTGTCCGTCTCTTCACCTCTCTCCCTCTTCTCTCCCTCTTCTCTCCCTCTTCTCTCCCTCTCAGCCCACCGGTCCAGCAGCCTGTCTGTGTCTCTTCACCTCTCTCCTCTTCTCTCCCTCTCTCTCATCAGCTCTGTGACTCACTGCTGGCTCTGCTCATCTCGTGGCTCTTCTATTTCAGGCTCGGGACCCAACATGAAGGAGGCCTGCCCTTGTGTGTTTCCCTGGACCACAGCACTTATATGGAGATGCATATCAGTGCTATTATGAGGCCAACATAAAGATAGTCACACAGTCATGGTCACCTTCTGTAAGTGAAAGAACAAGCTGAGAAAGGCAAAAACGATGAGCCTAAAATAATGTTTTATCCGGGGACATTTTTACGCCTGGAAAGGTAGAGGACCAGGACCAGGACATTTAGATGCTAATCAGGTACTCAGGGTGGTTGAGCCAGGGTCTCACAAAGACAAAGAGGATTCTAATAGGCCATTAAAATTCTGAATAGGCTAGCTCGGTAGATACAAGGGGGGAGTTTCTGTTGAAACAAACAACTAAATTGTCCCCGGAATTGAAACCATGAGGTCAGATGGACCCATGGACCCATGGACCCATGGACCCAGATGACCTCATGGTTTCATATGATGTTGTGTCCCTGTTCACCTGCATCCCGACCTCTGATGCAGTAGCAGCGGTGAGGATCAGACTGCAGGAAGACACCACCCTACAGGAAAGGACCAAACTGACACCTGAACACATATGCAAACTGTTGGACATCTGTCTGAACACCACTTACTTTCAATTCCGGGGACAATTTTACAGACAGATTCATGGCTGTGCCATGGGCTCGCCCGTCTCTCCCATAGTGGCCAACCTGTACATGGAGCACTTTGAGAAGAAGGCACTGTCCTCATTCTCAGGCATAGCCCCAAAACTGTGGCTTCGCTATGTCGATGATACGTTTGTAACAATCAAGAAACATGAGCTGGAAACCTTCTCTGAGCACATCAATGCTGTGGACCCACATATCAGGTTTACAAGAGAAGACGCTAAGGAGAATCGCTTGGCCTTTCTTGATTGTTCCACGATCAGAGGAGAGGACGGGAAACTCCAAATAGAAGTATATAGGAAACCTACACACACGGACCAGTATCTGCTCTTTGGTTCCAACCACCCACTACAGCACAAGCTGGGGGTGATCAGAACCTTACAACACAGAGCTCAAGGTGTGCCCACCAGCTCAGAGGGCAAGAAGAAAGAGGAAAAACATGTCCGAAATGCCCTCTCAGCCTGTGGTTACCCCGCTTGGGCCCTCAACAGAGTGAAGAGAACCAAGAAGCAGGACAAAAGGGAAACTGAACAGAGAAGGAAGGGTGTTTCTATCCCTTATGTGTCTGGCCTGTCGGAAAAACTGCAGAGAATTTTTAGACAACACGAAGTCCCTGTTTATTTTAAACCAGGAAACACTTTAAGACAAAAACTGGTTCACCCTAAGGACAAGTTGCAGACTCAAAAACAGAGCAATGTAGTTTATTCGATCCAATGCAGTGAAGAAAGTTGTAAAGAACGGTACATAGGTGAGACGAAACAGCCTCTACACAAGAGGCTTTATCAGCACAGAAGAAATACAAGTTCAGGACCTCAGAGTGCCGTGCATCTCCATCTTGAAGCCTCTAATCACTCGTTTGAAGACGGTGAGGTGAAGGTTTTAAGCAGGGAGAAAAGATGGTTTGAAAGAGGAGTCAAGGAAGCTATTTTTGTTAAAAAAGAAAGACCGAAAGACAGAAATGAAGGGCTAAGATTCAATCTTCCTGGTATCTATAATGGAATACTGAACCCCTGGAAAGGTAGAGGACCAGGACCAGGACATTCAGATGCTAATCAGGTACTCAGGGTGGTTGAGCCAGGGTCTCACAAAGACAAAGAGGATTCTAATAGGCCATTAAGATTCTGAATAGGCTAGCTCGGTAGATACAAGGGGGGAGTTTCTGTTGAAACAAACAACTCTTTCTACTTCAGGAAGGCTCCTCCCAATGGGCGGGTCTTACCACAGAACAGTATTAATATCGGAGTTCTCGATCTAAATTCTTTTATTGACAATGACTCTTGGATGAGAGTCGAAACGTCTATTTTTTCAAACTGAGTCCAGATGACTACAACTGAAGCTTTTTCTACTATGGAACACGCCTGGACGAATGAGGGATTACACCGACACAATCAATCACATTTATTTATAGAGCACAATTTGTACAAAGCACAATTCAAAGTGCTTTACAATGTTAAAAACACATTAAAAAAACACAATATAGTTTATAAAAACATAAAACAGTGTATGTCATAACCACCACCTTTTTTGTTTCTACGTATTTCATGTTTCTGTTAAAAACATAAAATTAAGATTATGAGAAGAAATAAAATGATTGATTAGAATCTCCCAAGAAGGAGATCATGGGTTCGATTCCCGGACCAGACCAACATCACATGATCTGTTACTGTGGGTTTTCTCCGGCTCCTCCCACCGTCCAAAGACCATGCATGTGTTAGGTAAAATTGGTGACTCTAAATTGGCCCTAGTGAATGAATGTGAGCGTGAACTGTCTGTAATGTCTATGTCTCTGTGTTGGCCCTGCGACAAGTTGGCCACTGTCCAGGGTGTACCCCGCCTAAGGCCCAAAGTCACTGGGATAGGCTCCAGTCACCCGCAACCCTGTAAGGTAGAAGATGGATGGATGGATTTGTTACATAAAGACATCACAGCAAGTTTCACTTTGGTTCCCTCATGGTACATGAATTAAATGTCTCTGATTTACGGTTTCACAGAGTGTTTCTATCTTACAATCTTACCGTGCTTTTGCATGTATAAAAGTGCTTTGAAAGGCTCAGTAATACAGTGTTTTCTCTCTTAAAAACACACAAACAACAACAGAAATGGTAAAGGCAAAGGTCTTCTGTTTACTACTAATACTATTACTATTACTATTACTACTATTACTATTTTATTTTTTTAATTATAGGTGTACAACAGCTTTTCGGGTGCTTTTCTGGTGTCATTTTATCTGGAAAGTTCCACAGCATAACATTAAAATGTTAAAAAGACCAGACCAGTAGATAAATTGTGTCGTTTTCTATGACAATAAGATGCAGAATAAAGTTGTGCTATAATGCCATGGAGACGAGCAGGTGCCAGACATCCCACCACAAAAGCTGCAATAAAATAGTAGCAAGCAGAATTCACAAACCAAAGTTTATTCCAAATGGTATGTTATTTATTTAATTTTGCTGGGTAAAAATAAAGAAAAACTAGTTACAAAGCAGAACTTGAAGCTGCAGTGCTCATTCCCAACTGCCTTGGCTGGGCTCTCATTTATCTAAAAGTATTATTTCAATAGTTATAGCCGTATAACTTTGTTTTTTTTTGGAAGTTAAAATCTTAAATGCAGATATGCCCTTTATTTCTGTGAGCTATAATGAGTTTCACAGCTTGCGGCTCAACAAAAAGACTGACAATTCAAAAGTGGTTCGGCAAAATAAGCTTTTCACACTTTTGAATGGGAAAAAAAATAAACTTTATTCAAAACATTGGCAACACATGACAGAAACTCAGTGACTGTTGATGAATGCAGTCGTCTCTTAGAGTAATATTCGTAAGCTTGGAATCTCCCCAAATGTTTTTTAAAAATGATAAGTTATGGTCTGACAGTCTTACCTTTTACTGAACCTGTTTTCTGACATGTATAACTTTCTTTCATAAGTCGATGTTTGATTTATGCCAAGTTTTGTGGACGAACGAGCATCAGTCAGTCAGTGCTGCTCGCGAGAATAAAAGAGTGAAATCTCCATTGACTGAAAGTGAAGCGTTTGCCTCGAGGATTGAAATGATCCTCTTGGTTGTAAATTATATAGATTTGCATTGCATAAGTGAAAATAGGTTCCTGGCTGGACTGGTGGTGTTTGCGACAGAGATTGGTTCAATTTGGGAAAGAGGCTCAACTGGAGCCAAAGAAAAAAGGCGAATAATTGAGTTGGCCACCTTTCTACTGACACTTGGATAGACAAACTTTATTGATTCACCTAGGAAACGACCTCACACGTAGCTCAAAAAATACAATTCAAAATAACGTCCTAACAAAATAGATATAATAACTTCAGTACCAGTGAATAATTGTCATTTTATGAAACTATGGGGCGGTTACACTGTGGGGAATGAAATAAATGCATGAAATTGTACAGAAACTTGAGCGTACGAGCACTAAATAAAACTGAATTTGTGTCAAACATTGGCCACTTTCTCCAACAACATTTGGGCAAACTACATGCTGTCAATATACGCTTTAAACATGTATATTTTAAGTTAAATAAAAGCCCAACGTTTGTGACAACACTAGATTGAACTGGTAATAAACTTGTGAAAACAGATCAGTGCAGAGAAACATCAGAAACTTTAGTATAATATTTAATGTGTTTGGTGTGAGGATGATGATTATTGTGTTAAGAAATATCACAATTGTATGATTATTCACGGTTGTTGGCACAAATTTGTTACTTTATTAAATCAAACTTTCTGAATGAAAGTAATGATATTGGCACATGAACAGACAAATAGATATAAAGGATTTTACATGTAGTTTATTTTTTAGGAATATATATATAGATTTATCTGAAATTAGTCTTTGCTTCTGACAACAATACAACACGATTATGTTATTATGTTTTAGTTTTTACATTTCCTGAATAATCACAATTGTCAAATAGCCAAATAATCTTGACAACAATAAACTTTCTTTTAAAACTGCGATTAACGCAAATTTGGTAAATGACTCAGATTGGGGAATGACGTGTTAGCACTCTTTAAAGCAGAAATAAGTAACCTCAGCGATAGAGCTCCCCCTGCAGCTCCCTCGTGAAAATACAATGTCAGAGAACCAACCCAAAAGCGTTTCTTCTCCAGGATAGTGGTCTTCAGGGCTGGTTTTCCACCAAGAGATAGCAGGGAGAAACGACGGACACACAAACACCCTGAAAATACACATTCGACCATCACAGGGACTTGACAAAGACGTTGAATGAGCTAAAAGTGTGTTTTAGTTCTCCTTTAAGTTCTATAATAGGAGCACAGTGTAGTTTTCTGGTGCAGTGTCTGAAACCTTCTGTGATGTTGCTGTTTGGACTGGAAAGTTCCACAAAATGGTACAAACACTCCACCAAACCCAGGATTAAAAAAAACAAAAAAATAGTGGTAAAAAAGTCTGCAATTGAATGAATAAAAGTTAAGCTTAAACAATACAGTGGAACATTCCAGACGCAACATTTTAATGAGACGATTAGGTGACAGACCCTCCACAAGAAAATCTTAAATCTTTAATCAAGATTGTTTAATGTAAAATTTCTCTTTTAATATTTCTATATGACAAAATATTAATAACGTTATTACTTTTAAGGCTGCTTTTGGGCTTTAGAAATGGCAGAAAATGCTGCGGCTCAGTCGGGGGTAGTCAGTTTGGTGACAGGAGGCTGCTGCTTTTAGAGCCGTTCAGCATTTGAAATGATCAGAGAGTAAAGAAATATGAGATGGATGCGGCGCAAAGGGATGAAAAGGCTGAAAAAGAAAAATCTCTTATTCTCGCCTGAAATGTTCCCAAAATTAAAAAGGGTCGGTTTGCCGCTGGTGGAAAGCCCTGATCCGTGCGCGGATCTGTTTCACTTTCCTCTGTGATGCCTGCTTTTCATCACCTGCAACATTCTTTTATGACTTGTATAATGCAGGGGATATTCAAATGTACTGTTATGAAAGTGAAAACATAACCAGAAGACGTTATATTAGAAGTATTTTATCATTTCAGCGTGTTGCCTCGATGGGCGACGGTGAAATAGAGAAACTGATTAAACAATATTCACAGAGATTTAGCAAACGGATCACTGTCCCAGCATCCCCTGACCTTAGACCCCCAACAAAAACCCTGTGAGAAGAACCACAGTGAAAGAGAGATCGTTCTCCCACAGACGACAGATCTAACCTGCTGTAGCTGCTGGTCTTCACGGGCACAGATGGTTTAATGCCATAATGCTCAGAGGCAAAGCGTTAACATCTCCACGGACACATCTGAACTGTGCTTCAGTGGGCTGTTGATTTGGAATGAGTCAAAGTCGGGTGCAAGCTGACTTCAACCTTTCTCTCGTGACCGTTCCCTTTTCTTGAGCTTGATCTTGGTCAGGACTTGGTTGGAGGATTGACCTTATCTTGTGCATGGATCATCCACCGCCCCAACACAGAGAGGCCATGTAACATCTAACCTTAACCCAAATGAGCCGTATGTGGCGAAGAGGTAGAGTAATAGCTTAGACTACTAAATTCCCCACTAACTCCCAAATAAGTTTCCCACAATCCCAAATTCTATGCAAAGTCACCTGATTAAGGGTCCAGGAAACCCAATGAAAATTTAACCCACTATAATTGGGGCACCAAAGTAAAAGGACTGACTGGTCTGAGACAGGAAGTATGAAAATGACTATCTTTGTTTTGACAGATATTAAATTAGACACATTTTAATTACCAATATTCTAAAAGCAGACCAGATTCACACATAAAACCTGGCCGTTAATAGAGAAATATTGAGGAACTAGTAATTGATGCACAGGTGAAAGGACAGTCCAATATCACGTTACTTAGTGCGCGCTAGCCGTACCGATTCAGACCCAACTAGTTCGCAGGGCGCGGTGTAAAGCGCCTTGTGGCCCTTAAACTGCGCCAACAACGTGGAGGAGCGTGGTGAGCGGAGAGGTGCTCCTTCACAAAAAGGAGGAAAAGGGGAAACAAAGGGGGGGCAAAGGGGAGCCAACACAATAAATGTGTAATTAACGTACTCACTATGGGTTTAAGCCGGCACAGACACATACCTGTAGCACTCTATGGGCAAAACATGGCGTAGCAGTGGTCCGAACGGTCCATGCGCACGAAGCAGCACTAAACAAACAATGTCCTAAAATGTACACCATATATGAATGGACAGGCGAGAACCCACAGTACTCACCAACGCGCAAACGGCGGAGCATATGTTGCTGGGCGTTTGAAACTAGATGAACATATTTTTGAACTGGTGGCTCTGCTTCGAAGCGGCCCACTTCTGTGCCAACGTCAGAGGTGAAAGCCAAGAGAGAGACGCAGGTGAGGAGACTTCCCTAAAATACCTTTGCGACAACGTGATTGGCCAGTCCGCGGATGTGCGTTCCACTACACGCGTCTCACTTGTTAGTGTGGGTAGAAATGGTGCTACAATCATAATAAGAAGGGTTCACCCCCCACAGTTGCCGTGACGGAGACTGATGCACTTAACATCTCATCCACTCCACACTAAATGATTCTCTCCCTCACTGAACTCCAGAGATGCCCTTTACATCCTCTGGAGGTGAAAACCATCATTCAACGACAGTAAATGCTTCAGCTTAAGCATCATCGTCCAAGCACGTGAATGACAATGTGGTCCATATTAATGCCCTGTTCATTAGCATGGAGGGCGCCCTTGGGTGCTTTCTACTCACGGTGACTTTGTAATGGCAAAGACGAGTGGGCGCTATTGATTTTGTCACTGGCAATTATATGAGAGACGAGAAGGGGCACAAAGCACACAGATCTTTAGACGGTAATGGAAGCTGTTAGCTGTGGGCCTAATCATGAGCTCCTTTGTCCTCCCTGTGTCACCACCTTCTATTGTCATGTCGTTAAATATGTACAAATATAATTGAACCGCTTTATTGGATCGATGGTCCTTTGTTTAATGAGCTTGGAGTAATGTGTGTTTGGAAAGTGTTCGGTCCGAAACTGTGCTCCAGCACCTTGAGTGATTAGAAAAATTTGAAAAAATACTTTTAACTTATGTATGAGTATTGTAGTACCGTATTTTGCGCACGAAAAGGCTCACCGGATTATTAAGTGCACCATCAGCTATCTGTGTACCATGTGTACTGGTCCATACATAAAGCGCACCGGACGATAAAGCGCATAAGATAAACAAAACAGACGGATAAGTCAGAGTCAGTTGAGCTTTATGAAACGCGTTCAACTCATCCAGATCAACATTGTTCAACATCAAATCAAATCAATTTATTTTTGTAAGGCCCAAAATCACAACAACAGTTGCCTCTGAGGGCCACAGGGAGAAATGAATCAACAATGTCTGTGGTGGCGATGGAGTCAGACAATGTCTGTGGTGGCGAGGGAGTCAGACAATGTCTGTGGTGGCGAGGGACGATGTCCCAGGGTCCTCTGTCCTTAGACTCTCCTTCTCGGCCAGGAAAAACTACAAAAAAAACCTCTTTGGGAAAAAAGCGTAGAAACCTGGAGGAGTTCCAGTGAAGGAGAGATCCGACTCTCACAGACGGACAGACGGACACAAGGAGACTGGAGCTGGACCCACTCTTCAGGCAGAAGAGGGACCGTCTGAGTCGAGCTGGACCCACTCTTCAGGCAGATGAGGGACCGTCGGAGGCGAGCTGGACCCACTCTTCAGGCAGATGAGGGACCGTCGGAGGCGAGCTGGACCCACTCTTCAGGCAGATGAGGGACCGTCGGAGGCGAGCTGGACCCACTCTTCAGGCAGATGAGGGACCGTCCACACAGGGCAGGGACCACTTCACCAGGGGAGGGGCATCTGGGTCCACAGGTCCTCAGGAGTGAGAGAAAGAAAAGAAGGCGGTGAACAGTTTGCAAGTGGAATCAAAAAATAAATATTGTTTGATAGCATAAGTAGTCAGAAGAAGAAGAGGATAGTGCTCAAGCTGTCATACTTCCCCCAGCACAGTTGCTCCTAGGGCAGCGTAGCTGAAGCTGTGGGTTTATGTTTCTGTTCCTAACTAGTCTGACCATAAGCGATTTCGAAGAGGAACGTTTTAAGCCTGGACTTAAATGAAGAGACTGTGTCAGCATATTTAACATGGGTCGGGAGCTGATTCCATAACACAGGAGCTTGGTAGCTAAACGCTCTACCTCCTACAGTACTTTTAGAGACTCTTGGCACCACCAGAAGGCCAGCATTCTGAGAGCGAAGAGCTCTGTTTGGATGATATGGTTCTATAGCATCTTTGAGGTAGGATGGGGCCATGTCATTTATGGCTTTGTAGGTCAAGAGTAGAATTTTGAATTTGATTCTAGACTCGACGGGGAGCCAGTGAAGAGACTTCAGCACCGGCGTAATGTGCTCTCTTCTTTTTGTTCCTGTTAGTAATCTTGCTGCTGCATTTTGAACCAGTTGAAAGCTTTTTATGGAGCTTTTAGGACACGCTGCAAGCAGGGAGTTACAGTAGTCTAATCTAGTCGTTACAAATGCATGGATAAGTTTTTCGCCATCACTTTTAGGCAGGATTCTTCTGATTTTGGCGATGTTGCGCAAATGGAAATAGGCTGTTTTACAAGCTTGATTTATATGAGCTTTAAATGAGAGCTCCTGGTCAAATAAGACTCCAAGGTTTCTTACAGTAGAACTGGAGGCTACACTGACATTGTCCAGTGTGACTATCTGCTCAGATAGAGCGTCTCGTAGATGCTTAGGGCCAAGCACAATGACCTCGGTTTTTTCAGGGTTAAGAAGCAGGTAGTTTAGTGTCATCCAGGTTTTTATCTCCTTCACACAAGTACTAAGTCTGTCTACTTGATCGCTCTGATCAGGTTTCATTGATAAATACAGCTGAGTGTCGTCTGCATAGCAGTGGAAGTTAATGTCATGCTTTCTGATAATGTTGCCTAATGGCAGCATATAAAGAGTAAACAGAATTGGACCGAGTACCGAACCCTGTGGCACACCGTAAATTACTTTAGAGCATGGTGAGGAGCTCTGGTTTACATTAACAAATTGGTACCTATCAGATAGATAGGATTTAAACCAGCTGAGGGCTGTTCCTCCAACACCTACATCACATTCTAACCTCTGCAGTAGAATGTTGTGGTCGATGGTGTCAAACGCTGCGCTGAGGTCCAACAGGACCAGGATTGAGACCAGTCCATCGTCAGCGGCTAAAAACAAATCATTTGTGACTTTAACTAGTGCAGTTTCAGTGCCGTGGTGGGCTCTGAACCCTGACTGGAAAACTTCAAATAAGTTATTGTCCTGCAGGTGGCGACAAAGCTGTTTTACTACAACTTTTTCAAGGATTTTAGAGACGAAGGGAAGATTTGAAATAGGTCTGTAGTTTACCAATAGGTCGGGATCTAACATCAAAACACACTCTGCTATCGCTAACAGACACGTTAGCATATCCAAATCAATTCTCAGTCAAGATCACTTGCAAACACGTAAAATACAAACACAGAACACACTCTTGTGTCCCAAATCTTCTTTATACACTGTATGTGTGTGTGTCTGTGTGTGTGTGTGTGTCTGTGTGTGTGTGTGTGTGTCTGTGTGTGTGTGTGTGTCTGTCTGTGTGTCTGTGTGTGTGTGTCTGTGTGTGTGTGTCTGTGTGTGTGTGTGTGTCTGTGTGTGTGTGTGTGTCTGTGTGTGTGTGTCTGTGTGTGTGTGTGTGTCTGTCTGTGTGTCTGTGTGTGTGTGTCTGTGTGTGTGTGTCTGTGTGTGTGTGTGTGTCTGTGTATGTGTGTGTGTCTGTGTGTGTGTGTGTGTCTGTGTGTGTGTGTGTGTCTGTGTGTGTGTGTGTGTCTGTCTGTGTGTCTGTGTGTGTGTGTCTGTGTGTGTGTGTCTGTGTGTGTGTGTGTGTGTGTGTCTGTCTGTGTGTCTGTGTGTGTGTGTCTGTGTGTGTGTGTCTGTGTGTGTGTCTGTCTGTGTGTGTGTGTGTGTGTGTGTGTGTCTGTGTGTGTGTGTCTGTGTGTGTGTGTCTGTGTGTGTCTGTCTGTGTGTGTGTCTGTGTGTGTGTGTGTGTCTGTGTGTCTGTGTGTGTGTCTGTGTGTCTGTGTGTGTGTGTGTGTGTCTGTGTGTGTGTGTCTGTGTGTGTGTGTCTGTGTGTGTGTGTCTGTCTGTGTGTGTGTCTGTGTGTGTGTGTGTGTCTGTGTGTCTGTGTGTGTGTCTGTGTGTCTGTGTGTGTGTGTGTGTGCGTGTGTCTGTGTGTGTGTGTGTGTCTGTGTGTCTGTGTGTGTGTCTGTGTGTCTGTCTGTGTGTGTCTGTGTGTGTGTGTCTGTGTGTGTGTGTCTGTCTGTGTGTGTGTCTGTGTGTGTCTGTGTGTCTGTGTGTGTGTCTGTCTGTGTGTGTGTGTCTGTGTGTGTGTGTCTGTCTGTGTGTGTGTGTGTGTGTGTGTGTCTGTGTGTCTGTGTGTGTGTCTGTGTGTCTGTGTGTGTGTGTGTGTGTGTGTGTGTGTGTCTGTGTGTGTGTGTATTATCTGTCTTACTTGAAAAATTAGAGTTCTGTTGCCTGTTGTCATGATTCAAAGATGCAACTTTTAATAGCAGCCTTTCATTTGTGATGCTGAAATTGAAATATTTGATGTATAGAGGGAACAAACAACATCACCATATCCTTTTTACTGGGGCATGTTTCATCTGTCTTATTAGAAGAAAAACTCATGTAAACATATAAAAAATGACTAGACCGCAGGCAAATCCACTAGGTTCACATGCCATTAAAAACATCTGTGCTAAAGGTCGCAGCCTCACGTCTTACATGAGCCATAACTTGTAATCGCTCTTGTTTTAATGACCAAACCGTTCTCTGCTTATGAATCTAGTTTTCAGCATGATACAGTGCTTCCTGAACATACAAATGCTTCTTGCAAAAGGCTCTCCCACTCAATTTGCTCAGTGCCCTTTAATTTAACCTAAGCAGAGGCTCGTCGCGATAGTGTTCATGTGCAATTTAAAACGCTAAATGCTAAAATGAAAATCTGGTTGCGATCTTAACTTTAAATTGAAAAAGCGGATTTGGCATTTGGCAGTGGTCACAAGATACACCCAAGAGGGAGAAACAGAGCTGAAACGGACTGCAGTATATTATGCCCTTAAAATCACAGGCAGTTTGTTACTTTTGTAAGTCAATGGCAAAGCTGCTGGTGTCATGCTCCTAATTTAATTTATTCGTTGGCGTTTTCCTCTTTCAAACAACATTTTATAAGTATTTATATATTGTTTTAGGTGTTTTAGGTGTCTGATGGAGGGTTTTATACCTGCTCAGAGATGTTACTGATTTTCCTAGAGGTGAGGCCGCTCACACATGTTTAAGATGTATTTTCTTTGCAATAGAAACACTACCGGTAATGTAAGTCCATACACTGTGGAACATTCCAGGTAAAGCAATAACGTTTCTGTGGAGATGAGCACTTGACAGAGCCTCCACAGGAAAAGTCACATTACTATTATTTATTTCATTTTAACATGCTCAAAACATGGGCTCATTTTCATCCATTGTGCCACACCCACTCTCACAAACACTCTCTCTTTCATACACCAGTGTACTTGGACACTGGAGGCAAGGTGGGTGAAGTGTCTTGCCCAAGGACACAACAGTTGGACTACCGCCCCCCTCGTGGCATGGCATTCCACACATAGTGCACCTTTAAGCCAAGCATCCCACTGAAGAAATCATACTTTATCCCTATTTGAATGTACAAAGGTCACGGCTCTTGATAAAGTACCTGTACAAATAATGAATTGATGAGGCCTGATACAGAGCAGAACGCCTAAAGGCTGCTACCGCTTCCAAATGTTAGCTCCAGGGCATTTTCAATCGGAGAGTTAATGACAACCACATGAGTGTGTTTAGCGGTAGTGTTTAGCTTTGTTTATCGACGTGGCGATCCGTGTCTACATTAGCATAAAGCAAACAGCCATTATACATTTCTCAACATTGGGATGCATCAGTGGAGGCGACCAGAGCGAGTACCGGACTGTCGTGGACAACTTTGTCACCTGCAGCGAGACGAACCACTCTCCACTTAATGAGGCTGAGGTCTGGAAATGCTCAGGATGTTCTGCGGGTCTGCGGTGCCATCATGGGCTGCAGTCTGAATACTAATAGACTTGAGATGATCATAAAGAAGGCTGAACGTGTTGTGGAGAGGAGCTGGACTCTCTGAGTGTTACAGAGGAGCAGGTTGTCCAAAATCATGACATGAAGTATGAAGGATGTCTTAAATGTGCTCTCATTCCTGCTGTCGTCAAACTGCTGAACTCTGTGTGGCAAAATGCTCTTTGTAAACTTCTTCAGCTGACTTGGAACAGAGACATGTAATATGTTGTCAGAGTACTAGATTTTATATAAGTTAAGGCAAATGTAAAAGCATTTTGTGTCTACTGGGGGTTTAGCTGGTAGTTTGACAATGACATTTGAGTTTTATTTCATCAAGCACTATAAATGCTGAACTTTAGCAAATGGTGCTGTTCAATTGTTTTACTTCTTGACAAGGGTAATAAACAAACAATAACTCTTTGTTTGTGCTGTCTACAAGTGTTAAAATGTTTAATATTAGAACATTCATACAGTATCAGCATCAGACCGTTTGCGTAACTATTCTAAACACGTCGCTCCTGGAAGAGTCTATTATTATAACCAAGCCTGCGACTGCCATGAACTTTTCTTGTATGTTTTGTCGTTAATTACAAATTCTGGCAATGGATGAGAAAATAGATCATTGGTGGCAGAGTGGTTAGAATGCAGGGAGTAGTATATCGATGAACTGGTGAATCTGAATTAGAGTAATTGAGAGTCTTTAGGTGTTCCCATGGTAATAACAGTCCTCTGCATGTGAAACAGGGAAGAGCTGGAAACACTTGCACTTTGCATTCCTGGGCTGTGTCCATGTGAGTTTGGCGTGAGTCAGTTTAGCCTAAAACTGTTACAAGGTTCAATTACTTCACCGTCGGCATAAATAAACAGCTTCAGTAAGTAGTGCCATGATTCATTTTTAAATATGTGACAGTTGAAAGGACTTTGAGCCGTAAGATTGATATAGTAAGTTGTTGTCAAATTCGTGGATTGTGATAATTGAAAGAATTTGCAACATCAACTTTTTTTCAACCATCTGCTCTTATTTGTTATAGTTTATGGACTTGAATAAACTATAAATGAATAATAAATACTACGGTATAATAATTTAAAGGAAACATACGCTTTTTTCCAAGGTTACTACTTATTATTGAACTATATGCAAGTAGTAGAAAAAGGTTCAGTTGTTTCATCTGGACGTTTCGACTTATCCAAGAGTCATTGTCAATCTGCGAATTTAGACCGGGAACTCATATTTATCCTATTCTGTGGTAAGCCCTGCCCACCGGGCGGGCCCTTCTGATGAAAAAAGAAAAAGCTGTTTGTTTCAACTGAAACTTACACCTCTTTGTTTTCTATCAAGCTAGCCTCTTGTTTACTATCAGTCCTTTGATGGGCTATTAGTTTCCCTTTTGTCCCTGGCTCACTCTCTCTACTCCCTGTGAAACTGATTAGCATCCGAATGTCCTGGGTGTCTACCTCTCCAGGGATTCAAAATTCCATTCTAAACAACGGAAGGAAGGTTGAATCTTAAACCTTCACTCCTATTTAATGATAAAAAAAAAATTGCCTCATCAACGCCTCTTTCAAACCATCTTTTTTCCCTCCTTAGAATCTTCACCTCACCGTCTTCAAAAGAGTGATTAGAGGCTTCAAGATGAAGATGCACGGCGCTCTGTGGACCTGAGCTTGTATTTCTTCTGTGCTCTTGTGCAGTGGCTGTTTAGTCTCACCTATTGAACGCTTTTCACAATTTTCTTCACTGTATTCTATCACTTTTTCTACAATGGAACACTCCTGAACGAAGGAGGGATTACACTGACATGCAAGTAGATCATCATTTTACATTTTGCTCATTATAAACTGCAAAACTGATCTAAAACAGCTTAGCAGAAGAAACAGGTTCATTGACATCCTGTTCAAAACTGAATGAATGCTGAAGCGGATTTACATTTTCTGAGCACTCGAGCCTCAGTTGCATGAATACACCGGGTTACTCAAAAATGCATGGATCAATCAAAATGCAACCTTTTTTTAATGCGCTTTCAACATGGTTTAACGCGCATTAAAATAGATAGCATAATATGTTCCCTTTTAAAGGAAACCTACCATATTTACTTTGGCAGTCGGTAAATGTACCAGCCCCGCAGCAGTGTGTGCTGTTCGCTCAGAGGCGGGCCGGGGTAAACCACTGGAGACAGGAGATAGCTGCAGATTCAACAGCCCCACACCGAAGCTGAACACTGGCTTAGGAAAATGAGCAAACCTGGCAACTACAGATAAATGATCCTCAGCTTTCTTCTACACGGTGGTCTCAGCAGGTTCAGAGGAGATGGCAACGGTCACACATCCGATACACTCAAGAAGAGAAGAAGGGAATCAAGAAGAGAGGGAAAAATAGAACTGAACAGGTACAAAGAGAGAGGACTCAGTGAGTTTACTGCACAGCTTCACGGCCGTTACGTTTGTCAGCGGCAAAGCTAAGTATGTGTCATGCTCCTGATGTAATATATCCATTTGCCTAATCATTTCAAGTTTGTATTTATTTTTGTCACATTTTGAGTTTGCCTGTCCCTCAAACAAGGCAAAAGTAATCCAATCAAAGACATGAACAAAGCGAAAAGCATAAATAAGTCATTCGAATTAATCATATTCTCAAAAAAACTAACAAAAAAACGACATGTAAAGTTATTTTCATCCCACTTTATCGAGTCACATTGACATAACTTTGATTTCATAAAGATGGTCAAAAGGTACAGCAAGGTTGCGGTTTAATTTATGGTACCTTGAAGATTTTGCCTATTGGAATCTTTTTGGAGAACATTGTGTCTAATTTAACAGGTTATTAAATGACAAATCAAAAATCAAATATTCACCATACACATGTATTGTTTGTTTCACAGGCTCCGAGAGAAACAACACGCTCAGGCAAACACGGACAGATTATAAAGCAGTTGTTGTTCGACTCTCTCTGCTTTTCCTTCCATCTTATCGGTGTCACGAGCCTGACTCCAGAATTTTTTTTTTGATGGAGAGTGTAGCGGGGCGTGAAATCTGCAGAGGTAAAAGTTTCCAAATGTGCTCATCCACAAGAGCCAACTGGAGAGGCAGCCATTTCTCTGAGCAGGAGCGAGGCTGTGCTGTGTCTGTCTCTCAGAGTGAGCATCAGTCTACTCCGTGTTTGGGTTCACCGCCTCTTCAGATTAATGCTAATGTATCTTTTGGTCCGTAGCATATGCCTGAGTGTCTCTGTTCGGTGATTGAGGATGACAATCTTCAGAATTGCAGGGTCGTAATCAGCAAATGGCTTTTTATCTATTACAAATGTCAAAAGAACTAATGTTGCTACAAAATGGCTGAGTAACGTGTTTTTGCAGATGCATAAGAGGAGGGAGTGTACACGGCATATGGATTTAAACTGTGCAGATTTTTACCCCTACTTTCCGACGAAATGTATGTCTGATTGCTCCGAGTTCTTCCTACTTTCCAAGAATGCGTTCATAAAAATGATAGAAGTGAATTTTGGTCCCTCAACATGCTTCCTGGTCAGCCAAGAATAAAATGCAAGACTTGTTTATTCTGATTTGTCTTAAGTTATAACATCTTGGGCCACAACTTATTCACCCATTATTTAGATAAACTGTCATTCTATATAAACAAATGCATCCAAAATATGTTAATGATAAAATGAACTTGAATTGGGGGGTGGCATTTGTTCAACAGGAAGAGGCATTTTAGTAATACTCACACTTACACTTGAGTACTTGTACTTTTCAGTGTGGATTTCTCATTCTGTTCATTTGACTCAAGTGTATTTTGTTTGACGTTACAATTGGCTCCGTGCACAGCCCTGCGGCGCCACTTCCGTTTGACTAGCTGTCCGTGAATTCCCTTCTGCCTTGGATCTATCCTTATGGGGCTTTCTTCGGAGCCATGCTAAAATAATCAATATTTAAAGATTGCACAATGGACTTCGGGTCGCAGGCGGATCACATTCAGCATATTAAAGTCTAACAGGAAGTAACTGCTTCAGCAAACAGTACCTCAGTATCTCAGTAAACACAGTACTGTATGTGTGTCTTAATGATGGTCTAGTGGACCAATCACAGCTCAGTTTGTGATTTGGGCAGAAGCCAAAACAAACATGACTGGTGTACTTTGCCTCTTTTGGCATAAATACTTTTTTGTTTTTAATAAATTAGCGCTTTGTGCATTTGTGGATGGGGAATATGTCTGTGCTTTTCTCTTAACTGGATTAAACACACTTTTTTTTGCTTCTTCCTATGTTTTTTTTCCGTCTATGGATTTTTAGCAAGGGCCTCTCTAGATTGATTGATGTGTAGAACTCAAGTCAGAGTGCTGGCGCTTGTCAGGTCGGGGAACGAGTATCAATATGAAAAGCTTGATGTATGTAAATGTTGAGATGCGTGTGAGGAAACAGAAGAGCAGTGGCTACGACGAGGCCGGAGGAACGAGAGAGAGGCCACGACAGAACACACACTGGGCCCTCGTGGTCACTGGAACTCCCAGACGCTGCACCGTGGTCAAAGAAATACCAGATGTTAGGTCACATCAGGGGCCCGTGACACAACTTTCCAGATAGATAATGTTATATCACACGCATTCTTTGAACAAAACGGTGATATTTTCATTCATTATTGACAGACCGCCTTCTACCGAGTTCACACGCTGACAAAAAAAGTCAATCCCCTTGTGTACTTGGCTGACGCTCTCAGATCTAGTGCACGGAATGACAGCCGAGATGAAAGGCGCTGTGAACGGGACAGTCTTTGTGAATGATGTTTTGATTTGATGTGCACCGTCGACAGCGTTTGTGAACTTTAGATACAACAAAAACAATGCAGAGCCAAAGCAGAAGCAGAAGCTGATATCTACGATGGATGTCAGGAAGCTGGATGATGCGCTTTGCATATTTATGTGCAATGTAACACGGACAGCAAGTTAAGGAGGGCATATATTTAACGTTAAGGTATTCAAGTATAGAGAGATCATCCGTCCTTCAGTGTCGCTGGGGCAACCTGTCAGGAGCAATGGGTGACCTCGGTGCAGCACCCAGGGGACCCAGCTACAGTTTGGCTATGGAGTAATGGGGATGGGTAAGAAAGCCTTGATTTGTCCCTCAATGGGGAAATATAAGGTGTAGGATCCACCACCTGCTTGTCCTTGTCTTCATAGAAATGCTTTTGCCTTGCCCGGAATGTTCCAGAGTACATTAAGAGCCAACTTTTTAATGACTCAATTGGTCACTGAGTAGGATAGGCAAACATCCGACCATTCTGTGTGGTCACTGTCGGGTGCCAGAGACTGTCGAGCACGTGCTGATTCGCTGTGCGGCTTATGAAAGAGAAAGGACCGGGAATAATTTGTTGTTGTTGTTTTATGGCGGCTGGCATCCAAGTGTTGCATTACCGCCAGACTTTATTCCTCAGACTTTGTCGTATTCTTTAGAAGTTCTTCTTCCATTACTTTGGTGTTTCAAAGCCCATGAGTTCATGAGATGTTGTTGTTGTTGTTGTTGTTGTATCTTTTAGAAGTTCTTCTTCCATTACTTGAGGCTGTAGCTGCTTACTTAAATAGCACAGGGTTGGGTAAACGTTTATAGAGTTGGGGTGTGTTAGAGACTGTGCCGAGGATGAGGAGCAAGAGGATGTTCTGACGTGCTTTGAACTCGTGGGCTTTGAAACACCAAAGTAGCGGTAATGCAACGCTTGGATGCCAGCCGCCATAAAACAACAACAACAACAACATGATGATGCCAAGGTTTACTCATGGTTTCTGGTCTGGCCTGTTTTGTATGTTGGATGTTGTTAAGATTATGTGTCATCCATGTGGAAAGTTCTGTCAATTTGTTAAATGTGTTTTTTTGACACCTTCAAAACTATTTCATAACGAGGACAGTGTCATGACCCCAGGAGGTGCCGTGGATCTTTTTAATTGTTTGGTGACGCCCCTTTAAAGCTTGTGCCCACTGAGGGTTCTCTCCGTTCGCCTGCTACCAGTGGGCACCAACTCTACATTTTCTTTTCTTTTGTTCTCAACCCACGCTTACATTTGATCATATCACCATAAACCCCCTAAAATACAGACACACAATCATTCGTCCTGTTCATTATGTACTTCCCTCCATTCTTCTAACACCAGAAATGTTTTACTGTGCAACTTTAAACTGGAGGGTTCTTATCTTTTGTGCACATTTTGGATTGAATGAAATGAAACACTAATGCACATGAATACTTATAGAGGTGCAAATGCAAGGATGAGCAACTTCAATTTTATATAACAGTATATATATATGCCACCTGATGTTGCAATGCATTTTCCCCTCTTTTGAAACCTGGTGTAAACCCGCCTCAGGAATCAAACCTTGGATCTCTGTAAAGGCATAAATGAAACTCCAGATTTAAAGCATCAGGAGGCTGACGTCTTGAGAAGATGCTGTGCTTGGATACTTTTAATAATATGCTTCAGTTCCCCAGTAAAAGCTATAAGTGTATTAATAATATATAATAGAAAACTTTACACCGTAATGCCCAAAGCAATTGTAAAAATAAACTTTTTACAAGCTTTAAAAATCACCCAAGGTTTAATTCTTTTTACTTTATATACTTACCATTTTACTTTAAATTGGTTTATTCCAAAAATGAATTCTTCATTGTTTTCTAGTTTGAAATTCAATATTTCTTAGTAGTTTAATTATAGCTGGTTGTTTAAAGAAAACATGTAATGCTTTTGACTGACATAATTGATCTATAAATGACACTTTTCATGACAGTTTTATATTTTGGACACTGGTAATATTGATCCAAACACATAACAAACGTGACTCACTCTAAATACAACTTTAAGTGGATGAATTAGAAGGGGAAACAAGTACAATATGGTGAAAAGCCTTAAAAAAAACTTTCTCCTTAAATTAAAAGTGAAATGTGTCTGAATGAGTGCTGATAGTGTCCTGTCCTCACATTTCTGCTGTTGTTTCCTCTAAAGCGCCCTCTGCTTCCTACGCTTTGGTCCTGTTCCTGCCCACGGTGATGCCAGCCGAGTGGAGGAATCTAATTCAGAAATATCAAAATCACATTGGACTTTGCTATGAGAATTGTCCACATCGATGTCGTAAAGTTTTTCTGAGTCACAGTTTGATCCCGAAATCAATTTTCCGCCTTATCACCCTTCTCTACTTAGACAAAGCAATTACTGTGTCTCTGGTCATCTTCCAACTCCACTTGGCAAACGTGGAGTTGCAATCAAAGCTATCCATTCGCTGTCCAGCATCGCCAAACCCGATGACCGCTGTGTTTCTGTAATTGCCTGTCGATTGCACTCAGAAACTGTTGCTTCATTCTTTTGCAGACGCCACTCTGCAAAGACTGATATTAGAAAGAAATGATCAGTAGATGTGGATATTTTGTTCATCACGGTTCCTGTGACAAGTCTTGTTGCTTTAACTATTGACAGAACAGAGCAAATCTGTGGATAAACCTTGTTGTGTTGACTCATTTCTGTTGACATAATCAAGCAGAAAAATCAAGTAGAAAATGCATACAGAGTAAGTAGGATGTAGAAAGATGTGGGGAGTAGAAAAAGTCATTACGCTAGCTTGTACTGGCACTACTTTTACTGATATTCAGAGGTGATTCTACATTATACTGTATCACGTGACCCCACATCCACCATGCGTCCCTGAGCTGAATGTGTCGCTACCAAAATTGCTGATATCAAACTTTTCAAACATCAACTGATTGAATATTTGTCTTTCCGAGTACACTCAGATCTAACCCAGAAATATAGGACTATTCCGGCTCACATGATGTCAAGTGATTGTCAGTCGCTCAAATAGCCCTGGATTTCCATAGTTTGTGATGTTTGGAGGCGCATTAAGTCTCTAAAAAGAGTGTAATGTTTGTGAGAACCAAAGAGCGCCTTAAAAGTCAGACTTTTCTGTGTTTTATCTATCTGGAGAGGAGCTTGCTGAAATTCCACATGTGTACAAACAAATTAAATCTGCTCAAAGCTTACGGCACAGTGCACATCACTCTATACTGCCCCCTTGTGGTGCAGGTACAGTAAAGGTAAATGTACAAAGCTGCAGGACAAGTGTGACCGACCATGGGAAAAGCAGAAACAAGTCACCTCGGAAACACTTTGAGTTATTCACAGATTCCGAAAGTGTGAATTCAAAGCTATCCAATGATGTCTCACTCATGCACATCATATTTGAGTAAGTTGTGGTCATTTGAATGTAAACAACTCTCAAACCCATTCACTGAGAAAACGGCCTCTAAAGTTTCTCACCTGAGAGAGCCCAGAGTCACAGGGGGGCTCATTTGCATCTCATTGAGATAAGCCCTCCCCCCTGTCACACTGACACCACCTTCTCCCTACAGCTGTCACTATTGACTCAAGAGGAGTGTTGTTATTGAAATGGCAAATACTTGGATTAAAGAATCAGAATAGGGTTTATTGCTATTTGTCGATAAACCGAATTCACAGGTGATTCAGTGCAACACAAACACACATGGGGAAAGGACGGATAACTTATAGTAAGTTTAAAAAACACTCTTAATAGAGGAACTCTTATAAACAGATGCCAGGGCCAGGTGTCCAGGTGGGACCAGGACATGGAGATTGTCAACCGGAGGCAGAACAGCTGAATTGCGTAGTAGCTGAAATTCCACTGGTTCTGCTCCACAGTGACTTTTTGCAAGCACCACACCTGGTCTCTTGGCATCAAAGCTGTAAGCAAATAACAGGGCATTTAAGAAATGGCTAACTATTTCACATGAAACACTCTTTTTTTGTTTGAATATAAATACCTGAAGTGCTGATAGCTCTTGATCTTTGGAAGCCGTCTGAAGAAGGGACTCAGATGCTTCTGCCAGTCGAAGTTCTTGACGAACACTCTGCCATCCGCCGTTCCAACAAGCTGTGGGATATTGAGGTGACTCTCAGGAGAGCTGTTTTCCACTACCTGATGACAAGGGCGACAATGTAAAAAAAAATGAGAACAGAAGAAACATATCAGCACTGAAGTTTTGCCAGGCTAATGTTTACACATTACAGTAGTCAAATAATATAAACTAACCTCAGCGATGTCTTCCAAAGTGTCAACCCTGGTCTTCATGTATGCTCGCTTGATAAGTCCAAAGCCACAATCAGGGGAGAATTTGGTGTGGCCAGCAATGAGGAAGTGGATGTCCATTGTGTGGTGAAGCTTGTGTCCAACACACCAGGCAGCATACCACAACATGAAATTGTTTTTGTTTTGGCCACTGCAGTTGTCACAATGAAGATCCACGTATTTTTCTCCAACCCCGAAGTTGTTGAAGAAATGATGCATGTAGCTTATGACTTCATTGCTTCCCTTACTTGACGACATGCCTTCGTCAATCAAGAAATTGACCTGCTTCTGCATCCCTTCACAGGAGACACCAAAAGGGCCACATTTTTGTGGAGTCAGGAAATACAGAGGGTTTGAGGGAAAGTGTACCTGTAGTAGACAGAGAGAGAGAAAGGAGATTAGATTAATACATATGACATTTGATTAAGACGTATATGTCTCTATAATTGCTATTCTGCATTTGCACTATTAGTAGTACCTGCTGTGCAAAGTCGAAGCTGTAATGCATCCTGATGTCTTTGCTTGCTGGCGGTGAGGGTCCGAAAGACAGCACATTAGATTCTGTTGTCAGTCTGCAGGCAGCAATCAAAGTGTTGTAAAAAGTCCTCTCATTTTGCACAAGGGCAAGATGATGCACTTGCTTCTGGACAACTTCAGATTTTCTTTCATCTGGGACATTTGCACTTCGTATCAGCTGCTCGTTGTTGCTCTGACACTGCCAACAGAGATCTGTGCGTGGCCTGCAGCTTCTGATGTGTGGGAGAAGCTGTTTCCACAGTGATCTGAAGCTTGATGTACAAACTGCAGGCTCACCTAAAAAACAGATGTTGCTTATGGTTAATTATACTCTAATCATTAAAACATGAAAATCACCAAAATAATGTTTTACACTTACCAAGCTCCTTAGCAGACTTCACGTAGAGACGCCAAACTGAGGCCTTAGTCACATGGGTTGGGAGCAACTTCACATGCCAGTCCTTATGGCCAGGATGTCGACCAGGTAGCATTATGGAATGGACTTCTGCATAGTTTTTGATAAACTCTACAACGGTGTGGATGACTTCATGGCTGATGAACCTGCGTGAATGTGGCTGTGGCTGTGCACACTTCTCCCTCAACTGTGGTGTGGTGTCGTCATAGTGTTTAATTATGTCAGTCAGGGTGTCTTTGCCAATTCTGAAAAGGGGGGAAAAAGGATTAGGGTTGACAGTAATTGTTCCTTCACTAAATGCAGTGATTTGAAACGTCGTGCATACATTTATGAAGCGCCTTGAGGACCAATGCTTTAACAATGTCTGAGCAGAGCACGGTCAGATTTTTCTGTTTCGTCTTTTCTGTTTTTAAACACAAACATCATCCATATGGACCTCTTTGAGCATGAAATGAAGTTTAAGTGATTGATTCTCCCGTTGAAAATGCATTAGCGCTAACTTATGGAATGGCACCAGCTAATAGAATGCAGACTGGAAGGGTCTTTAGAGCATCATTGCATTAGGATTTTGTCATTGCAATTTGGCAAACACAGCTCCAAAACTGTAGTAGAAATTATTATATATTTTACTACAATAGTGAACAAGCAAACAAACAAAACCACCCCAAAATAAGTGCAAAGAATATCGCTATCGGCATTAGCATAAGGCTTTCAAAATAAAATTGCGTCCTTCCTACAACTATAATTACTACAACAATCTTTTTCCCAAAACCATAACATAATTCAAATCTAACTGCCTGTTTTGTGAGTGTTTGGAGTCTAATCGATCAACTTTATGCTTCCCGCACGCCCAAAAGCCAACCTGACACGAAGGATATGAAACACCCATTACAACAAGTCCTTCTGCGGTACTTACAGGCGTTCACGTCAGCTCCCTTTAGAAATTCCTCTCGCGGTGAAGGCCACGAGGTTTGATAAAAACATCTGTCTCTGAGATCAAGAGATGCGAGGCTGGTGTGCTCCTCTGATCCTCTGTGTAATCCAAAGCATAATGCTGCGCGTCCGGAAGCCCGCGGCGCCACACATAACACCATATTACTAATACTATAATGCAATCAGCACAGTGCAATAACCACGGCCAGTCAACAATAAGAACAATATTTCCGACATCTCGAACCAATTGCCGAAGGTGTGTAAAGAAAACACTTGAAATGGCTCAGAAATGTGTCTCGGCAATTTGTTCCCGAGATTAACCCTTCTTTTGCGTGACCCCTGGTTTCATTTCATTATAAAACTACTCTGTCAAATGGAGGAAGCAGCAGATGGTGGAATCAGTTGTCTATCGGATGTAATTGGTGCAAAACAGATCAAACCCAGTGAGTGAAATGAAGGTTAGTTTAAACGCCGTGTCTGTTGTTTGATGCGGGTGATTTCACTTAATAGATATTTACAGCGTGTTGAACAGAGAGAGCTGCGTGTGGCAATTGATAATTTAAGGCACACCGTTTGAGCCTTCATCTGTAGATTACAAAAGAGTTTGCAGAGAAGATTAATGTGAACATGTAGTGTAAAGGCAATTTTAGCCTTTTTTTCATCAGTTCACAATCTTCTGGTTGATTCAAACATCACGTCTTTGACCAAATAAATCTGCCTCTGTCTTTTATACGAAACAATATAATCTGATTAAAAGCACAAAAAGACTAATTTGAAATATGTTAGATCTTGCAACTCTGATCTTCTTAACAAAAAAACAGTCAAATAACATTCTTACGCTTTACATTTTTCTTTTATTCTGCGCTTTGACTCACTTGTCATCGTGGTATTTCGTTGCCTCCAAAGATCAGATCCTATCATGTGGCGTTACTCAGCGAGATCAGAATCACATTCAGATTATGTGTGGATACATTATCGTACTCAGAACACTTTTATTCTGAAAATCCTAAGGCAAAAAGTCTTACAAGAAGGTTGATCGTTTGATTTCCTGGCACGGGGCATGTCAATCAATCAAACTTCATTTATAAAGCAATTTTCCTGCTTTACAGTGCATTTAAAACTGACTGATCCTCACAGAAAACCATCCCGTCCACAGAGACACAGAGACACAGAGACACAGACACATGGAGACACACAGAGACACAGACACACAGTGACACAGACACACAGTGACACAGAGAAACAGAGATACACAGACACAGACACAGAGACACAGAGACACAGTGACACAGAGACACAGAGACACAGAGAAACAGACACACAGAGACACGTGGAGAAACACGGAGAGTCACACATAAGGCTGTAAACAGATAAACTAGTTGAGGAAGCACCATCAGAGGAGTCGTCTGCACCAGGGAGTTGTCCACAGCCACAGCACATCGACACGGGGCCCGGAAGAGTGTTAAGACCACAAACCTCCACCAGGGGCAAACGGACCAGGTCCCGGCAGCCACAGCCAACAACCACTCATTTTTATCCTCTTATTATGAATCTTGTCTTGTTGTTGAGACTTTCACTATAATTTCAAACCTTGTCTCAAGTTGTCAGGAGGATTTAGACTGAGCCGACAGAAACAGCATGAGTGTGTCGTGTAAGTGTATTTTTCATTTTTCTTTGAAGGACCGTCTTTGTTGTTCACACTCTCGATTTGCTCCTTCAGACAGAGACACTAATGTTACATTGAGGTCTTGAGACGTACAGAATGTTGTCATTGAGAATGTCGTTATAGAACTCTAACTTCAACTTTTGCTCTTTTACTCTGAATAAATTGTGGTAACAATAAAAATACATAATTTCCAATTTTAAATGTTACAGTGCCATTTTCTGCCACTTGCTTGTCTCTATGGAGATGCATTTACTTTGCTTTGCCTGGAATGTCCCACAGTTTGACATTAAACTTATCAATCTCATTTGCAAAAAATACTAAAAATACCTTGAAAAACATACATTCTTACTGTTAGAGGGGTTGCCATTCCATTGACTTCACCTGTAACTTGGCCTGGTGGTGTCTTTTACTTGTCTCCATTAGATACAACATACTGTGGAACAATTCACGCAATGCAATTACATCTCCATGGAAACGAGCAGGTGGCGGAACTCCCCACGATAAAAGTTACACAGTGCACCTTTTATAATGTCTTAGTATGAAATGGAAAATGTGGAAACCGCTGCACAAATAATAATAATAAAAGATTTTAAAATGAATTGCTCTAAGACAAACTTAGATAGAGAACGTGGCAAACATGTAATTGTTAAAATATTGAAATTGCAAAAATAATGCTTTTATGCCGTTTTTGCACTACACAAATAAGCAAATAAACACAGCTTTGATCATTATTTTGTGAGTGTGTTGTTTTCCATCATCAAATTGGGTTCTGTCGAAGAAAACAGCATGTGTTGTTAATTAGAATTGTCTGTTGCCTCTGGTTATCGAATCCACTGTAATTACAATCTGTTTCATTAACTGCAGAAAATGTTATATTTTTATTATCGCGCATGATGCATTTTTACACATTTAGCTTACTCGGTATTCCCTGCCGTTTATAATGCTAAGTGATGCAATGTCTCGTTGGCCCTTTATTTTTTTCAGGTCATTTCTGTATTGATTAAATGTATTTTGAGATCACTATTGAATTGTCACAGAAAATGCAACGAATGCCAGAAAGCTCATATCTGAACATTTCCCTGCAGGGATTGGCACAGCAGCATTTCCATATCTGTGTGAAAGGCTCAATCTGGGTTTATGGTTATGACATTTCTTACAGCGGAAAGTCAAGCCTCAAGAGTAAATCCTGATCTAGTTTTGAACAAGACGTTCTTAAAAAAAAAAGCAAATACAAAAACAAAACATAAGGTAACTACAGGGTCAGGAAGTTAAGTTGTTTGGGGTCGGAAAGGTTTTGAAGCAAACCAACTGAGGGACCGACGAAATACTCTAAAGTTTCTACAAAACGATGTGAAAAGAGATAAAACTTGTACTTATTGAAAGCTTTATTAATACTTAAATATAATACAGAAATTGAAGATTTTTTTACGCAGTTTTAGTAAAGTATGTCACAAAACAAGTACTACTACTACCTGCCGGCTGGCCCACTTTGATTTGATATATTTGTCAAAACAGAGAGAGAAAGGCAAAGAAATGCGCAAATTGAAAGAATGTGAAATATTACAAAAAAAAACAATGCAAAAAAAACAATTGGAAATGGACTTGGCAAAGACATTGTCATGATAACATTATACGATACATGATATTTGTCGGTGGGCACTGCATATTCAACTGCATTATCATTATTGCTGACTGTTTTCTGGTGACTCTGACAGTCTCCAGACAGACAGATGCAGCCCCCTTCCCCCCCCCCCGACACCAAAAATACTCAAAAACCCAAACATGTCAGTGAGGACGTTGACAGTTATGTAAACAAGCCCTGCCACTTCTGCGTGGACTCTGCTCTCGGCAGGAGTCCAACTTTTCCGGGAGTTATAAAACTTTATTTTAGGGCGGTCGTTTCCTTGCCTTCCTTTCCTTCCTTTCCTTCCTCTCCTTCCTTTCCATTGTTTCCTTAAACCCAGGGCAAATGCCTGTGAGGTCACCTAGAGACCGCCCGCCCTGCTCCTCCTCCGCCGCCTCTCTCTATACGTAGAGATTTACCCCGGTTGGCCTAAGCTTGCGCTCCCCACACTTTGAGAAGCTCTGGAGTGTGACATAACATAGCTTTGACAGAGCCCCACCGTAGCGTCGAAAAGGCTCAGAACATTAATGTTAGCTCTTTATTTTCACGATGCAATGTTTGTTATAGTGGTTTTAATGGTAGAATTTGTATTTTTTCTATTTTTGAGTGAATAAACAGCTTTAAATATGGGGTCTGTGTCCAGCATAATGGGTTTCTAGATAAGGTGTTTGGGCCCGGGCCTGTCCGCCACTTCGCCTCGGGGTAAGTGTGACTGACAGCTGAGTGACGTGTTATTTGTCTGTAAGAGCCGAGAAACGATGCATCAACGTGAATAAGAGTATATGAGAAAGCAACGTCGGAATAACAGGCAAAGTGAAGCAAAACTGAGGGATGCAAAGATGAGGAACCACATAAAAGAAAAACATTTTAACTCAACACACGTTTTAATCTGGTTTTGAAATGTAATGTGAGCAATGTAAGGTAAACATCTCACAGACCTACAAAAGATGCAAACTAGTGAGAAATGCTTGCCTCTAAAAAGACTTACTGACATTGCAAATCAGTTTAAAAGTCCATAAACAAGAAAAATGTGGCTATTTTCATCGTATTAAGCGCTTCACGGGCAAAATCTATAGCCACTTAAGGTAATGAACAAGCCTTATAGACACTGGATTTGGATTCATTGTTTTTCTCTTGCCGTGTCTGGCTGGACTTATCCCACATTTCTTAAAATTAAATAACTGTTCTTTGTTTCTTTATTTCTTAAAAAAATATGCAAATAATGACAAATTTGTTCCAAGTAGAGGCACAGACAATTCCTGTAACATTACAAGTACTGCTACTTGAGAAATAATAACATTTCTCTGAGTAGCTTCAAAACCCTACTTTTAATGCAACTTAACATAGTATACTGTAATAGTGTACGCGTAATACTCTTCCTAATGGACTGTTGAGTAAGTGACAAAAGCTTTAATCTGAAGTTAAATTGTTTGACTAAATGTGTTTCTTGCACTGCTCTTTAAGAGGCAAATTTACATTTCTCCTTTTGTTTTCTATCCTTTAAAAATACCAAATTCATGCATTGTTTACTTGAAATGTATTTAACATACTCCTCCTTGAACCGACACCTTAACGTGGTGGAGGGGTTTGAGCGCCCGAATGATCCCGGGAGCTATGTTGTCGGGGGCTTCAAGCCCCTGGTAGGGTCTCCCAAGGCAAACAGGTCCTAGGTGACGGGTCGGACAAAGATCGGTTCAGAAGCCCCCTATGATGAGTAAAAGAACAAGGCCATTTACGTCGCCCGGATCGGCGTCACCGGGGCCCCATCCTGGAGCCAGGCCTGGGATGGGTGCTCGATGGCGAGCGCCTGGTGGCCGGGTCTTACCCCACGGGGCCCGGCCAGGCACAGCCCGAAGGAGCGACAGTTTGGGCTCTGGAACCCATCTCCTCGAGAGGGGCTGGACGCTCCACTTCTCTGGTGTTGCCCGCAGGGAGAGGCGGCGGGCTGGTGTGGGCTTGCTTATAGCCCCTCAGTTCAGCCGCCACGTGTTGGAGTTTACCCCAGTGAACGAGAGGGTCGCGTCCCTCCGCCTTCGGGTGGGGCGGCCTACGGGCCGAACAGCAGTGCAGAGTACCCGGCCTTCTTGGAGTCCTTGGGAGGAGTACTGGACAGTCCACCGACTGGGGACTCCGTTGTTCTACTGGGGGACTTCAACGCCCACGTAGGCAATGACAGTGACACCTGGGGAGGGGTGATCGGGAAGAACGGCTTCCCCGATCTGAACCCGAGCGGTGTTCAGTTATTGGACTTCTGTGCTAGCCACGAATTGTCCATAACAAACACCATGTTCAAGCACAAGGGTGTTCATCAGTGCACATGGCACCAGGACACCCTAGGCCGGAGGTCAATGATCGACTTTGTTGTTGTGTCATCTGACCTCCGGCCGCGTGTCTTGGACCCTCGGGTGAAGAGAGGGGCAGAGTTGTCAACCGATCACCACCTGGTGGTGAGTTGGATCCGCTGGTGGAGGAGGAAGCCGGACAGACTTGGCAGACCCAAGCGCATTGTGAGGGTCTGTTGGGAACGTCTTGTGGAGCCCTCTGTCAACAGGGTATTCAACTCGCACCTCCGGGAGAGCTTCTCCCATGTCCCGGGGGAGGCTGGGGACATTGAGTCCGAGTGGACCATGTTCTCCGCCTCCATTGTTGATGCGGCTGCTCGGAGCTGTGGTCGCAAGGTCTCCGGTGCCTGTCGTGGCGGAGTAAGGGATGCCGTCAGACTGAAGAAGGAGGCCTATCAGGCCACTCTGGCTTGTGGGTCTCCGCAGGTCATCGATAGGTATCGGCAGGCCAAGCGAGCCACGGCTCGTGCTGTCGCAGAGGCAAAAACCCGGGCCTGGGAGGAGTTCGGGGAGGCCATGGAGGAGGACTATCGGTCGGCACCAAAGAAATTCTGGCAAACCGTCCGGCGCCTCAGGAGGGGGAAGCAGTGCCTCACCAACACCGTTTACGGTGCGGGTGGAGGCCTGCTGACCTCGACTGGGGATGTCGTCGGACGGTGGAAGGAATACTTTGAGGATCTCCTTAATCCCTCAGTCACGTCTTCCGAAGAGGAAGTAGAGACCGGGGACTCGGAGGCTGGCTCATCCATCACCCAAGCTGAAGTCACTGAGGTTGTTCGCAAACTCCTCGGTGGCAGGGCTCCGGGGGTGGATGAGATCCACCCTGAGTACCTAAAGTATCTGGATGTTGTAGGACTGTCTTGGTTGACACGTCTCTGCAACATTGCGTGGCGGTCGGGGACCGTGCCTCTGGACTGGCAGACCGGGGTGGTGGTCCCTCTGTTTAAGAAGGGGGACCGGAGGGTGTGTTCCAACTACAGAGGGATCACACTCCTCAGCCTCCCGGGTAAGGTCTATTCCAAGGTACTGGAGAGGAGAATCCGACCGATAGTCGAACCTCGGATTCAGGAGGAGCAGGGTGGTTTTCGTCCCGGTCGTAGAACACTGGATCAGCTCTATACCCTCCATCGGGTGCTCGAGGGTTCATGGGAGTTTGCCCAACCAGTCCACATGTGCTTTGTGGATCTGGAGAAGGCTTTCGACCGTGTCCCTCGGGGTGTCCTTTGGGGGGTGCTGTGGGAGTACGGGGTCCGGGGCCCTTTGCTTAGGGCTGTCCGGTCCCTGTATGACCGGAGCAGGAGCTGTGTTCGC
This sequence comes from Eucyclogobius newberryi, assembly GCF_026437365.1. Taxonomy (NCBI): domain Eukaryota; kingdom Metazoa; phylum Chordata; class Actinopteri; order Gobiiformes; family Gobiidae; genus Eucyclogobius; species Eucyclogobius newberryi. The sequence continues at coordinate 3,198,349 of NW_027315779.1, forward strand.
ATTGCCGGCAGTAAGTCAGACCTGTTCCCAGTGCATGTTGGACTCCGCCAGGGCTGCCCTTTGTCACCGGTTCTGTTCATAATTTTTATGGACAGAATTTCTAGGCGCAGTCAGGGGTCGGAGGGTTTCCGGTTTGGGGACCACAGGATTCCATCTCTGCTGTTTGCAGACAATGTTGTCCTGATGGCTCCATCAAACCCGGACCTGCAACATGCACTGGGACGGTTTGCAGCCGAGTGTGAAGCGGCTGGGATGAGAATCAGCACCTCCAAATCCGAGGCCATGGTTCTCGACCGGAAAAAGGTGGCTTGCCCTCTTCAGGTGGGTGGGGTGTCCTTGCCCCAAGTGGAGGAGTTCAAGTATCTCGGGGTCTTGTTCACGAGTGAGGGAAGGATGGAGCGTGAGATCGACAGGCGGATCGGTGCAGCGGCTGCAGTGATGCAGTCGCTGCATCGGACCGTTGTGGTGAAGACCGTCGGTCTACGTTTCTACCCTCACCTATGGTCATGAGCTTTGGGTAGTGACCGAAAGAACAAGATCGCGGATACAAGCGGTCGAAATGAGTTTCCTCCGCCGTGTGGCTGGGCGCTCCCTTAGAGATAAGGTGAGGTGAGCTCCCTTAGAGATAAGGTGAGGTGAGCTCGGGGAAGACCCAGGACACGCTGGAGAGACTCTGTCTCTCGGCTGGCCTGGGAACGCCTCGGGATCCCCCCGGAGGAGTTAGAGGAAGTGTCTGGGGAGGAGGAAGTCTGGGAGTCCCTGCTCAGACTGCTGCCCCCGCGACCCGGCCCCGGATAAGCGGCAGAAAATGGATGGATGGATGGTATTTAACATAAATTTCAAATCAAAACCTTATATTACTTGCCCATTTGAAATATTGACAGTCTTTTTTTTTGACAGTTTGTTTGACAAGAAAAATAAAATAAAAATATCTACAATTATGTTCGCGGAGCGCCCTTCATCAGAGTTACGTAAACAGATGAATAATTATCTGCACTGAAAAGTGAATGTTAATTATAGCTTTAAAAAATGACATACGATAAGATAAGAAGAACAGATCACTTATAGGAAGTCTGAAAAACACTTTCAGTAGAAGATCTCCTATAAATAAATAAAAACTCCCATAGACAAATAAATAAATAAATAAATACCATTGCATCTGATCCCGACAGTAATTGCACATGAATATGTGTCACGACAGCACATAGATTGCACATGAATTTCACAGTAATTGCACATACGACAGAATTGCACATCAGTATTAGGTTAGGTCAGTATTGCGAGTGTTCAGTACTAACAGTCTTTGTTATAAAGTCTGACAGCAGCAGGAAGGAAAGACCTACGGAACCTTTCCTTCACACATCGAGGGTGGATCAGTCTCTCACTGAAGCTGCTCTCCAGAGCGGACAGAGTGTCCTGCATGGGGTGACACTCATGGTCCAGCATAGATGTGAATCTAGCCAGGACCCTCCTGTCCCCCACCTCCTGCACCGAGTCCAGAGCACAGCCCAGGACGGAGCTGGACTTCTTGATGACTCTGTCCAGCCTCTTCCTCTCCCTCTCTGTGATGCTGCTGCTCCAGCAGGCCACACCATACAGGAGGGCCGATGCCACCACAGAATCGTAGAAGGTCTTCAGGAGTGGCCCTGTCACTCCAAAAGACCTGAGGCTCCTCAGGAGGTAGAGCCGACTCTGGCTCTTCCTGTACAGTGCGTCTGTGTTATGAGTCCAGTCCAGTTTGTGGTTCAGATGAACACCCAGGTACTTGTATGAGTCCACTCTCTCAATGTCCCGTCCCTGGATGTTCACTGGTGAGGGGGCAGTGGGGTGGCCTCTGCGGAAATCCACCACCATCTCCTTGGTCTTCCCCGCGTTGATGAGGAGGTGGTTCCGCTGACACCAGTCCACAAAGTCCTGCTCCAGTCCTCTGTACTCCGCGTCATCGTCGTCCGTGATGAGTCCGATGATGGCAGAGTCGTCAGAGAACTTCTGCAGGACACAGCTGTCCGTGTCATGTCTGAAGTCTGCAGTGTAAAGGGTGAAGAGAAAGGGCGCGAGGACAGTGCCCTGGGGCGCCCCCACACTGCAGGTCCGAGTGTCAGACACACAGTTCCGGGCTCTCACAAACTGGGGTCGGTCTGTGAGGTAGTCCAGGATCCACTCTGCCAGGTCATACTCCACACCAGCCGTCTCCAGCTTGTCCCTCAGGAGCAGCCAAGCCCCCGGAAGCCAAGATGGCCGCCATTGAAACCTATGGAGCTGCTCATTGGCGCATGGTTCCAAAAAAGTTTTTTAGTTCCGCATTACTTCCTGAACAGTGGTATATCTCCTCCCACTTTTGTGACGTCATCGCCGTGAGGCTTTGGCGTCGGGAGCGCGCACGTCACAGCAGCGTGAAAGACTGAGAAGTCAACACGGACTTTTGGAATGATTCGGCTTGAAATAGTCTGTTTACGTAACGTATAATGATGAATTGTTATATCCATCTATAAATATACATGTATCATGTTGTAAAGCTCTGATATTTAAGAGAATTATAAAGAAGTGTTAAGATAAAAAGTCTGGTTTAATGACAATGAATTACATTTAGAGGTGTAATAATGTCCTCATCATTTTCTGTAGTTTTTGGTTTGGGTATTTATTTTGTTATTAACTTTTCAGTTATTTATTTACATAATATAATTTGGCCAATATGCATTTTTTTTTATCAGATGAGAAGAAATATAAAATATAATCATCGATTCTGTTACATAATTGAGTTAAGCAGTATTTAATTATATTCAGTTTCCTATTGTGTCGTTTTTGTATCATGTCAATCTTTAATAAATACAAAACACATTTGTTTATTAATGTATTTAATACAAATAATGAACATGAATGAACTTGTTCAATAAATGCAAATCTGATTATAACTACAAATGATAAATTGATTTTAGCCAGTTTTAGTTGAGTTTTAAAGCTCCAATGAGTTTTAAAGCTACAATGTGGGAGTCCCTTATTAAGGGGTTTTGGAGTCTGTGTAATGTTCATTATTATTATCATCATTAATATAATCAGAAAAGGTTTATTCCATTGTCAAAGAACAGAATTCACAAACAGTGGAACTTGCTTTGGTGATTCAGTGCAACATAAAAATATTAACAATGATAAAACAACCTGTATAAGTCAAATAGAACAAACTGAATAAAATAAGATATTCCTTTATTGTCCACACATGAGGAAATTTTATTGTTGCAACACAGTAGATCCAGAGGAAAAGGACAGATAACTTATAGGAAGTTTAAAAAACACTCTTAATAGATCGATCTTAATAGAAGAACTCTTATAAACAAAAACTCCTATAGACAGAACCTCTCATACCTTAATAAAGAATGGAGGGGGAAATAAAGATAAAATAAAAACAGCGTAAGACAAAATAATACTAATAATAATGGTAAAATAAACACTCTTTTTACATCAGTTATATGCACATGAATGTGACATTATTGCGTTAAATACTGAATATCTCAGTATTTAACAAGACTTTGTTTCCATGGCTACGCAGTCTTCTGTACCTCAGTAACTGCACCGTTCAGCTCCATCGTATGACTGAGACAAACAGAACATGTCACAGCTTTAGATTATACAAGTCATATAACATACACTTCATATGTTTAGATTATACAAGTCATATAACATACACTTCACATGTTTGTCCTGAAGCTGCTTCACAGACACATGTGACACATCAGTGGCTCTTTTGAAGAACAATTATCATTTAGTTTTGGTCATAACAAAACAGACATTTTATAAATTCAAAATACTGATTCTACACTGTTTACTTTTAGTCGAGGCAGAAGTTATTATTAAAATACCTTTTGCTTTGGAGTCGTCAGGAGTTTACTTGAGATGACTCTGTGTCTGCAGTGACCTGCAGTGACCTGTAGTGACCTGTAGTGACCTGTAGAGCTCTGGACAGCACAGACAGACTAAACTCACTGGTCAGCACTGAAGATGAGAAAGATACTCATTAGAACATTGATATATTCTGCACATTTAACAGAGAAAAGCTGGAATATGTTATTGACAGATTTACATTTCGCTCTGTAACACAAAAGTTCCTCTTTTCACATTATTTTTTAAAGCTAGAACCAAAAGTCATTTATTTATGCATAAGTTTAAACCTTAGAAGTTAGAACATAACTCGCATGTTTGCTAAATCTCTACATATTCCATGGAAGTAAATCCATGACATTCCTATAGAAAACAAGCGTGTGCTTTATTTAAACACAGCACACTTCATTATTAAATATGTAATAAAACCTCAAATGTCGTCTCAGCCCCTGTAAGTACAGGACTGTCACTTTTAAACACCTTTACATTTACCTTTACATTTATATATGTAAGATATGACCCATTATAGCAGGTTATATTTGAATTATTGGTAGTTTTTTATAGCACATAATACAAACATCACTTTATTTCCCTTCTTTCTCTAGTTTTCCTTGATCTGTGCATAACCTCTTGTCTAATAGAACATTTAGTAAGAGAAATAATGTGTTATTTATTTGCAGAAGCACGAGCCATCGTGACGTGTTATTGCATCTTTGTGTAGCTAAACTTTAGCTTACGTTAGCTCGTGTTAGCTTGTGTTAGCTCGTGTTAACTTGTGTTAACTTGTGTTAACTGTGTAATCGTTGTTTTACACTTCATATGGAACGATGTGTGAAACGTGAGGAATGACATACAAACACAACTTACGTGTCTCGTGGTCTCGTCTCGTCACTTTCTTCTGCTTGTGTTTAGTTTCCGTCACATGTTCTCCCGAGGCTCGTTCATGAGGGTCACGTGCGCGCTCGGTGCGCGTACACCGTTCACCGGGAGGTTAAATTGTATTTTTTAAGTATTTTAGAAACAGTTGAAGAGTGAAATTCCTTCTATTTTATTTTTAGACTAAAAACAATTTAGCATGTTTGGTAATTTTAGAGGCCGAACTCCTGAAATGGTCCGACCAAAAGGCTGCATTCTGCGAAGTGGCCACTACTCAATTTGGAGCCAGAGGCAGAGGGGGCGTACCCTATCCAGATAATATAATACATCCATGGGAGCAGCGGCTGGATGGTGTTGAAGGCGCTGGAAAGATCGAAGAACAGAATCCTCACAGAGCTGCCAGGCTTTTCCAGGTGAGAGAGAGAGCGGTGCAGCAGGGAGATGACGGCGTCCTCCACTCCGACGCCAGACCGATATGCAAACTGCAGCGGGTCCATGGCTGAGCTCACGGTGGAGCGGAGGTGGTCCAGGACTAGCCGCTCCAGTGTCTTCATCAGGTGGGACGTGAGAGCCACTGGCCTGAAGCTGTTGAGGTCTTTGGGGCGCGGTGTCTTAGGCACAGGTACCAGACAGGAGGTCTTCCAGACCTGTGGTACCACCCTCAGCTTCAGGCTCATGTTGAAGACATGCTCCATAACTCCACACAGTTCATCTGCGCAGGACTTAAGGAGCCTGGGGCTGATGCCATCAGGTCCTGCTGCCTTCCTCACTTTAATCCTCTTCAGCTCACTCCTCACCTGTGCTGCTGTGACAGTCAGTGGTTGGCAGGGGGACCGTGAGCTGGGGGGATGGGTGAGTCCAGGCGAAGTGGGGAGCTGATGGTCCGGGGCAGATAAGCGAAGAGGAACAGATGCAGGGCATTGTCCAGCTGTGGAAGAGGGAGCATGCAGCTGTGCAGGGGGAGGGGCGGGTGACCGATCAAACCTCAAGAAGTGAGCATTTAAATCACATTTAAACCACTGTAGATCCCCCTCTGTCTGGGCAGGGGGGATTTTGAAGCCTGAGATGGTTTTCAGGCTTACCCCCTGAATGTTCTTTTGCTGCAGCTGCTCCTCCATCTTCCTCTTGTAGCCGGCCTCAGCCTGGTAAATGGTAAATGGTCACATTTATATAGCGCTTTTCTACCGTCAAGGTACTCAAAGCGCTTTACATCAAGGAACCAGTCACCCATTCACACATACATTCACACCCCAGATGTACGCAGACACTGGGGGGCAAGTTGGGTTAAGTGTCTTGCCCAAGGACACAACGGCAGTATTCACATGAGGCAGCTGCGATCGCACCGCCAACCTGCGGGCCAGTGGATCTGACCGCTCTGACTGAGCGGGGAGTCGAACCGCTGACCTTTGGATCAGAAGACGAGCACTCTACCACTGAGCTACTGCCGCCTGATCTTCCTCCTCAGCTCCTTCTGCACTGTACTCAGCTCCTCCTTGTTCCCTGACCTGAAGGCTCTCTTCTTCTCCTTCAGCAGAGCCTTCAGTTCACGGTTAATCCATGGCTTGTTGTTTGGAAAACACCGCACCGTCCGGGAGGGAACAATGTTCTCAAAACAGAAGTTGATGTAGTCCGTGATGCACTCTGTGATGGTGTTGATGTCCTCCCCATGTGGGTCATAAAGCTCAGTCCAGACAGTGGTGCTGAAGCAGTCCCTCAGAACCTCCTCGCTCTCAGCAGACCACATCCTCACCTCACGGGACACCACAGGCTGCCTGCGCACGATGGGTTCATACACAGGCCTCAGATGTACAAGGTTGTGGTCCGAGCTGCCCAGGGGAGGGAGGGGGGAAGAAGAATAAGCCTCCTTGGTGTTGGCAAAAAACAAGTCCAATGTTCTATTCTCTCTGGTGGGGCAGGTAACATACTGGGTGTATGTTGGTAGAACAGAAGAGGGAGAAGCGTGGTTAAAGTCACCAGAGATGAGGAAGAGAGCCTGTGGATGCTGTGTTTGCAGCCTACAAGTGCAGGAGAGCAGTGCTTCACAAGCATCTTCAGCATTGGCAGACGGGGCCACATAGACTGCGATCAAAATCACATGTGAGAACTCCCGGGGCAGATAATATGGCCTCATGCCAATAGCCAATAGTTCAATATCCCTGTTACATAGCTGCTCCTTCACTGTGCAGTGTTCGGGTTTGGACCAGCTCGTGTTCACATACACCGCCAGACCTCCACCTCTTTTCTTCCCGGATTCTCTCGTTCTGTCCGCCCGCAGCAGATGAAAATTGTCCAAACCTACAATAGAGTCTGGCATTTCTGCGGTTAACCAGGTCTCTGTGAAAATCAAGACGCTGCTGTCCCTATAAATCCTCTGGGACCGCATGAGGCTCGCTATTTCCGTCATTTTATTTTGAAGGGACCTCACGTTACCCATGACTACGGCGGGAACCGACTTCCTGTTTGTCCCTCTCTTCTCTCGGAGTTTACGTCCAGCCCGTCTGCTTCGTTGCGTTTTCCTTAGGATGTCCGCCGGGATAACGTGACGATCTCCGGGTAAGACGACTGTTCTCCGCAGTTTCATGAGTTCCTCCTTTGTGTAAACGCGGTACGGCGCCGGCCGGGGGGCGGGGCCGGAGCCGGGGGCGGGGCCGGAGCCGGGGGACTCAGAGCCAAGGCACATCGCAACGACGAAAACACTCAATCCAGCCGAATAAAGTCAAAACAAGTTAATTTAAAGCGATTCCAGTGCGTGTCCCGATCGTTCGTGAAGTTCCTCTTTCATATAAACGTGTATATAAACGTGTACCGACGACACGCCGTACTTTAGCGCGGCCGGAGGGCGCGGGGGGGGGGCTGGTGGGCTCGCTCGGAGCTAGCTCACGTCACAACAACACAACGAACAACGAAAAACGCTCAAATCCAGCCGAAAAAAGTCAAAAACAGTTGAATTAAAAAACTATTCCAGCGCGTGTCCCTATCGTACACTAAAATAGAAAAAATATACTAACTATATTTACAAAATATAGGAGATAAAGCACAATAAGTGTGAGAAAGAAGGGAGAGTGTTTACACCGGGCTGCCAGCTGTACCAGCGCCTTATGACGTAATCAATGACATGGAACATTTTACACTTAAGACTCTAAAAACACAAATCGCTCGCTGCATTGAAGCGCATTTGGTCTGAAGTCATCTCAGATGGATTTTTGGAGCTGTATTCTTTCTATTCTGTTTTGTTTGCTTTTTGGAGCAGACATAAATGACCCTGCATGGCTGGTTGTGTGTGTGTATGTGTGTGTGAAGTGCACTGGGTTTGAACTTGGAGGACGGCACGCACACCCCAACACGCACACCCCAACACGCACACGCCGACACGCACACCCCAACACGCACACGCCAACACGCACACGTCGACATGCACACCCCAACACGCCAACACGCACACGCCGACACGCACACCCCAACACGCACACGCCAACACGCACATGCCAACACGCACACGCCAACACGCACATGCCGACGCGCACACCCTAACACGCACACGCCAACACGCACACCCCAACACGCCAACACGCACACGCCAACACGCACACCCCAACACGAACACCCCAACACGCACACCACAACACGCACACCCGGCACTCACACCCCAACACGCACACGCCAACACGCACACCCCAACCCGCACACCACAACACGCACACGCCAACACGCACACACCCCAACAGGCACACGCCAACACGCACACCCCAACACGCACAAGCCAACATGCACACCCCAACACGCCCATCCCAGCACGCACACGCCAACATGCACATCCGGCACGCACATGCCAACACGCACATCCCAACACGCACACGCCAACACGCACACCCAAACACGCACACGCCAACATGCACATCCCAACACGCACACCCCAAAACGCACACCCCAACACACACATCCCAACACGCACACGCCAACACGCACACCCCAACACGCACACCCCAACACGCACACGCCAACATGCACATCTGGCACGCACACCCGACACGCACACACCAACACGCACACGCCAACACGCACACGCCAACATGCACACCCCAACACTCACATCCCACCACGCACACCCCGGCACGCACAACCCAACACGCACACCCCAACACGCACACCCCAACACACACATCCCAACACGCACACGCCAACACGCACACCCCAACACGCACATCCCAACACGCACACACCAACACGCACACCTCAACACGCACACGCCAACATGCACATCTGGCACGCACACCCGACACGCACACACCAACACGCACACCCGACACGCACACACCAACACGAACACCCCAACACACACATCCAAACACGCACACGCCAACACGCACATCCCAACACGCACACGCCAACACGCACACCCCAACACGCACACCCCAACACGCACACGCCAACATGCACATCTGGCACGCACACCCGACACGCACACACCAACACGCACACGTCAACACGCACACGCCAACATGCACATCTGGCACGCACACCCGACACGCACACACCAACACGCACACGCCAACATGCACACCCCAACACGCACACCCCAACACTCACATCCCACCACGCACACCCCGGCACGCACAACCCAACACGCACACCCCAACACGCACACCCCAACACACACATCCCAACACGCACACGCCAACACGCACACCCCAACACGCACATCCCAACACGCACACGCCAACACGCACACCTCAACACGCACACGCCAACATGCACATCTGGCACGCACACCCGACACGCACACACCAACACGCACACCCGACACGCACACACCAACACGAACACCCCAACACACACATCCAAACACGCACACGCCAACACGCACATCCCAACACGCACACGCCAACACGCACACCCCAACACGCACACCCCAACACGCACACGCCAACATGCACATCTGGCACGCACACCCGACACGCACACACCAACACGCACACGTCAACACGCACACGCCAACATGCACATCTGGCACGCACACCCGACACGCACACACCAACACGCACACGTCAACACGCACACGCCAACATGCACACCCCAACACGCACATCCCACCACGCACACCCCGGCACGCACAACCCAACACGCACACCCCAACACGCACACCCCAACACGCACACCCGCCACGCACACACCAACACGCACATCCCGACATGCACACCACAAAAGGCACACCCCATCACGCACATGCCGACACGCCCACACAAACACACACACCCCAACACGCAGACTACAACACGCACACCCCGACACACACACCCAAACATACACACCCTGGCACACACACACCCCAACATACACACTCTGACACCCCAACACGCACACCCCAACACGCACACGCCAACATGTACATCTGGCACGCACACCCGACACGCACACACCAACACGCACACCCCAACACACACATCCCAACACGCACACGCCAACACGCACACCCCAACACGCACATCCCAACACGCACACGCCAACACGCACACGCCAACATGCACACCCCAACACGCACATCCCACCACGCACACCCCGGCACGCACAACCCGACACGCACACCCCAACACGCACACCCCAACACGCACACCCGCCACGCACACACCAACACGCACATCCCGACATGCACACCAGAAAAGGCACACCCCGTCACGCACATGCCGACACGCCCACACAAACACACACACCCCAACACGCAGACTACAACACGCACACCCCGACACACACACCCAAACATACACACCCTGGCACACACACACCCCAACATACACACTCTGACACACCAACACGCACACCCCGGCACACACACCCCAACACGCACACCCGGCACGCACACTCGGCACACAAACCCCAACACGCACACCCCGGCACACACACCCCAACACGCACACCCGGCACGCACACCCCGGCACACACACCCCGGCTGCTGCTGCTGCTGCTGCTGCTGCTGCTGCTGCTGAGGGGAGATCCACTTGGCCTGTCCACACGCATTAGACTCTCTCTCTCCCTCCCTTTCTCTCTCTCTCCCTCCCTTTCTCTCTCTCTCTTAGTACATCCCTTTCACTTCCCCCCCTGTCTGTCTCTCCATCTATTTCCCCTGCTCACTCTCTCAATGCCATATTCGTTCCCTCTTTCTCCGCTATATCTCTCTCTGACTCTGTCCATCTCATTCTTGAGCTTCCTCTCTCTCTCTCGCTCTCTCCCCCTCTTTCTCTCCAGCTGTCTATCTCTCATCCAATCCTTCTCTCTTATCTTATCTACCGCTCACTCTTTCTCTTTTCCTTTCCCCCTGTCCTTTTTCCTTTTCCTTCATCTCCCTTCCACACACGCACGCACACACACGCACAAACGCACGCGCACGCACACACACGCACGCACGCGCGCACAGACAAACAGACACACTCAAACACGCACAGTCACCAAAGCAGCATCAGCATCAGTTCAGTCACGCAGCAGTGGACTCATGCCCGATGATGCACTGGTGAATTGTGTATGACATAAAGTAAGCCAGTCTCTACGTCCTTCCATTTGTTAATTATGGAATATTGTCTGCTTATATTAATTTATTTAAGCGTGTTTCATTTCTGCATTATCCATGATACCGTAAAATCTGCCATTTGCAACAGTCAATTATGTCATTATCGTGGCCTTTATATCTATAGTAGTCATATATATATAGTGTCATATATATATGACATACATATGACATATATATATATATATATATATATATATATATATATATATATATATATATATATATATATATGGACTTCAGATTTTTTCAGTTCTCCTCCTCTTGTTTGTTTCTCAGCAGGGTTTGCACCTGCTGCACAGTTTTTGATCCATTGATGCACTCACATTTCCCATTCCCACGAATTCTTGTTCAAAACTGCAGAACTGAGAAGTCTCACATTTTATTGTGGCATTTCACCGTAAGCAGTTGAATTTCTTTGAAGTATTTTTTTGCTTCACTTTTTTGAATGGGTTATGTATCTTTTGTATGATGGAAAGTTCGACTTTATTAATTTGATATATAATCCCATATATGTAGGGTGGAGATAAAGGATCGGTGAAAACATGACATGGTTCAAAGCTCATCCTTTAAGGTTTACCACGGCCTGGCCACATTCATATAAAACAATCAAAGGTTGCACTTTAATAGGCGAAATAATAATAATAGGCTTCATAAATGAATAATGTGACTCCACTCGCGGCATTATATTATATCAGTAAATGTTTGATATTCAAAGTGGCCAGGCCTATGCAGCCCGGGGCAGGAGAGCATTAGCTGGGATTCTCCTACTATGTTATATTATGCTGTATTCTGTCATATGCTCATGCTCTGTCTCAATCCACCGGACCGTCTAATCCTTTTGGGAACTCCAGAGTTTCTCAGTTCCTTTTATTGACGTAAGGTTAATGTAACTGCAGCTTAGGCCAGCTCTTCTTGTAGCATCTTTCCTTTTTACATTAATGCACCTGCACGTATTGTCCCCACTGCCTTCAGTAGATGGCACTCTTGTGCCTCTGTGCACTCTACCCAGTGGCATCAAGTTTATCTTGACACAGCAGCTTTTAATTCGACCTCATATGTGTTTTGTTGAGCAGTAAGAGTGTCAGGAATGTTAAGAATCAGAATCAGAAAAGGTTTATTGCCATTGAACAAAATTCACAAACATAGGAACTTGCTTTGGTGATTCGGTGCAACATAAAACAATGGACAACAATAAAAACAAGATATATAGAATCAAAAAGGGCATGTATTGAAGAAAAACAATCTAAATTTACTATAAGATAAAAAATAAACATGCTTACTATGTGCGCAACAATTACAGTTAAATTAACAGATGCAGTGCAGAAAATGCAGAAAACACAGTGCAGTAAGTGATTGATTGAATATTCAAAGAATATTTTTTATTGCTAAGCTATATTTGTAGGCTTTATTTAAAGTTATTTTACTTAAATGAGTTTGTTTCTTTGCTTTCACACACAACGGGCTATATTTCTGTAAAGCCCAAAATCACAACAACAGTCACCTTGCAAGACTTCTCACTGAATTAACCACGCGGAAAGTTAGAAAATCAAACAGCCACTGGTCAATAAAACACAAGCAGCACAATAAGAGTGGGGAACATATTGATTTCTTATTTGAAACTGACAACGTTGGTCATTATTCATGTCCAATATATATTTGACAAACGAATAAACATTAATAAAACTTAACATGTGTAATCTTCATTTGCAACAGCTGAAATTCAAGCAGATTGTCAGGAGGCGGTTTAATTTACTTTTTCTTAAAAAATGGACAAAACAAATAGAAAAAACAAAAAAAAACCGTGTCTCTCTTGACGCACGCGGGGCAGTCATTTACCGCGCGTAATTGACTCACTCCCCTTTGCTGAAGCGCGCGGCTCTCCCAGGTTGGCGCGCGTCTGCTGTCGTCCCCGGACGCGCGGAGCAGTTGCAGGCAGTGAAACGCAGCAGTGCAGAGGCAACTGAGCGGGAGAGAGAGGAGGCGAGCGCGCACGGGACGAGAAAGGGCTCGTGGAGGCGCTGCGCTGGGCTCATTGGCATCGGTGACCGCGCGCGTGAGGCGGACCGCACGGACGCGCTAACGGATCAGTGAATGTTACCGGAGGATCGGCGCGGGACTGATACGAAGTGAACGGGAGGAGGCGGGTAAAAGTGAGAGAGGCTTCCTAGAGGAGGAGGCTGAAGATCGGGTGAGATTCACAAGTTGGAGGCAACACGGAGAAGTGTCATTTTTTTTCATGTGTGTGAGTGGGGGACTCCATGTGTTTCGCGCGCAAGTGATTTTTTGACATCATTTTTGTTTTAAATACTCATCCAGCTCATGAAGATTTGCAAGTCCACACTGACTCTTTGGGACATAAATAACCAACGTGTCTATTTTTAACCTTGGGATTTTTTTCCACTGCCAGCTTGAATTTGTGCCAATGTCGTGACCCCCGAATGTTTTTGGAAAGCTGATTTTTGCAGTGGGTGAAAAAAAAAACGAAAAGAAGAGAAATATGGCCCCACATGTGGATTATGGTGATATGTCAGCGTTACTGGAGCCTCTGCTGCTTCTCGTGCAATGTCTCTCGCAATATTTCTCTGTGAAATTGAAGTGACTTTTAAATGCGATTATTTTGGGTCGTCGGACAGCGCCGGAGGAATCTCATTCAAACACAAAAACCACTACAGGGGGGAAAGCAGCATCAATACGGGCACAGCACAGTCACACGGACACGCCAGGAGGATCATTAAACAAATCAGATAAACACATAGCCAAAAGCATCAATAGAGGTATTGATGAGGTGCTATATAAAGTTACTGATTGGCCGAGCCTCTGTTAACAGCTCTGCAACAGTATTGGATGAAAGTTTGTCAGGGGGGGAGACGGATGAGGCAAAGTCATTCCGACAAGAGGAAGGACTCAACAGAAATATCCCTTTTCCACTCATCCTCTGCTTTTAGTTCAACTCTATTGATTTGAGCTAATCCACTACAGATGGACTACTTGCACTCTTTAACCTAGAATGTCGACTGCTGCCCTCTTTGCTACAGGAACTATTTCAGCAGGTATATTTTTGGGCAATATTCTGTGAACTATTTATAGTCAAACATGTTGGCTTTGGCGAGAAGCTTGAGGATCAGGCTGCCTGTGGGAGAGCAGGTGCCCAGACAGAAGCTCACTGTTTCAGCTGTGACAACGCAGTGCTCAGCTCTCAGTCTTCAGTAGGCTGGGGATATGATGGGGTGACTATAGACCCCCCCTCTGTGCCCACCCCCTTCTCTTGTTTTCGACCATCGCAACAGAAACATGGAGCAGAATATCTCTACAGTCCAAGATGGGAAGCATCTGCTACCGGAGCGGGATTCCTCCAAGCGTGTTTTAACAGGATGCTTCCTTTTCCTCCTTATACTCACCACGTTGCTAGGCAATACATTGGTATGTGCTGCCGTCACCAAGTTCCGTCACTTGAGGTCAAAGGTCACAAACTTCTTTGTTATTTCTTTGGCCATCTCTGACCTTCTGGTGGCCATCTTGGTTATGCCGTGGAAGGCAGCAACAGAGATTGTAGGTTTTTGGCCGTTTGGAGCTTTTTGTAACGTGTGGGTTGCGTTTGACATCATGTGCTCCACAGCCTCCATCCTGAACCTGTGTGTGATCAGCGTGGACAGGTACTGGGCCATTTCCAGCCCATTCCGTTATGAACGTAAGATGACGCCCAAAGTGGCATGTCTGATGATCAGTGTGGCATGGACTTTGTCTGTTCTCATTTCCTTCATCCCTGTTCAGCTAAACTGGCATAAAGATCAAACCACTGGCTACTTGGATCTGAACGGATCTTACCCCAGTGAACTGCCCCCAGACAACTGCGACTCCAGCCTTAACAGGACGTACGCCATTTCCTCTTCTCTAATAAGCTTCTACATCCCTGTGGCCATCATGATCGTCACCTACACGCGGATCTACCGGATTGCTCAGAAACAGATCCGCAGAATATCTGCTCTGGAGCGCGCTGCAGAGAGTGCTAAAAATCGCCACAGCAGCATGGGCAACAACTCCAGCATTGAGAATGAGAGCTCCTTCAAAATGTCCTTCAAGCGAGAAACCAAAGTCCTGAAGACACTTTCTGTGATCATGGGGGTGTTTGTGTGCTGCTGGCTGCCCTTCTTCATCCTGAACTGCATGGTGCCATTCTGTGAGGTCAACCTCCCGGATGGCTCCACCGAGTTCCCGTGCGTCAGCTCCACAACCTTCGATGTGTTTGTGTGGTTTGGTTGGGCCAACTCCTCCCTCAACCCCATCATCTATGCCTTCAACGCAGACTTCCGTAAGGCCTTCTCCATTCTCCTGGGTTGCCACCGCCTGTGTCCCGGGAGCAACGCTATAGAGATTGTCAGCATCAACAACAACATGGGCGGACCTCCCTCCAACTCCAACTGCCAGTACCAGCCCAAGAGCCTGATTCCCAAAGAAGGCAACAACTCGGCCAGCTATGTCATCCCGCACAGTATCCTGTGTCAGGATGAGGAGCTGCTGAAGAAGGACAGCAGCACTGAGGAGGTGGAGGTGATTGGGACCAATGCCCAGGAGAAACTTTCGCCAACCCTCTCTGCCACTTTGGACAGTGACACGGAGGTCACGCTGGAAAAGATCAACCCAATCACTCAAAACGGACAGCACAAAACCATGTCGTGTGAGGATTAAATTACGAATCTGCAATTGCTAAAAGCGTGTACTAAGCAGAGGAAGACTTACACACGGGAAGGCAAACACTGACATATTTGAGAGGAGCATGGCTGACTGCAAACCAATGGGATTTACTCATTCAAAACCTTAAGAACTGTCAACAAAACTCCTCAAGGAGAAAACCTTACAGAATGTCTCAAAAGTAATGGCACTTTACTGGTTTAAACTATCTGCAAAACACCTTCAGCATTTATTGATGAAATTGCCACATTTGATGATAAATGCTGATAGGAATAATGTGAATAGCATTGCTGTCCACAGGTGCAGGTGTCTACATGCTTCGATGTACATGCATGTAGGCATTTGCATTTATACTGTACAATAACAAAGACACTGTCCCCTTGATGGACACCAATGCAGTATACTTTAAAAGGAAGCTGTAGTAACTATTAGCAAAATGTCTCGTTGGTACAGTAGGTGCTTTGTATGTGTTTCATTCTCATGGAAGAAAGAACAAAGTTGGTACTGTTTTTCTTTTACCGCAGTTTACTGTCTAACAAGGTAGATATTTCTTTTCAGAAACCAAAGTGACTGTTCTTGACAAAGCGGCTGATAATGGTATAATTTAAACTTTAAGGGAAACTGCAAGATACGACGAAAGTTCATTTATTAAGGCAGTGGTTCTCAAACTTTGCACTTTTTACACAAAGTTAAGCATCACTACTAAGATATTACAAAGACTAAAGTAGTGATTTGACTTACCTGTGCCTATACCAGACCAAAACCTGGACTTGGAGAGCAATGGGGAAAACCAAGCCTAATCTAGGGCTAAACAATGAGGAAACAAAATATTGACAAAACAAGGAATTGACCGTAAAAGCCGTGCACAAATTTAAAATACAGGAATTACAGCTAAAACTAAACTTTGCCTTTGCCAGGACTGAACACAACCCTACCAGTTTGAGAACCACTTCTTTCTTCTTCTTTTCATCTGGACAATGGCTTTCTGCACACACTTTGCTGGTTCATGACATTTCATCTTCACAGCTGTCCCCCCCATTGACCTCCCCATTGCTCGGTGTCTATCCGTTAACAAACCAATAGGGACACATCAGACAGGAAGCTCCCCCCTCTGAAATTCCCCACCATTTTTTTAACCATTTGCTTCATCTTGTCTATCAGCAACTCTTTCTGTCCGCTCTCATGTGGCTCTTGGCCCGTTTTGGTCTTTATTCCTCCCTTATGTTCCATGTCAGCAATATCCCTTTCTCCGTACCACACAGAATGCCTCCTTACCTTGCTTTAAGCGACTATTATTTCCATCCTTTGCTGCCTTTTTTTGTTCCAAAGTGTCTTCGTTGGCAGCTTGACATTCACCGTTTCCCTCTTGAAGTGGCACTAATGAGCATATATATTGGCTCTGATTCAATATTTGACAGCGTAAAGTTGCGATTCAGGGACGGAATAGAGAGAGCAGATAAAGTATTAGCAGCAGTTGTTGAAATAGTAGGATTTTGTGTTGTGTCACGTAATGCAGTTGGCACTTCCTGACCTTTTGGAAACTTGCAGATGTCCGATTCGCTAAACTGTTCATGCTGGGAGCCGTGCTGTGCTGTAGTGGTGATGTGGAGTGTGACGTGTTCAATGTGTTCAAGGATGCAGCGCGAGGATGTAGCCATGGCTCATTCCAACGCTATTCCCATTCGATGAGAGCCGAACAGCAAACAAATAAGAACTCGTTACAAGTAAGATGGCACTTCTTGGGTGATTTTTGATATTATGGTGTAAAATAAAAGAAACATTGCTATACCAACAACAATAAAAAGAATCATTATTGCTACATAAATAAAATAATCTGCCATTTGTGAGGCTTTATTGGGCCAATGCAAAATAATATCAAAGTCTTGGAAAAGAGCAAGACTGCCAATCAGTGCTGGAAAGGCCATTAGAATCAAGATTTTACTGAAATACTTCTTATGATTTTATCTTCTATCATTAAAAAATATAATCACGACTAAAATTACAAAAAGATCTAATCATTTTACTTCCAGGAAACCTTATAATGCTATTAGTGTCACCTGTTCCGTAAAGAGTACAGGCAGATTTCCCTCCGTGTTAATAATACAATGTTGCATAAATTAAGGCTTGCAACAGTTAACCCTATTCCTCCAAGTGTGCAGTGATATGGGTAAATTGATTAAATGCACCGCGAAACATAAAATCTCAATTGTCTCTTTACAACGCTGGGATCTGGCGACATTTTCTGAAGGTAGAACCCGCTAGAGGTTGTCTATTGTGCTGGAGGTGAGACACAAGCATTGACATCTGCACAGGCTCCATATTGAACACCATCTAGTCGAGTCAATTAGGACTGCAGCTAATTTTAGACCAGCTCAATATGCAATGGCAATTTATAATGAACCCGCCATGACTTTGAAGACAGATGGTGATAGTAAAATATAAACTGATGATGAGGTATAAACACTAAATCTTTTGGTATTTTGAATTGAAGTCAAGTCGTTTTTTGATGAGCTAAATTTGCATTCAATGACAGCTTTGCTTGTTCTAACAAATGCAGCAGAAGTGATACAGCATGCTCTCTTGCACTGGCATGTCGAAGTGAATGGCTAATTGACATTTCCCATTAGTGGATTCCTGAATGAAAGCCACATTGGCACAGTACACGAGCGCTGCCTATGACCAAAATAACAACACCCGGACCTGCTTTTCATCAGCGTTTGCACAGTGACGTGATGCTGTCTGACGATGCAGTATGCCATGAATGTCGCCCATAGAGGCCTGAAGAAATTGTTGCTAGACAAAACAAGAGTTGATCCAATAAAAAGCAATTGGTCTTGAGCGAAGCGTTTGATTTTCCTGCTCTGGAAAATCCAATGCTATCTCAATGGAGGGGTATGTTTGTGTGTGTTTGTATGTGAGAGAGCGAGTGAGTGAGCAGGCTTTTAGCTCGATACATGGCACAAAAAGTGACCTATTGTCCTCTCTGCCTGCACTTCCATAACAGCATGTCGACTTTGAAGAGCCAATTGCAGCGCTGAATGATTTTTAGTGCATTTCAAGCCATTGAATTATGTGCTTTCTCAAGTGCTACCATGGACGCTTCTGTCAGTGACCCCTTTCAGCGGCATCGGCCCCCTCTCCGAGCTTCACCACGTATACCTTCACCGCCTCACCTCACGCCGATGTGATTAGCGCTGAACACAAGACTGTCTACAGATATACACTGCAAAAAAAATAAAAAATCAATCTAGCCTGGGTTAAGATGACTTGAATTCAGATTATTCATCTTGTTTTGAGACTAATTTAAATTCACTGAAAACAATTAAATGTTGATATTGATATTGTGTATGTAACATTTTCCCGTTTGAATATCTGGTACCACTTTATAGTAACTACACCTTAATTAGTCTTAATAAAACATGAGCAATGGACAAACACGATTCAGGCTTATTAACTACTTAACTAAGGCATTAGGGATTGGAGTTATAAGGGTGTAATAAGTAGTTATTTAGACTGAATCACTGTTAATAAAGTCTCTGCTCATGCTTTATTAAGGCTATTAAAAGTGTAGTTATTATAAACTTAAATAAATGTGTATATGTTTTAAATGGATCATCTTTAAGTCTAAATTGTTTGCTGTAGAATAATATAAAATAATATATAATATCAAAATATCAAACAGAAAAGAGTGAGATAATGTATTTAGAAAGAGTAAGAGATTTTGCTGTCAGGTTTAATTTCTAATGTCTTTAAACAGGTTGAAGTGAATCATTCTTAACTGGTCTCAAATAAAGATTAATATTCTGATTTTGAGTCATTTCAGCTAATCTTGATGTTCCTTTTTTTTTTTGCAGTGTACACAGACATGCACGAACGAGAGAGTGTCAGGGTTGGAGGTGGTAGGGGGAAGCGCCTCGGGGAGAGTGCTTTGACCGCCCCAGCCCACACCCCCCTCCCCCCTCCTCCCCCATCCTCGCCACCACCGAGCTCTCTCTCTCTGTCTCTCTTGGCCGCCTCCGTCGACTTGATGAGTGTTTCCGATGTTAACACAGATCCGATATATTATTAAGCGGCCGGCGAGGACGGTTTCTGTCCGACGCATTCAAACCATCTGCGGTGTGCTTGGATTTACTTTCATGCCTGTGGTTGCTTTGCCAACAATGTGTTCGGAATGCACGGTTTCATCTGTGGTCAACCGACATGAGCTGGCACTGGGTTTCATTGGTGACATAGACCTATCTTTTGCTCCAAAAAATAAAATAAGAATAAATGTTGATTTTAAATAAATATGTATCAAGTCACCTTTTTTTTTTAAATTTCCTTTTTTTAAATCGATTTTTAAGAAAACATAAATGATTTGCTTTGGGTGAACATAAAATAATTCAATGGAAAAAGCTTACATTTTTCAATTATTTAAAACCAACATTTCACCACATTTCTTTCTTTTTCTGTGTGTGTAACTGCACAAATGTTGCTTAATTCAACACATTAAAAAAATCTAATTAATGTTAGCGCTCATGCTGATTCGTGCCTGTTCATTTACACGACTGTCAATCTGAGTTTGCACCAATTACACCGGATTAGTTACGCTAACGAGGTATATGTTGCTACAGCTAGTATTATGCCTATGTCTACTGCACTTTGTTCTCTTATGCTCGACAGAACCTCCATCCCTCACTGTCATTTCAACATGACTGCTCTTTCAACAACAATTACAATGTTATACAATGTTATAACAATGTGTGGCTCTATAAATGTCACGCTCTCTCTGCGCGCACTTACAGCGGACGCAACAGGCGACGCAACCGTAGCGCCTCTGGTCCCCTTTCCCCTCGCCGCCTTCGATCATGACGCCTTCAGCTTCACGCTACCTCATTGACTCGCTCGCCACACGTTCTGTCGCACAATATTTCATCCCATTTTCCAGTTTTCTCCCCTCTCTTCCGCCCGTGTTTCCCACTATATCATCCCGGTGACTCACACGACCAGCTGCTACGACTTCTGTTCAGGAACAAAGATTTCAAACTCGCAGTGCTACTGTTTTTGTTTGATCCCAAAGCGCTTTTTGACATTTCATTCCTCCTGGCGATACTGGCAACACAACGCATCGATCAGCATTTTGACAATTGACATTATGTGTATTCTGTTTAAAAGGGGCCAAAGAACCTAGTGAGGCCCTTGGATGTGGGTACTGTTTGGAGTCCCCCTACCTCCATTATTAACTGTTTTATGTACAAAAAAAGCAGTGTTTGTGATATGGAAAGGCAGGGATATAGAGTATTGTACAATGCTGTTTTAAAAAAAAAAATGTAGTAGTGACAAAAACACAAGTGCTTTTTATCTTCAGAAACATCCTTAATGTGTGTAGCGAAACTTACATGCTGTACTCCAGTTGATGGAAAAACTCATGACAGTGACACTATTTCTAATTAAATATTTATTTCCATGGTATTCATTCATACAAGTGATGTCAAAGATTATAATCCTATGTATTTTACTTTACGGTTTGTACAAAAACTAATTTATGTGCCCTTCTTCTTGTTGAATAAAACATCTATGTATTTTTTGCACAAGTGTCTTTATTGGAGTTTGCGCCGTGGGTTGCAGCGGTGGTGAGTCTGATACTATTGGTAGTCCCTGGCAGCACCAACAGGATCGAAATGCATTGATTTTGGGGAGCGACGCGTCCTTTTTTTTCCAGTTGCCTGAATCTAGTGTCCTCAGAACACTGCCCGCATTTACATAACACCGGCAGACACTTGACAGCTGACACGTCCCCTTGTTACCGCTTCATTTGTTATGTCCTGCCCTAAATGTGGGCCGGGAAGCGGACGAGACGCTGGAGACGGAAGTGTTTCGGTGTTTGTCTGAAAGTACATCGTCCTGTGAGCTTGGAGATCTGAGAGATAGTTTGAACCGTTGGGAGCACTTGATCCTGCAATGCTGGAGATAAAACGTTGTATCTTGGAGTAAGCTTTGTGCATTCAGGATGACATTTTTCTTCTTTGATATTGTACAGTTAAAGCTGGGGTGCCTGAGTATCACCCGAGTGTCCACGTGCAGAGTTTTAGAAGAACTTTTTTAGTTGAAGAGAAACCGGGGGTTGACCATCCAAAGCACAGCCAATCAGAGTACTGCGTTTGGCTCTTACTTCCAGGTTGACGAGAATGGAGAAAATGGAGAAAATATGAAACATTTTTGACACAAAGTTCACTGCTTTCAGGTTTAATCCAAACTTGAAATTGGAAATACATATTTATATTTTATTAGGTGTAGGATATAGATGTAAGACGTTGTTGTGTGCATGTACAGTTCAGGGTTTAGTAATGGTGTACACAAAAAGAAAGAGAGAAACTCAACTGTCATCAGATCATAGTTATAGCTGAAGGGTCCACCACCATTGAATGTCCCATAGTATGGCATTAAACTCATATTTGCAATTGGGCAATTCAGTTATTCAATTACGTTTTTTATGAATAACTAAAAAGTCACATGCATTTTTATTTGAGCAGGGTCACCTCTCCACTGACCTGACATGGGCTTGATAGTTCAGCTTAATGCCATACTGTGGAACATTCCAAAGCAATAACATCTCCATGGAAACAAACAGATAGCAAACCCTGCGCCATAAAGTCACAGAATTACAGTTACCGATTAAAGCAATTGTGTATCTATTTGGATTTAAGCTTCTTTTCTATTAGACAAGCTGGTGTTCTGTGATCTAAAGAGATGCCAATAAACTGTTTTCCAATTACAACCTGTTAAATCCAATTAGGCACTTCCTCCAAATTTGCAGGTTCATCTGTTTTCCCAATTAAAAGGAGCAGACAACCTCAAATTAGAGGTTTCTAGCTGCGTAGTTTAAATGTCAGAGGAGTATTTGGCATCACCTTCAAAAAGTTATACACCTGATCAAGAGCTGAACCTTGACTGTTTTTTTTAACACAAACTTAAGTGGGTCTTAAAAAACCTTTGAGAGCCACACTGTGTAACGTGTGTCAGGCTGGAAATACGCCTTGTATACAACACAAACAGCTGGTTGTCAGTGTGTCATTAGAGTTCAAATACAGTTCTTGTCCACGGTTAAAGAGAAAATTATCCATTCCATTTGCCAACTCGGCTGTGTTGTCATGACTATGGTGTGGGCCGGCCGCCCCGCGCTCACAGTTACACGGTGGGGAGTCTGCAGTGGGTAACTTCAAAATGATGGGTTAAGTGCTAACACTGGGGGTTTATTTGTTGTGCAAATTTTTTTTCAAGATGTATTCATAATAATAATAATAATTCTGCTACGTCTTTAATGAAATGTACTTGTCCTCTTATTCACTCAAGTAGGTTATGGTCTTGAGGGGGAGTACAAAAGTAAAAGTACTGTGCTAAAGTTGAATTTTTAGGTATCTGTACTTTAATTAAGTCATTTCTTTAACCTTTTTATCTCAGTACGTTCAATCTGATATATATCTACTCCACTACATTTTTAACTCGACTAAAAAGTAAGATTTGATGAGGGGTTATTTTTTCATAGTTTGAATTGATGTCCCAACTTTGAGCAAACAAAAATACACACATAACCAATAAACGGCTGGGAGATACAAAATAAATCCAGTTGAACCAAAACCTGTATAAGTTTTTTATTCTGATTACTATTTTTGACGTTTGATTCATTCTCAAAGTTCATGTTTTTTTTGCTCTCCCTCTGTACTTTCATTGGAGTAACAAATGTCTGATTTTAAAGATGTGAAAGGACATTATGAACTGGGCTGGAGATAACGTTATTGAGACAGGAAACAGACATTGCTGGATTAAGAAAGAAATTGAAATACGTAAAACTGTCAGACTATAAACCGGAGCAAGGGGGCTTTTTTACTCTCACACACCTAGGATACCGTCCTGAATACGTCGGACTGCAGATGGCGCTGTGTCCTGCCTTTATCGTTAGGAAAGCAGCGCCGAAACATGTGCAAATCAGCTGACAAGGCAACGTGAAGTGACAAATCTGAAGAAGTCAAGTGAGCAGGAACCGGTTTAAGGGGTGCACACACCCTTCTTTAACTTTTAAAATAGCTTACTACTTATGTTTGCTGTTTATTAGATTAACTGGCTCTATATTTTTATGGTAAAACACACATACAGTATTTTCCAACCAAAAAAAAAACATAATAGAGAAGGAAAAAAATATATATAAGTCGCATTTTTTGGGAAATGTATTTGATAAAATCCAGGCACAAGAACAGACTTTTCCTCTTGAAATGCAGTTTAAAATAATAACAGATGAGAGAACATGGTGAATAGGTGTACGTATGCTAACGCTAACACCTTCAGCTACATGAGGCACAGACAGAACTGTGGTAAGTGTCTGGTATGTTAACGTAACATATGAACAGTTATTCAGATAACTATAGCATAAAGAACATGCTAACAAGTTTACCAAAGCATCACTTTTACCCCAAATCACTAAATCCACTGAATTCTTCTTCCTCTGTGTCACTTCTAAACAACTCCACAAACTCCAGAGGAAGAGGAAGTGCAGATTCTTCTTCTGCGTCGCTTAGAGCCTAGAGCGCCCGAATAATATCACATAAGTCGCTCCGGAGTAGAAGTTACACCCCGGCCAAAACTATGTAATAAGGTGCGACTTAGAATAAAATATAGGGGCATAGCAACAAACTATAAAACTAAAATAATAATACATAGTAAAACATGGGTTACATTTGCCTCTGGGGGCCGGTAGCAGATAAGCCCGCGGCCCGGGGGTTGGGGACCCCTGCTCTAACTTGTTCCTGGCTCTCTGAATCCTTTTGGCACATTGTAAACCTTCACATGCATTCACTTTTTAGGAGCACAGCTTTGATAAACGGCAAATCAACAAAGTGCCGCTTTTACGACATACTCTACGGGAAGAAAACGACACAAGAAATACGTAGGATAACTTTAAACATGTGTAAATTCAATTTCCCGTAGTATCATGTCTTTTTATCACCAGTAGATTGGAGACAAGTCTGACTTTTTATTTGCTGCCCTAACACTGCGTATATCATCAAATTGTATCGCTAATTATCTTGTTCTCTTGTTTAATCAGATGTGGAGCCCGAGGCAAATGGAATCATTCAAAATCATTAAAAGTACTTGAGAGATAAAAGTAAATGCACTCCTGACTTCTGAGTTTAAACCATTCGGGTGCTCAGATAGACTTAAAAGTACTGGACGCCGCCCTCGGGCTCCTACGGCCATCTTATTACTACAACACATCTACTATATGCTCTCTACATAAAGATTAGGTGAAGTTGAAACTTTTCCCGAATTATTTTAGGCAGGATTTTGGGGATTTTGGAAGCGTACTGAAAGCGGCTGGAGCGGTGAAGAGTGAAATGCAGAGACAGACAACAGCAGAACAACCCTTTGGCTCAAACAAAGCAACATCTGTTTCAGACGGTGGAGCGCAGTTATTCAATTAAACAAAACAAAACGTATGGGGAAAACTCACCGAAAGAGTATGAATATAGAGGGATGGAGAAAATTGGCTGTTTATTTGGCGAGAACTTGAAATCACAATTACTCTCCGCCTTCTTGAATGGGTGAAGTGAATTGCATTATACTTTTATCGATGAGTTGTTGAGGTGTAACTAAATCTCAATCTCATTTCTCAGGTATTGGAAGTCGGTTAGGCAAAAAAAAGCATGGACTTTGTTTCTGAATGTACAGCATCTCAGAATAGGAACGCCAGAGAATGAACTTGGGATTTAAAGATAAACAACAAAACGTATATAAATAAAACGTTCCTCGTTCAAAAATGCCCCACTTTGATGTTATAATCATTTGACAGACCCGAGTATGATTTAACACTCTTAACCTGCTTTCTTTGGTATCTCTGTGGAGCCGGGCTTGTGTCCCTAATGTGCTCAACGACACTTCAAACAGATAAGCACACTTTTTAGGTGTCTCATGGACAGTCGAGTTTATTTTACTTAAGGGAAAAGAAAATACCGTATTTTTCGGACAATAAGTCGCACCTTTTTTCATAGTTTTGGCGACTTATACTTACATTTATACTTATATACTTATACTACGGAGTGAGTGTGATATTATGTGTTATTTTCACTCTTGCAACCGCATTTCATACTCCAGTGCAACTTATATATGTTTTTTTCTTCTTTATTATGTATTTTTTGGCTGGTGCGACTTACACTCCAGTGCGACTTATAGTCCAGAAAATACGGTACTTTAAGGGAGGGTAAAGTCTGCACTTTTACCATTTTAAAAAAGGAACAACAATCACAACTGAACATGTGCTTTAACCTGCAGATGGACGACGCACAGGTTTTTGTACATGTGTTTGTAATAAATCACCATGACAATTGTTATCAGTCAAATGTGTCTAATGTCATGTTTATGAACGCAAAAGTCTACAAATCTCCTCGACAGTAATTCCACAAATTGTTTGCTCACTTTCAGAATCACTCAATTGCAACGAGCTGCATTTTTTATGTTTTTATTATTCCACTGATATACTGAGTCTGGCATTTGTAGGTCTATTATTTTAAAATGCCAATTCCCCCTAATATACGCCCTTCACGTTCTTTTGCCAAAACACACAATTATAGTGTGCGTTATTGGAAGCAGCGTGATCTGAAATTGAAATCAAGGTCTTCTACATCCATTATTTTGCAGACTTTTAATCACTGCCGAGCTTTGGGTTTTCTCTGACATTATTGCGGTCAGTTTTCTCCGTAACGTGGGCAGACCTGTCTCTGAATATGAAACACTCTGACACTATCACAGAAGCCAGCGCCTCCCCATAGACCCGCCCTGTCAGACCACTGCATTTATCCTCTTTCTATCTTCCAGGTCCAGGAGGTGTTCAAGGACACAGAGGAGAGTTTAGTAGGCCAGGGCGTCCTAAAGACATTTTACACCAAGTTCAGGTGGAGACAATGGTGCAGAACGATAACACAATTATTGTTTTCATTTAACTAATCTTATCTCCATGGCGTCAAGCCGGTGACCCCAACAGACCAAGTTACAAGTCAGATCTGTGAAGAAGTTATCCCGCTCCCAGTGACACACACAATTTTTTGTATTTATTTATTTTCTTAACATTGTTTCTTTGTGAAAACCATACGTGTAATTTATTCATATTCTTTTAATCCTGTTTCTCCCATATAATGTTGTGGAAGTAGAAATCCCCAGTTTTAAAGTCCATTTTTCATAGCTAGACTGAGCATCCCTGCGGTCAAATCTTGTTAATTACAAACGTGTGCTTACAGTATAATATTACCATGGCGATCATGCTGCTTAACATGTGTTTTTTTCATCTTTCGAAGCAAATTACAATACCACAGTAATTATTAACATTTCTCATTAAATAAATGGTCGTTTTCAACACTAATTAAAAGCCTCACATTGCTGTATTTTTAATTTTAGTTTGGATATAGCTCAAGATGGAGAGACCCAATTCTTCACTCTTTATGTGACTTTTTTCTTTCTTGCTTTAAGCTCCAAGCAAATCCGTACAAGCTTCTTTTTGGATAATTGCTGTGTGGGTGATGGTATTTTAAGCCGGAAACACACTATTTCAACTTAACTGATGCAGTGAGTGGCTTCTCTTTCCTGAAGCAAAGACAAACCCCGGGGTCATGGAATGGAGAAGGGTCAAATCATTGGCATCGAGCAGAGAAAAAACATCTAAGGAGAAGCAGAAGCTGATCTACTACAGATCTGCACCTCATTTAGAACATCTTTGGGACGAGCTGGAGACGGCTTTGTGCAGTGGTCCATCAAAAACATAAGATCTTGTTTGAAATGATGAACGGATAAATCTTTTTACAGAAGTTCATCCGTACAACGCCACAGTGAATGTGTGTCGCAATCAAAGCTAAAGGCGCTACAAAAGACTAACATGTGTGACTTTGCGGTAGTATAGCATTTTTTTTTATTTAAAGACAACCCTTCTGCAAATATAAATAATTAGTATTTATCTGTTGACCCGCCCGCTGTCGCTCTCTCGGTCCGAACGTCCTCGCCAGTTCGTGTACGGATGATAAATGCTCAAATGTTGGCACAGTTTGGTATTTACCGCCGTCTTTTGACACACGGAATAGATTTCGACCTGTGCCCGTGTGTGGAGCGCCCATCGCTACGGAAACAGAGACGGTCAAGGTTGATAACGAGCGCCGCTGTCCCGCTGGTCGCCGTGTAAGAGTAATGTCATTATGCAACCACTATAGCTCTCTCTCTCTTTCTCTCTTCTTCCCTTCCTAACTGTCCTCCGCCCTCTCTCTCTTTCTCTCCTACTCCCTTTCTTCCTCTCCCCTTGTATTTCTTTATTCCTCTCCCCTTGTCTTTCTTTCTTTCTTTCTGTCTTCTTTTCTTTTCCTCCCACCCTCTTTATCCTCTCTCTTCCTCCTTCACACACAATTTCCCTCTCTCTTTCTATACCTTTCCCTCCCCCCTCTGTTTCTCTCACTGTCTTTCTCTCTCTTCCTTTCTTTATCCATCTCTTTTCTTCTTCCCTATGTCTTTTATGCTCCCTCTTTCTCCTCTCTCTATCTCTCCTTCACTCCCAATTTACCTCCTTTCCTCCCTCTTCTCTCTCACTCCCTCCCTCCCCTCTCTGCCCTCCCTTTCTACCTCTCTCTCTTCCTCTCTCTCTCTTTACACTTGTTTGCTTTCTCTTCTCTCTCTCTCCTCGTCTTTCTCTCCTGCTTTTGCTGACTTTTTTCTCTTTCGGCCTTCTTTTCTTTTCCTCCCACCCTCGTTATCCTCTCTCTTCCTCCTTCGCTCTTAATTTCCCTCTCTCTTTCTATACCTATTTTTCCCTCCCTCTGTTTCGCTCACTGTCTTCCTCTCTCTTCCTTTCTTTAGCCATCTCTTTTGTTCTTCCCTATGTCTTTTATGCTCCCTCTTTCTCCTCTCTCTATATCTCTCTCTCACTCCCGATTTACCTCCTTCTTTCCTTCCTCTTCTCTCTCACTCCCTCCCCTCTCTGCCCTCCTTTTCTCCCTCTCTCTCTCTTTTTACACTTGCTTTATCTCCTCACTCTCTCCATCTGTCTTTCTCTCCTGCTTTCTCTGAATTTCTTCTTTCTGTCTTGCTCTCTTTTCCTCTCGCTCTCTCCTTCACTCTTAATTTCCCTGTCACTTTCACTTTCTATACCTTTCTCTCTCACTTATCCATCCCGTTTCTTCTTCCTTGTGCCACGTTTGATATTCCAGCTCTCTCCTCTTTCTCTCCTTCACTCCTAATCCCGCCCACTTCCCTCTCCTTCCCTCCCCTTTCTAACCCTCTATTCCTTCTTTGCTTCCTTTCCTTCTCTCCTTTTGTCTCTCAATTGCTCTATCTTTTCTCTCAAACACACGATCTCAGTTCTGAGATGATATCTCAGAACTGGCATTTTAATAGATTATTTGAGGCATCTTGTCACTTTTAGTGGATTTCATATCTAATTGTGGAACAAACAAGTGATAATGCACATTATCATTGAATCAATCTAAAACAAATCTAAAAATGTGTGACATTGTCAGCCTTGGCCTGATATGCTCTGCTGATAATATTGTTTAGTGAAAGTCTTTTCACAAACATCCTAATTTATGAGTTTTCCCCACAGCTGAATAGCCAGTAATTCAATGATTTTCACAGTAAATGTAAACTGCCACTCATAATTTGCCAAAATTCTCATAATATTTATGGCCATCTTGCCAAGCACTTGGGGATCTCTGTCTAATTGTATTGTCTTTTTATGTAGTTTAATAAA
Source organism: Eucyclogobius newberryi (assembly GCF_026437365.1). Classification (NCBI taxonomy): domain Eukaryota; kingdom Metazoa; phylum Chordata; class Actinopteri; order Gobiiformes; family Gobiidae; genus Eucyclogobius; species Eucyclogobius newberryi. Next base: position 3,228,096 of record NW_027315779.1, read on the forward strand.
GCAGTCCACCAAAAACAGCTGTCCTTGAAATGTGGCTGCCTTTCTCCTGCCGTGTATATCCTCTGAGGGCTTTTGACAATGACTTATAACAAGAGATAAAATATTTGATCACCTTCACTTGTCTGTTCACTTCATGAATACAGAAAAATCAGAAATGTGTCCTCAGTATTTAATTATAAGTGTGCACTGAATGTATTGCCTTTCAAAGAGGAACTGCTCACGTTTGATGGAGAGGTAGATAATGTCTCCTTTCACCCATTCAGTATCTCGGGGACAACTTGTTGGAACAGTGGGTGGCTGCGGTGCCCAGGGACCAATCTCCAGATCTTTAGTGAGGCTTGGTCAGAACTCCAGGTCAGAACCCCATCGGGAGGATTTACCTTCTGTGCTCCTTTGTGCAGATGGATGTAGTGGACGAGCACAGGTCATCTCTGAGAGGAGACAGAGGACCATGGACCTGCTCAAAATATCTCAAACTCAAAATATAAGCTGTCACTCATGTGGGTAACACTCTATTTTACACAACCCCTCATTGTATTTACACCATTAATTACAATGTAATAACACAGCCCGACCTCTATAACTAATAAATAGCTTCAAGTAATGATGTAATCGTAGTCGTGAACTCAAAAGTAATCAGAGAGAGTTTAGGATTAAGAGAGCAACAGTCTCCATGTCACGCCCCGATTACTACAGCTGTAGATTATACGTGTCACACAGCTGCATTCAAACTTGTCCTGGTTTTGTCCTGAAGTAGTCAGGTTAAGTTCTGGGTTAAATCTCTCTATTCCCAATCAAATTGGGACAGATATGGTGTGCACAGCCAAAAGTCCCATTTTACAGCTAAAAGTGATGATTTGTTGAGGATGTGATAGTTTAGGGGAGTCTTGCATGAGGTCCCCCATCTGCCCCTGCAGTCTGAATCTGCTGACTTCTTCATTGCTGCAGCAACAAAATGCCACCGAGCACCTGTTCATACTGCTCATTTCAAGGCACAGATGCTCAACATTTACAAAACTACTCAAGGAGTTTCTGTTTTGACTTATAACTTTCATTTACAATGATGTGACAGAAACTAACATGCAAATGATGCAGATACGTCTCATAGTATCTACGTAGTCTCTTCGTAGTATGTAATGTATTTAAAATTGGTTATGTTGCAAGTATAATATTGAACCTGCTGCTGAAAGGCAGAACAATGACAACACAACGCACAGACTGAAGTTGGGATATTTGGACATAATGTTTCTCCAAAGAGGTGTTGGTAAATGATGTCCTGTGATGTAGATCCTGTGGTATGTGGTGTTGTAGATTCTCTCTGGCCTTGAGTTATCAAAGACATGCATTTTACAATTTCTATCGAACCACCCTTAGGCCTAAAAAAAGGCCTTTAAAATTGAGCTCCTGCCACATTTAAGACAAGAAGACTGCCCTAAGAAGTTTAAGAAGCTCCATCTATTTCTTATCACCTCATGCTTAAGCCAACATGTTTTAAACTCTCGCTCCTCTGGTCAGCTGTTCAGCTCACACAGCACCACCTTTGGCACCACAGCACCACCTTTGACACCACAGCACCACCTTTGACACCACAGCACCACCTTTGGCACCACAGCACCACCTTTGGCACCACAGCACCACCTTTGACACCACAGCACCACCTTTGGCACCACAGCACCACCTTTGGCACCACAGCACCACCTTTGGCACCACAGCACCACCTTTGGCACCACAGCACCACCTTTGACACCACAGCACCACCTTTGGCACCACAGCACCACCTTTGGCACCACAGCACCACCTTTGACACCACAGCACCACCTTTGGCACCACAGCACCACCTTTGGCACCACAGCACCACCTTTGACACCACAGCACCACCTTTGACACCACAGCACCACCTTTGGCACCACAGCACCACCTTTGACACCACAGCACCTCTTTGACACCACAGCACCACCTTTGACACCACAGCACCACCTTTGGCACCACAGCACCACCTTTGACACCACAGCACCACCTTTGACACCACAGCACCACCTTAGACACCACAGAACCACCTTTGGAGAGGATTCATCAGTTTTTTCTTTTTCTTTGCACCACCAGTGTCTACGCCCTGGAAGAAGGGTCTCGTATCTGGCTCTGCACATCCAATGCATGGCCCATCATCATGATTATGATCCTAATGTATAATGTGATCCGAAGCATCCATTTGCCTCATACATCAGGATTAGATTAGATTGGATAGCCTTTATTGTCCCTGTGGGGAAATATGACCCGTCCTTCAATCCCGTTGGGGTCAGAGGCATCTCCAGATCTTGAGCTCGGCTTTGTCAGGACTTTTACCTGCAAAACTATTGACGAGCACATACTAGTGATCAATGGTACAGAAGAATAATATGTCAGTCAGGTGTTATGGGGTAGTAGAAAGTAGTGTCACGTTTACAATGCATGGGAAGACATATATAGTGATATAAATATATATAGTGCATTTGAATAGTGTTGTAGCCCATATTGACATTGTGAAATACATGTGACTTTTACATTAACCATTACTTTTAGGAGACTATCAATAAAAAACACCCTTTTCACAATAATTTGGGTAAATTTAGATAGTCGTAAAGTTAATTAATATACCACTGAAAACAATAGACAAAGAAATTCAGACACAACATGGTAACACGCCATGGAAACCATCGTTTTCAAGAAAAGGAGGCACTTGTTGAGTGTTCACTTTCTGCACTACATAGTAAGCTTATTTTTTTTTTTTTATCTTATAGCCTATTTTTATTTCCTACAGCAGATTTTTTTATTCTTTGACTTATATAGGTTGTTTTATCATTGTTCATTGTTTTATGTTGCACAAATCACCAAAGCAAGTCCCTATGTTTGTGAATTCTGTTCTTTGACAATGGCAATAAACCTTTTCTGATTCTGATTCAGATGCAGAGTACTCATCTGGTCTTGTATATTTATTCACAAAACATAAAGGTGTGGCCTAGCGAAAGTGCATCTATACCTTGATTGTACACAGGTGGGCAATAGGACACAGGGCAACATTGTGCATCACAAATACCAGGTTGACCTTTCCAAGATATACTTTCCACACTGGCAGAATGACCTCAACTTTAATTGCATGTGAATCAGAATACAGACTTCTTCAGCTCACATGAAGACTGTGTCTGGTCACACTTCCTCTGTTGTGCCTGGCACCAATCTCAAAAAGAACTGCACAATCAGATTTCTGTGATACATGTGAAACAGTGGAGCTCATTGATCATCTATCATTTAAAATAAAAAGAGAACGTCTACAGAAATGTGCAATGTTTTTCAGCCCATGTGATATTTGCCCCCCTCAAAAGCAGCAACATTTATTCTGATACGGACGGACCATGAGCATAAGGCGGGAACTACGGATGCAATAGCACTTCCTGCTGAACGACCAGGGAACTGCAAACAAGCTCATCGGTTGCTGGTTTTGCCCTGAGCAAAAGTAGATATATATTTAATGGAAAACTACAAACTACACCATTTATATGAGTCCATCCTCTTGCAGTTCAACTATAGTATAAATAGCTGTTATTTGCGTCTGATGTGATGTGTTATTTGCGTCAGCTTTAAGGTTAATTATCTTACTCTACAGATACTGAAAAAGTACACAGGGACCGGTTATTGAGTCCCATATGATAAATGTGTGACATAACAAGATGGTGACTTGAGAATATCTAGGTCAAAGTTCACAATGTGCAACAACTTGTGTTTAAACCTGACGTGATGCTTAGGGACCAAACGGAGTCCACGAGGAAAGACAGCAGGACAAATCCCTGTTTCCTGTCTCATAGAGGTGGAACTTGGCTTCATCTGAGCATGATTAAACTGTTTTGAGCGCTGTAACTCTGCAGATCATTCTTCAGTGAGCATCAGTTCTGTGTGCTGTTCACTTTAGCCTCTGTGTCTTTGCCCGGTGGCACAGCGCACATATGCAGCCGGCCGCAATGTCGTTCCAATCTTGACTCTGAATATTCACTGCATGTCCTCCCTTCTCTCTCATCCCCCATTCCATGCGGTCTTTCCGGTCCAATAAAGCCTTCGGGCTATACATTTTATAAAATATAAAATTAATTATTGAGGCAGTATAGTAATGATCAAAGCTTTTTTTGCAAATGTTCCATAATTCTATTCTTTTTCATTTTTACAGCCTTGGAAATAACACAACGATAAAACACATTGAGACAAATCAAATCAAACAAAATGTACAGTCTGTGGAAGTCTTCACTGCTTTGCCTGTCCCTGCTCGCCTGTCTTTGCTCACCTGTCCTTGCTCGCCTGTCTTCGCTCGCCTGTCTTCGCTCGCCTGTCCTTGCTCGCTTGTCCCTGTTCGCCTGTCCCTGCTCGCCTGTCCTTGCTCGCCTGTCCCTGCTCGCCTGTCTTTGCTCGCCTGTCTTCGCTCCCCTGTCCTTGCTCGCCTGTCCCTGCTCGCCTGTCCTTGCTCGCCTGTCCCTGCTCGCCTGTCCTTGCTCGCCTGTCCCTGCTCGCCTGTCCTTGCTCGCCTGTCCCTGCTCGCCTGTCTTCGCTCGCCTGTCCCTGCTCGCCTATCCTTGCTCGCCTGTCCTTGCTCGCCTGTCCCTGCTCGCCTGTCCTTGCTCGTCTGTCTTCGCTCGCCTGTCTTCGCTCGCCTGTCCCTGCTCGCCTATCCTTGCTCGCCTGTCCTTGCTCGCCTGTCCCTGCTCGCCTGTCCTTGCTCGTCTGTCTTCGCTCGCCTGTCTTCGCTCGCCTGTCCCTGCTCGCCTGTCCTTGCTCGTCTGTCTTCGCTCGCCTGTCTTCACTCGCCTGTCCCTGCTCGCCCGTCCCTGCTCGCCTGTCTTTGCTCACCTGTCCTTGCTCGCCTGTCTTCGCTCGCCTGTCTTCGCTCGCCTGTCCCTGCTCGCCTGTCCCTGCTCGCCTGTCTTTGCTCGCCTGTCCCTGCTCGCCTGTCCCTGCTCGCCTGTCTTTGCTTGCCTGCCCCTGCTCGCCTGTCCCTGCTCGCCTGTCTTCGCTCACCTGTCCTTGCTCGCCTGTCCTTGCTCGCCTGTCTTTACTTGCCCTTTTTGCTCGCCGTTTTTTCTCCGTTCTTTGTCCTCTTCCTTTTCTCAATCAGTGAAGTGAGTGCAACGTGAAAGCACCGTCTCATCAGACTAAAGTACAGGGCCAAGACTGCTTTATTGGCTGACCGATTCACTCCAACAATTAAGTGGGTCAAGTTCAAGAAGAATAAGATTATGGCACATTTTCTGAACATTATTATTACGATAAAAGAGTGGTGTGTTTGCTGTAAGAGACAAAGGAGCAAAACAAATGTTTTAAACCACACAGCAGAAAATAAACCTAATTTACACTAAAATGTGAAAGAAAAGTAACTATGAACAGTAGAGAGAATGCAATGCCATGTGCACATTTTAGAAGCAAAACAAAACGTTTATGTAGAGTTTAGTTACACTTTGAGCGATGAAAACATTAACCCTTCAAAATCCTCAAATAAACAAATCATTTGCTCAATGTTTTTGACTTTTGTGAAGTTTTGTAGACCTTTTAGTGTTGTTGGGTTTGGTCTCACTTGTCCTGCTTTATTCCTGGTCTAGCTTTAGTTTTGGGTTTAGTGCCTTCTTGTGTTTCCTTTCCAGATTATTGTAGTTGGTCCTGGTCTAGTTCAGGTTTAGTTACGGATTTAGTCACAGTTTTAGTGTGCAAATATGAACGTACCCCAGTAGCCTGCGGTGACTTTCCTGGACGGACAAGCAGACAAGCAGACTTGGGGTGATTGCCTCTGCCTCTGCCAAAAACAACGTCCCCCAAAAAAGATCAACATTCACTCTTCTCCACTCGCTGTATGTTTTATTCATATACACCACATGCCATGCACCCTGTAGCCTCAATCTGCTCCAGGTAACGCATGGACAGCTTCCTCTGCTTCTTCATGGCACCGTCAAAATGCAAATACACTTTTTACAAGCTCGTCAGTCTTCTTGTTTATCTCCTGACACCCCATCAACGTAATGGTTTCATTGCACTCTTCTAGCACAATGCTACTTATCTGGTGCACAGTCTGCCACCTGTTTGTCTTTATGAAGATAAAAATAAACATTCCACGGTATGTAATATTTAGTTGAATACCATACTGTGGCACAAAAAAAAATCCTCCAATGATTTATTTAAAAGGTTATTTTTTTTCAGATCAGAGTTTGTTTGCTTTTCATGCCCACGGGACGATATAACCGAGACGAGGGGGGCCTTTTTACTCTCACACACCTGGGATAGTGTCTGCAGATGGCACCAAAACCTGTGAGAATCATCTGACAAGAAACGTCACAGCGACATCATGAGACCCCTCTGAAGAAGGCTGTCAGCGAGCGGTTGAAACTGTGTGACATGGAAGACAAACAAAATTAAACGTTTAAATAAAGCGACATGGACACATGCAGCAAAATGATCTCCCAGAAAAAAGACAAAGCGCCTCTTTAAGTTGCTCTTAGAAAGTACGTGTAAGATTATTCTTCATCTTGAGGTAGAGAGGTTTAAACATTTTTTTTCTTTAATCTGCCCCATTTGTCAACGTTCATTGATAGAGCATAACAGTTTGACCACCTGTCCACCAATGGTCGCCATAATGTCATGTTTTATTACCATCTATCTAATATACAGCTCAATATGCCATGCACCATGGAGAGTGTATGATAAAAACATAGCTGCTGTTTTGGAGAAGACATCAGCTTCAGGTGCCAAAGCAGCACAGTCCAATTTACACCTCATTTAGAATCCTCTACACTCAATAATACTGTTAAATACGACACATTTCTTGTATTCTCTTAATGTAGAAGACTTTAGCTTGTGTGTTCTGACATGTTAACAGGTTGCACATTAACATGCTTATAGCACAGAGACTTGATTGAGTACAAAATGTCACAAGGTGTGCGAGTTGCTTCTGGTGTCTGCCATTATGTTGGGTATGATAATGAGTTCAGCCAAGTGCAATCAACACGCTGAAATGACAAAAATCTTGAATGCTCCATTGGCTTTTGAATGGGATTCTCGTAAACATGATTGAGTCTTTTTATCCACGCTATGTTCCACTGCAACCTTAATTTATTGTATTGTCAATTCAAACCCCCCTTTGGCACAGTAAAAATGTGTTTATCGACTTTCTCAGAATAGTAGATTTTGTGGCTCTTACTGTATTTTACCCAATAATTAGTAGGCACCGGAAGGAATTAAGGATGAAGGCAAAACCTGAGCCAGGGGTTGTGTTTTTTCTTTTTCAAAAAATGTATGTTTGTATTTAAATATAATTAAAAACAGCTACTTCTTTTGTAAAGATTTTGTGGCCCGTAGGCTTTATTGACAGGACAGTACCGAGTGAAATGGGGGATGAGAGAAGGGAGGACATGCAGAAAGTTGTGAATCAAACTCACAACTCTCTCCTGCGCTGCCTTCTCTTTCTCCCTGTTGTTTTTCAACCTTTTTCGAGGTACATTTAACAGAAAATACATAAAAGATAGAAGAAAAAGCTTCAGTTGTAGTCATCTGGACTCAGTTAGAAAAAAAAGACGTTTCGACTCTCATCCAAGAGTCATTGTCAATAAAAGAATTTAGATCGAGAACTCCGATATTAATACTGTTCTGTGGTAAGACCCGTCCATTGGGCGGAGCCTTCCTGAAGTAGAAAGAGTTGTTTGTTTCAACAGAAACTCCCCCCTTGTATCTAAATGCCCTGGTCCTGGTCCTCTACCTTTCCAGGGGTTCAGTATTCCATTATAGATACCAGGAAGATTGAATCTTAGCCCTCCATTTCTGTTTAAAGAAGGTCTTTCTTTTTTTTTAACAAAAATAGCTTCCTTGACTCCTCTTTCAAACCATCTTTTCTCCCTGCTTAAAACCTTCACATCACCGTCTTCAAACGAGTGATTAGAGGCTTCAAGATGGAGATGCACGGCGCTCTGTGGTCCTGAACTAGTATTTCTTCTGTGCTGATAAAGCCTCTTGTGTAGAGGCTGTTTAGTCTCACCTATGTAACGTTCTTTACAGCTTTCTTCACTGCATTGGATCGAATAAACTACATTGCTCTGTTTTTGAGTCAGCAACTTGTCCTTAGGGTGAACCAGTTTTTGTCTTAAAGTGTTTCCTGGTTTAAAATAAACAGGGACTTCGTGTTGTCTAAAAATTCTCTGCAGTTTTTCCGACAGGCCAGACACATAAGGGATAGAAACACCCTTCTTTCTCTGTTCAGTTTCCCTTTTGTCCTGCTTCTTGGTTCTCTTCACTCTGTTGAGAGCCCAAGCGGGGTAACCACAGGCTGAGAGGGCATTTCAGACAACAGAGTGAAGAGAACCAAGAAGCAGGACAAAAGGGAAACTGAACAGAGAAGGAAGGGTGTTTCTATCCCTTATGTGTCTGGCCTGTCGGAAAAACTACAGAGATTTTTTAGACAACACGAAGTCCCTGTTTATTTTAAACCAGGAAACACTTTAAGACAAAAACTGGTTCACCCAAAGGACAAGTTGCCGACTCAAAAACAGAGCAATGTAGTTTATTCGATCCAATGCGGTGAAGAAAGCTGTAAAGAACGAGACTAAACAGCCTCTACACAAGAGGCTTTATCAGCACAGAAGAAATACAAGTTCAGGACCTCAGAGTGCCGTGCATCTCCATCTTGAAGCCTCTAATCACTCGTTTGAAGACGGTGAGGTGAAGGTTTTAAGCAGGAGAAAAGATGGTTTGAAAGAGGAGTCAAGGAAGCTATTTTTGTTAAAAAAGAAAGACCTTCTTTAAACAGAAATGGAGGGCTCAGATTCAATCTTCCTGGTATCTATAATGGTATACTGAACCCCTGGAAAGGTAGAGGACCAGGACCAGGACATTTAGATGCTAATCAGGTACTCAGGGTGGTTGAGCCAGGGTCTCACAAAGACAAAGAGGTTTCTAATAGGCCATTAAGATTCTGAATAGGCTAGCTCGGTAGATACAAGGGGGGAGTTTCTGTTGAAACAAACAACTCTTTCTACTTCAGGAAGGCTCCTCCCAATGGGCGGGTCTTACCACAGAACAGTATTAATATCGGAGTTCTCGATCTAAATTCTTTTATTGACAATGACTCTTGGATGAGAGTCGAAACGTCTATTTTTTCTAACTGAGTCCAGATGACTACAACTGAAGCTTTTTCTACTATGGAACACGCCTGGACGAATGAGGGATTACACCGACATAAAAGATAGAAAGAAAAAAAGTCAGCTCGCTCAAAAGCGAGATCCGATTCAGACCGTTCACGTTCAAGAACCAAGTCTGTCATAAACGTCACATCTCAAGTTCAGCACCACCAGATTAGACTCATCACTATTTAAGCTTTTGATCGCTGCTTCTGTCAGCTTCTGTCTGGACACGTACCGACTCGGCACAAAAGTAGATCGCTCTAAAATATTCTCCACACTGCTTCACTGACAAGGTATGTGATCCTATAGCCCTGTCCAATTAGGGTTCTGATCAGTGGCTCAGAGGAGTGCGATTCATAAGGCACAATATCCACTGTGGTAATATGTGTTTTGGCTTTCAGATCAGGCTGTATATGTGGAGTCTATAGCCAGCTGTCAACGTTATCCGAGAAGGACGAGCGTATAGTGTCCTTAATATTCAAAATCAAGTCAATCTCTTCTTCACAAAATCAGCCCTGAAACACAAATCTTCTGTTCTCGGATCAGAATGAATGAGTTATTTGGGGTATTGTGTCACATTTATTGTGAAATCAAACTAAAACAAGACATCATAGCATCATACACATTAGTTATTTCTTCATAAATCTTTACAATCTTAGGCTTTCCAAATGTCATGGTCTTTAAACAATAGCAAATCCTAGAACATTGCCGCCTCTGATGCATCATTGGGATTAAATTGAAATGGACCTTTACTGCACAGTGTAACCTGGGAAACCAAGCTGGAAACCAAAGGAATGAGCAGTGGTGCTGGCAGTTTTCTTCACACTTCATTCACACATGTGCCTTTCCTGCATAAGTCCTGGATATTTACATGGGGGATTGCCAGATAGGTCAGGCTGAATGTGTGAATGGGGCTTAACAATATTTAACATTAGACCAGTATATAGGCCTAGCCAGACTAAAATTACAATGCTATTTAAAGGGTCTGCCACCTGCTGCTATGGAGATGCCATTGCTTTCCTATGTTCCACAGAATGGTGCTGTGCCTTTATTATTACAGTCGAAAAATGAGAAAAACAGATTTATTTATTCTTTTTGCAATGGTCCAAACGTATTTTTCACTTTAACGCTTCCCTAATTATTCTCTGCATTGAGTTGATAAGTGCTTTTCACAACTTTCAAAGAGCAGAGTTTTGCTGTCACGGTAATGGTTACAAAAAGGGTGCACTTTCAAGTTCTCGGATGATAAAACACTTTGGGCAATATGCAACGCTCTCATTTGGATCCTAAGAGTTACTTTTACATCTGTGCTGGGGCATGAACAAAAATACTTTATCATTCTACATGAAAAAGCCTCTTTAAGCTCATCGTTCTCCTTGGAGACAAGCAGCTGTTGTCACCAGGAGTGACAGGTCAGATCTGCGAAGAGGCGATTCCACTCACTATAAGAATGTCTGTTTTATCAAGGTATTTTTGAGCAATAAAAACACCGGCAAAGAAATAAAATGCAAGATAATAAATATGTTTAATGACATACTTCCAGGAAAAGCAATGACATGGAAAAAGTTTATAAAGTGCACCATTAGTGAGTAAACTAGCTGTGATTGGACAGTTACAGTCCAGTCGAAAACAGAAAACAATGTGCCCGGCTGATTCTGCTTCCAGCACTTATCTGAACTGACCAAAGCGTGCGTCCTGTGCCGGTTCCTGCTCCTATCGCCGCTTTATAATTTCAGTGTTATGATTTATGGCCATAGCTCTCGGGGTAGCTCTTGTGTGCCCTACTTTGCAGTGCACGCTAGATGTTAGCAGGAATTCAATAATAATCCAAAGCAATTTCTGGCTGCCTCAAATAAAGTACTCTGTTGACCAGCGCAGGGCCCAGGCTCGGTTTGCGTGGCATCTCCAGAGGATTCTGTATTATGTTAAACGACCTCAGCCTGGAGGGATCTACCAGTATTTATGATTTCAAGTTAAAGAGACGTACAATGCCAAGATAAAGTGTGTTTTATGGCTGGGGGAAAATACACCTTTAATATGGGTTAAAATGTCATTTTAAGGGTGCTAATGGTGCTGTTGGTGCCGTGCAGCTGTCTCCACTGTTCTTCTCCATGTTGTTTTGAGTCTCCCTCTCCCTCATGTTCCCTCAGGTGCCAAACCTAATGATTTCTCTCTTCCGCTGAAATTTTCTCCCCAATTTTCTTGTAGATTAAGCACATATTGTACGCCGTGCCGCGAGCATGCTCCAAAGTGAGAGAGACGTGTAAACAAAGAAGAAAAACTGGCACTGTGCATGTTGAATTTTCAAATTTGATTCATCGCATGCAATTACCATTGTAAATGTATTCTAGATGCCTCAAGGTCAAGATTACGATTATATATTAATATGTAGGTATATGTAGATGTTTTAAAGGCATAATCGTACCCCATAAGGCTTATCTTATCTTATCTTAATTGTCTCTGTCTTCCACACAACCACTAGCAGTAGCTTTCTGCCAGTAAATGTCCATGGGAAACATTTTGTAAACTCCGGGTTTAAGGCATCTTTTGTACAAACTTTACGTTACGGGTCCATTTCTACTGTAGGGGTGTTTCTAGGGGGTTGAGGCTTCACATCAGTGGTAAATAACCATTTTTATGCCTGATTATAAAAAACAACAACACAGTAAATAGACAAATAATCTGCACATTTGTCAGAGATGGCAGAAATATTCCCAGAAATATATAGGATCCTGCAAACATACTCTAGCACATTATATCAACTGTTGTTTAACACTTTATTATTAAATATCTAAATAAGTATAAAGTATATGACAGAAACTTAGGCTTTTTGCTACAGAAACATACCTTAAAATCATACAGACCTTTGATAATCTCATCATATTGACATGAGATTTAATATCTGATGGGCTTTGGCTCATCGGGCCGACAGATGTTCATTTCAATCCATGAGTGTAACTTAAATGTACTCACGTATAACTGGTCTGTTCATTCATCGTTTGACGCCGTTTGAGCCGAGCTGCATTGGGGGATATGTGCACATTCAAAGGCCAGTTTTATTGGACTTTATCTGCAGTAACACAGTAAAGGCGCACGCTCACTTTGAATACGACAAGGGAACGGCTTGTTTGTCTGATGGTCTTTAACGCTCTCACACCAGAGTTGACTTTCCCTCGAGAAGGAAGCAAATTGAACACAGAAAGTTGCACCAAGTTTCGCCTGAATATATACTGTATTATTGTGAAGTTGTGCAGCGTAATCCTGAAGAATTTAGATGTTGTAAACAACGCCGTATGGGAATTCATGTGCAATGACTATGCATTTTATATTTATTATTCAAATGGACAGGAAGTCGGTCCAGTCTCAGGAGGCATTGTTGTTCTTGTTAACTGAATAAAAGAATACTTCAATACTTTCTTCCATATTTTTATTGCAATACTTATACGTCACTTAGAAAATAGCACTTCATTGCATAAACACGGTTTTCAATTGTTATTTTATTGTGTAATTATGTAGTCAATTGATTTGTTGAGGACTTTTGACCATTCCAGATATAATTATTTCTTCTTAATGTTAAATTCTTTTGGTATGATTTTTTTTCTTTTCTTCCATTGTTTAGAATTCATAGACAGTCCATAGTGTTAGAATGAAATGTATATAGAAAGATGTTTGTCTGTTTTCGTAAGTCTCTTTTGTTTAGTCTTGCAGCTCATTAGTAAAGGTGTTGCTGTTGAAGGACTGAAGTCTATTTAAACTGGTTCTTTATCCTGTGTTAGCTAAAACCACAACATTGACACAAGCTGAGCAGTATCCAGATGGCTAAACGGCTAACCAGACTTAAATCAAATCCTGTTCCCAAATCCAAGAAAAGGCAGTCGAACTGAGAGAGAAAAAAATCCAGTCGCTTTAGTTCAGCACCAAGCGATCTTTTGTGTCTATTCTGTACGACATTCTGCTCCATCCACTTCAGAGTGATGAAATGTGAGACCCTTTGCCATAGCAACAAAGAAAGAAAACAAATCATGACTTTTGAATGGTCAAAAGTCCTCAGAATGTCACCTCTAAACAGGAGCTCCGCAGAACATGAAATGTGCTTTAATTACATAATAATTAAACACTAATATTTAAGACAAAACTGCACTATTATGTAGCTAAACAGAACTGTGTTGAGAACGTTTACACTCATTACAAATGTTTCACTGGACCACGAATAAAGATGAATTCAGTTGACTCATTATTTCACTCATTGTTTGTACTAACCATCTTAAGCTAACACAATGAAATATATCTTGTTAATACTACTAATATTTATAAGTTTGTATAAATAATGTTTTTTTTTAAATTTCATTATAGGACTACTTTTTCTACCATAAAGAAATCAAACACATTTTCATATTTTATTTATGTTTTACTTTTTTTTTCACAAAACATCAAAAGACATGAGTCAGATTTCTCCAATTTAGACTTGACAGTTTTTCTTTTTCTTCTTAAGTTTCAGAATCAGAATCAAAAAAGGTTTATTGCCATTTGCTTTAGTGATTCGGTGCAAACATAAAACAATGATAAAACAACATATATAAAATCAAAAAGGGCATGCATTGAAGAAAAAACAATTTAAATCTGCTATAGGATAAAAAGAAAATAAGAGTTTCAAGCTGTTTTTATATTGTCTGTGAGCTTTTCTGACCGTGTTGTGTCCTTTCCCAAGTGAACGGGGTGTTTTTGTTTCCTTTATTGCAACAGCAAATCGCCTCTCATTCATGTGCACTACACAGCCTTAGGTGCATTTAAGCAGCACATTTTTACCGTGCGCGGATCACAATATAAAAGGAAAAGACACTCAAAAAAATCAAACCAGAGAAGAGATAATGAACTAAAAATAACCTCTTAAAACTGAGCATGTTTAATCACCCATTCAGCTAAACCTTCAGGAGAAAGGTGCTGTAACTTCCACCCTAAAAACAATAATGTGTGTTTTTTTTGTTTTTTTTAATAGTTTTGTATGGCCCTTGAGTCTGAAATAAAGATATTTTTTGCAATTATAAATAAACCATCACAACAGTCATCTGTAAAATAAATATTTAATTAGCATGTTTGATTTCTTTTCTGTGGACCGGTAATATTCAGGGGAAAAAAACAGCATTACAACATTAAATACATAGAAATGTTAATAAATCTGGCATGGCTTTATAACAGATGCCCTCCCTAAATGTGATTTTTTGATTTTGGACCTTTATAGCATTAGATTTGCAATATCTTTCAATGTCGGTGTAATCCCTCATTCGTCCAGGCGTGTTCCATAGTAGAAAAAGCTTCAGTTGTAGTCATCTGGACTCAGTTAGAAAAAATAGACGTTTCGACTCTCATCCAAGAGTCATTGTCAATAAAAGAATTTAGATCGAGAACTCGGATATTAATACTGTTCTGTTGTAAGACCCGCCCATTGGGAGGAGCCTTCCTGAAGTAGAAAGAGTTGTTTGTTTCAACAGAAACTCCCCCCTTGTATCTACCGAGCTAGCCTATTCAGAATCTTAATGGGCTATTAGAAACCTCTTTGTCTTTGTGAGACCCTGGCTCAACCACCCTGAGTACCTGATTAGCATCTAAATGTCCTTGTCCTCTACCTTTCCAGGGGTTCAGTAAACCATTATAGATACCAGGAAGATTGAATCTTAGCCCTCCATTTCTGTTTAAAGAAGGTCTTTCTTTTTTAACAAAAATAGCTTCCTTGACTCCTCTTTCAAACCATCTTTTCTCCCTGCTTAAAACCTTCACCTCACCGTCTTCAAACGAGTGATTAGAGGCTTCAAGATGGAGATGCACGGCGCTCTGAGGTCCTGAACTTGTATTTCTTCTGTGCTGATAAAGCCTCTTGTGTAGAGGCTGTTTCGTCTCACCTATGTACCGTTCTTTACAGCTTTCTTCACTGCATTGGATCGAATAAACTACATTGCTCTGTTTTTGAGTCGGCAACTTGTCCTTAGGGTGAACCAGTTTTTGTCTGAAAGTGTTTCCTGGTTTAAAATAAACAGGGACTTCGTGTTGTCTAAAAATTCTCAGCAGTTTTTCCGACAGGCCAGACACATAAGGGATAGAAACACCCTTTCTTCTCTGTTCAGTTTCCCTTTTGTCCTGCTTCTTGGTTCTCTTCACTCTGTTGAGGGCCCAAGCGGGGTAACCACAGGCTGAGAGGGCATTTCGGACATGTTTTTCCTCTTTCTTCTTGCCCTCTGAGCTGGTGGGCACACCTTGAGCTCTGTGTTGTAAGGTTCTGATCACTCCCAGCTTGTGCTGTAGTGGGTGGTTGGAGCCAAAGAGCAGATACTGGTCCGTGTGTGTAGGTTTCCTATATACTTCTATTTGGAGTTTCCCGTCCTCTCCTCTGATCGTGGCACAATCAAGAAAGGCCAAGCAATTCTCCTTAGCGTCTTCTCTTGTAAACCTGATATGTGGGTCCACCGCATTGATGTGATCAGAGAAGGTTTCCAGCTCATGTTCCTTGATTGTTACAAACGTATCATCGACATAGCGAAGCCACAGTTTTGGGGCTATGCCTGAGAATGAGGACAGTGCCTTCTTCTCAAAGTGCTCCATGTACAGGTTGGCCACTATGGGAGAGACGGGCGAGCCCATGGCACAGCCATGAATCTGTCTGTAAAATTGTCCCCGGAATTGAAAGTAAGTGGTGTTCAGACAGATGTCCAACAGTTTACATATGTGTTCAGGTGTCAGTTTGGTCCTTTCCTGTAGGGTGGTGTCTTCCTGCAGTCTGATCCTCACTGCTGCTACTGCATCAGAGGTCGGGATGCAGGTGAACAGGGACACAACATCATATGAAACCATGAGGTCATCTGGGTCCAGTTGGAGATGTTTCACTTTATCCACAAAGTTGTGCGTGTTTTCCACATGATGTTCCGAATTCCCCACAAGCGGAGCCAATATTGTTGTTAAATGCTTGGCCACATTGTAAGTGATGGAATCTGTGCTGCACACTATGGGTCTGAGTGGAACCTCCTTTTTGTGTATTTTTGGAAGGCCATAAATGCAAGGCATGGCTTCACCAGGATACAGTCTGTAATACAGAGGCCGGTCTATCGCTTCCTCTTTTTCCAGCCTTTGTAAAGAGTCTATCACTTTCTTCTTGTAGCCACTGGTCGGATCTCTTTTCAAGCGTTCGTATGTGGGTTTGTCCTCGAGGAGGGTGTGGACTTTGGCTTCGTAATCAGCTGCGTTGAGAATCACAGTGCAACGTCCCTTGTCAGCTGGGAGGATGTTGATGCTATGATCTTTTTCCAGTGCTGAAAGTGCTTTACTCTCTTCAGATGTGATATTTGAAGGAGGTGGTTTGGCACACTTCAGAGTCGCTGTGACACGTAACCTCAGGTCTGCAGCCTCCGATTCAGTCATTTTGTTGTTCCTAATTGCCGTTTCAGTGGCTGTGATGTATTCCCTGTAGGAATGTGTTTAGAGGTGACAGAAAAGTTGAGACCTTTAGAGAGCACCTCCTTTTCTGCCTGTGTCAGAACACGAACTGATAGGTTCTTAATCCAATTGTTTTTGCTGGTCGCTAATTTGTCTGTTGAAACAAACAACTCTTTCTACTTCAGGAAGGCTCCTCCCAATGGGTGGGTCTTACCACAGAACAGTATTAATATCGGAGTTCTCGATCTAAATTTTTTTATTGACAATGACTCTTGGATGAGAGTCGAAACGTCTATTTTTTCTAACTGAGTCCAGATGACTACAACTGAAGCTTTTTCTACAATATCTTTCAATAACGTTTACATTTCAAACACCGAAATATGAACCGACAAACGAATAAAAGAATGACATGTACATATTTCAAAATATATTTGTATGGATCTACAACGTTTGCACTTTCTTTGCAGTATAAATACATTACCGTCATATTAGATTATATTTTGTTGCCTGTGGAGTGGATAGTTGCAAGTCAAAAACTGCAGCATTTGCGATTTGCCCGTGTCCGTTCAAGCTGCGATATCGCTTCAGTTACAAACGAACAGAGAACGTAATAGTACAATTAAAACCCCTGTGACGTCACAACTAACTTTCTTCCCGCCGCCCTGTCAGGATGGCGTTATAGTTTTTGAGCATCTCGGAGCTTCTGGTGCAGTGATGAATGCTTTCAGACACACGGCGTGTTCCCAGCAGCAGCTCTGACCGGCCTTTGTGAGTCTACATTAGGTGCATAATGTGTTCCCCGCCGTCTGGAGGTGCATGTGCTTCATGTACATGTGGTTTGAGACAGGGCCAGGGTCTGAGCAGAGGCAGAAGGCACTTTTAATTCAACCCTGCCATTCTGGATTAAAATGGATTATTTATGGCTCAAAGTCAGGGCCTGGTTAAATCATGGAGCAATGTCAACAAGACCGCTGCGTTCGCTGGAAGGCACACCGTCCTGATCCTTTGTGGTCAATACGACAAATCTGCTTAATTATTGGAAAACACGTCGATATTTAAGGGCTTAATTGTAATGTGCCACACCTAACACCTAACAGCATCTATTCATGCTGTACTTTAATCCTTAAACTAACTAAAAAGCTGTTTCTAGCCTTGCAGGGGCATTTATTTGTCTAAAAGAGAGAGGTTCCTATATCTTTCATCTTCTGTATTAAGCCACGCCATAAATACAACAATTGATATTAGACGACAACTAATTATGATTTTAATGTACTTATATTTTACTTTATTGAATCACCAATGCAGTATTTTGGTAATATAAACTGGTGAAATGGGATGATTTCAGGATGCTACTATGGTCTCCCACATGTAATAGTCAAAGTAGCAGACACAAAAGACATGTGTAAAAGTTATGCTTCTTGTTGCTGACACTTTGTCTATGTGCTCTTGCTCAAATTTCTGCTTGCAAATTTGTGTTTTGTAAATTACTGGCATTTTACGCCTCATCCTGGACTACAGTTGGAAACTAGCTGTATAGTTAATACCGGCACATTTACAGAAATATGAATTAATGTGCATTAATGTAAATAAACTAATTAAAAATAAATAAATAATAATAATTAATTGCAGCAGCCCTACTACTTATTGTCCTATTAAATCCAGAAAGCATGTCCTACATATACTTAATTGATTTGTATTTTTAATTGATAATGCTACATAACAGTCATTGAGCTTTTGGGGCCCCTGGTGGTTGTTGGGGCCAGAAAACTGTACCGTGACATTGAAAAAGCGTATATTGTACTCAGTTGGAAAGATTGACCGTAAAGTAATATATTCATAGAAAATATGTACGTACTGTATTCACACTGTAGAAAGACATTTTGAGGACATTTTCTCATTCAAAACCTCATATTTGGTTCAAAATTGTCAATCGCTATGGCAACCGTGCAATTTTTTTGCCACCCTGAAATCCATGGATGAAATGCATTACACGTTTAGTGGTTCCAACGCGTGACGAGAAGCTTCCAATCCCAACGGATCGTTATCCACGCGTTTCAAAGTGATAAAAAAACTATCTGCAGCATCGCCATAGCAACTGACGATTCAGAACTAAACATTCTATCTGTTCAATTGTCAAAAGTCCTCAAAATGTCACCAATCAAGAGGAAACTGAAACATAAAAATATGGATGCGATGTGTTTTCTCCAGGACTGTTTTAAGTTTTGACACATTTGTTTGTTCATTTAAAGTTACTGCTGTTAAAAACACATAAACATAACCCTGTTCCCTAATCTTAAAGTGTATTTCACAGGTTGTTTTTCTAATTGTTTCTTTGCTTGGTGCGATAGTCCATGTGGTAAATATTTGTCAGTTTTACATGATTCAAGAGGCAAATTGTGAAGGAAAATTAAACAGAATCTCTCAATCACTGTCAAGTGTGATTCAATAAAAAAACAGAGAATTTACAGGCAACTAACACAGTATAAACAATCATTCAACAAATAAAGGTTTTATCATTTATCAAATCAAACTATATGTATGTGTATTTGATAGAATTTTATAGATTTTGGCCCTTGTTTACAAAATGATTGCTAGTTACAATTACATAGCAATACATATTACCAACAAGATCTAACTCGGTAAATGTAGGCAAAGCGATTAGTCAAATCTTGTTCACCATCACCATTTTTCTTTTCCCGCATAGAACTGGAATGCAGATTCTCTGTCCTGACTCTGGCACCAGCAGGAGGCCGGTCCATATTTAGTCCTGACTCTGGCACCAGCAGGAGGCCGGTCCATATTTAGTCCTGACTCTGGCACCAGCAGGAGGCCGGTCCATGTTTAGTCCTGACTCTGGCACCAGCAGGAGGCCGGTCCATGTTTAGTCCTGACTCTGGCACCAGCAGGAGGCCGGTCCATGTTTAGTCCTGACTCTGGCACCAGCAGGAGGCAGGTCCATGTTTAGTCCTGACTCTGGCACCAGCAGGAGGCCGGTCCCTGAGAACAGGACTAATGTGATGGTACTTCCTGGTTCTAGTCAGGACCCGAGCAGCAGCGTTCTGGATGAACTGAAGACAAACGCTTGGATAAGTCTCTCCAAATCTGATATAGACTCTATCATTTTAATTTTGGAAAGGTTTTTCAGATGATAAAAAAGTTGCTGATGTTATTGATTTGATTGAGTCCATTATTACCAAATGTTTTTCTTTGATAGATTTGAGAGATATCTGAGCCTGAGTGACAGTTAAATCTAATATTTTAGTTCTCAGTGTTTTGTCATGTCTGTTTATGTTGATGCTCCAAGTCGAATGAATAAGAAAGAAACCCGAACTTACGTGAGGTCAACGCACTCACCGCAAACCTCTTCCCTCCCAGTATTTTCAGGATAAATGAGTTATTTGGTCGACCGAGCTTGCAGATGGCTGCTTGTCTCGTTGTCCCTTAGAATGATACATTTGTCGTTGGCTCAGTGTCCTACAACAGAGGTCTCATTGATTGTCCATATTGTGAGCTTATCACAACCATGAGGGCCAAATGCTATCCATCGATTAGCCTCATGTTTACCCAGTTAAACCTGATTCAGCTTCATTGGATTAAATAAATGTAATATACCCACTTTAGTCGATTGCTGATGCCTCAGACCTTGCATTATCATCCGGGTTTCTAACAAACGGAGAGAAGAGGTTATTGATCAGCCGGGCTTTGACTCTCTCCTATTGCAAAATGATTGTTCTTGCCTAATCTTTCATTCTTAAATTAATGCACATACAAATCTTCTATGGATTTGATAGTAAAATATGTCAAGAAAATGCTCTTGTGTTTTGACAGAAATGAGTCATATTTTTTAGAGCTAAAGTTGATCATCTTTTTCCCGTCAGGTGCGGTTTCCTTTACGCAAATGTTCAACTTGACAGGTGCACTTCCTCTTGAGCGCACTCGAGCTTTCAATGATTCTAATGCCAAACATTTGCAGTACTTGCTAACTATGTCAAATGTATCTCTATTTATCTAAATTAGTCTGAATCAGGAAATTATTGTCAATGTCAAGCTTTTTGTTTAATCCAAATTAAAGGTCAGTATACAATAGTAAGAACTAAAATAGTTTAAGAAGCAAAGATAATAACCAATATCTTAAGTGCTTTTTAAAAGAACTGTTTATGTCACATTAGCGGCGTCAATCAGAACGTTTGATTTGATAAAGCTGGCCACATATTAAGAGTAATGAGCGTTAGTGATTGTGATTACGTTGATATTTTTACTCTCACTATAATTGTTACACTACAACTTGGTATTGTGACCTCTGTAATCTAAATGATTAGTAGACTTTTCCATAGTGTATCACGGTTCTTTGTGGCGGGACCGTATGTTTCAAAGATGTGGCTTTATCCACAAGCACAAGCAAGTCTGAGGGTCCGATTGCTCCAACATGTTCACTGCTGTTGTGTCTTTGGGCAAAGTAATTCTGGCCTCAAATGAGGGTGGAAATGTGCTGTGTATTTGTACTTTACTATCGAACACCTCATCTCATTACCAGATTTTCAAACCGTGAAATGAGGAAGTATGAATTTGTTTAGATACTTCTTAGCTCTCACAAACTGATATAATAATATTAATATTCAAATGCACATTTTTGAGAAACACGGCCAATTCTAGTACGTCCATGTCCACAATAGATAAAATACAGTATGTGATTAGTATGTAGCTGCAGGTCTCCGGCTATGAAAAATAGGCTTAAAGTGTTTACTGTTGGCTTTACACTTGAGTTGTAATCTATTCCAGTCTATATTTCTCTGTAGAAAAGGACTCGGGCCAAAGCAGTGTAAATGTTTGATGAGGTTCGTATATGTTGTCAGGTGATGTACTCTGTGTTAACACTGTGGCATTTAAAGTGTCGGCGGTGAGCGTGGGTGTTTCCTCTGCAGTGCTGTTTGGAGCCCAGAGGGCGCGGAGGGTTTAAGGGGAGGTCGATAACAGGAGTGTGTAAGTAACAGCACAAGTCCAGGAACATGCAGACAGAAAACGTGAAAGAACAAGCACGTTTGGACATAGTTCAAAAATAATAGCATTGTACTTGTGTATGGAAAGTAACATTTTCAAGAATAAAAACATGATGTAGGGAAGTATATGTACATAATTTTGCTTTATTTGACTCAAAATAATGTACAATGTACTTTGTGTGTACATTGTACAATAATGTAATATGTTGGATCAGCTGATATTTAAATCAATGTTGACAATGGGCAAGAGCCTCTCTGTCATTTGTGAATTCTAAGTCAAAGCAGAGGGAAAAAATGTTAAAAAAAAAAGAAAAGAAAATGTGAACCAGAGCTTCAGCAGATTTACGCCTTTTAGACAGGTGCTTTTTTTTTTTTTTTTTATTATCTTTTACAAATATTCTTCTAAATCAGTTTGATGCACAAAACAGTAATGGCAGAGCATCCAGCCCATTTGGTGTTCCACTTTCTCATCTTCATGAAACAGTTCATTTCAATCTAAAAATCACAAAATTGTGTGAATTCTTGATTTCTTAGAATGACATTTGACATGGTTATTTATATTACAGACACGTTCGGCGGCTGAACCTGTTCGACCGAGTGTCATCGTCATGTACTGGGTGATTTGGTGCCTGGCTGCAGTGACATTTGCTCTGCGGCTGAGGCTAAGCTGGCGGAGGCACAAACAAAGAGATCATTGTAACACATTGACACTGTGTGGTGACATTATGGAGCACAGCTGAGACAGGTGTCCTGCTCAATGAGAACTCTTTTGTCCACATCAGTTTTCCCCCCCGAGTCTATAACCTGATCAGCCAGAACATTATGACCACTGACAAAATCAATGCATGATTTGATTGATAAAGTGTATTGATTTTCTATTCAGAAAGCTCAGTGAAAAAGGAATTGTAATTTCACAATACTTCCATATTTACAACACGTTGGGTAAATTAGGTTGATATAACACAACACACAAATAGGGTAATGTACAATAAAAGTGAAAGTTATGATTGAAAAGAGACAAAATAAAGTGAAGACAATCAGAACAATAATTTGAGAAATAATAGTAATGATACACAGAGACAAAAATGTAAATATCCATTATTAATTTGATTTCCATACCAACAGACCCCACATTCAGAATGAAAAATGTGTTTAAACGTGTCATTTGCACTTGCATTGGTTTTCCAACGTAACGTATATGTTTGGAAAAAAAACAACGTGCACCTATTTGATTTCCCCTGCGCAGTCTCAGTGTTGAGCGACCTCTAAATGACAAGGAGCAATGAGAAAATAAATAAATGCAACCATCTAGCAACGTGACAGGCTTTTGTAGACATTTGTGTAGTTAACGCAATGTTAGTGCAAAAATGCTTCTGAACGAGTCTGATGATGGTTTATGCACTTACAATCTGTGCTGCTGACATCCGGGTTTCAAATATGTAATTATCTGGTTTTAAATCGACATGAGATATGTTTTGATGAGAGAACTCCCTTATCTCTTTGGTCTTTTTTACACCATTCACGTACAACATATGCATTAATAACTCATCTCTGTCTCCTTTTTCATAAATAAGGCCAAATGGCAGGTATTCTTTTCCGGCTCTCATGGGGGCTGTGCATCAGACCATCGTTCAAAGCAGCTCTTGTGGGATATCTGCAGTAATATGAGCTGTGGATGGGGCAGAGGAGACTGGGAGAGAAGGTCATACAGTTTAGCTAAAATTAGAACCGTTTGTCATATATTTTTCGTATACACATATACAGCAGCACTACGTAAAAAAACAATCAAAAGAACCGGGGCTATTACTAAACCAGGACTAGAAGAGTAACTGTGCCAAACATTGATGAGGAGTTATTTTCAACCAGATCAACTATTATCAGTCCCTTCAAAAAAACTTTCTGTAACGTTTGTGTTTGTGTGACGAAAACAACGTAACGTGCTTTGACAAAAGCCAGAAAAGGTGTGATTTAGCATTGGGAATACTGCCAGTGCAGACGGGTGGCAGACGGGTGGCAGACGGGTGGCAGACGGGTGGCAGACGGGTAGCAGACGTGTGGCAGACGGGTGGCAGACGGGTGGCAGACGGGTAGCAGACGGGTGGCAGACGGGTGGCAGACGGGTAGCAGACGGGTGGCAGACGGGTGGCAGACGGGCGGCAGACGGGCGGCAGACGGGCGGCAAACGGGTAGCGGACGGGTGGCAGACGGGTGGCAGACGGGTGGCAGACGGGTGGCAGACGGGTGGCAGACGAGTAGCAGACGGGTGGCAGACGGGTGGCAGACGGGTGGCAGACGGGTGGGAGATGGGCAGACGGGTGGCAGACGGGTAGCAGACGGGTGGCAGACGGGTGGGAGACGGGTGGGAGACGGGCAGACGGGTGGCAGACGGGTGGCAGACGGGTAGCAGACAGGTGGCAGACGGGTAGCAGACAGGTAGCAGACGGGTGGCAGACGGGTGGCAGACGGGCAGACGGGTGGCAGACGGGTAGCAGACGGGTGGCAGACGGGTGGCAGACGGGTGGCAGACGGGTGGCAGACGGGTAGCAGACAGGTGGCAGACGGGTAGCAGACAGGTAGCAGACGGGTGGCAGACGGGTGGCAGACGGGCAGACGGGTGGCAGACGGGTGGCAGACGGGCAGACGGGTGGCAGACGGGTAGCAGACAGGTGGCAGACGGGTAGCAGACAGGTGGCAGACGGGTAGCAGACAGGTGGCAGACGGGTGGCAGACGGGTGGCAGACAGGTGGCAGACGGGTAGCAGACGTGCAGACCGGTGGCAGACGAAACATGCTGGCCAGGAATCAAGCAAGGCCATTTTCCCCTGCCACTATCTCTCTCTCTATAAAGAAATAAATAATCTGTGCCCGGAGCTCAAATCCAAGTCGGAGAACCACAACTATAGGGTTGGGCGAGTTGTGAATGCTAATATATATATATATATATATATATATTTTTTTTTTCTTTTTTTCTGGTATGTATTATAAACTCCTTTCCGTTAGAATCCAATATGGAACAATATTTTGTCAAATAAGAATGTCAAAATGCTGTGCTCCAGAGGCAGCAGCTGCTCTGCCTCTGGAGCACACACACACTCCTCACAAACTGAGCTGGTGCAATGCAAATGATGTGTCACTCTCTTTCTCAGTTTATAACAAATAAATCACCCTGACGATGTGCTCTGTGCTTCCATATTCTAGATAATGTATGAAATGTATTTCTTAAGCGTGTTTTAGGCTCACAGAGTCATTATAAAACAGTAAAAGTTCACTCAGCGAGGCTTCATTACATGTGCCTCTTGAAGAGGGCGCTCCTGAGCCCGGCCGTGTGTGGACAGGTCTCTATCTTCTTCATTATTATTTTGTATGTAGAATCTGGACAATATGGAAGATTACATTTCCAAGTTAAAAAGTTTCGCAAATCTGGATTTTCAATCAAAGCAAGAGGTTATAACTAAAGTAAGAGCTACACCGGAGTTGAACGGGTTGTTTCAGACAGAGTTATACCTCTAAAAACGCTATTTCCAATTACAGAACACTTAGCCTAGTGGTTAGTGACACCTGGAGTACAGGAGATCATGGGATTGACCTGCTTGCCCTGAACTTTTTTTTTCGTGTTCAAAATGTTTAAACTTATAGATTGCTCAGTCTAGTTTGTTTTGGGATGAGTTATGTCAGAGATGAACTGAGGCAATGGTTCTTTAACATTTCAGTGATCAGTTTAAAGTCAGGTTTGATCATTTTGGTGAGCTCGCTTTCCTTGCTTTAGTGGATTGCACAAAATGTTGTGAAATGTCCCAACATTTTGATGACACAAAACTGCAGAGCCTGTCAAAATATGCAAGGTTTTTTGACTTTATGAGACTAAGGGCGGATCTAGTCGGACTGTATAACAATGAATGCAAGTCTCCTGCAGCTTCTCCTCTTTTTGGTCCAGAATGACGTGTTTAAGGAGCTCTTCTTTTCATAAGCGTTTGTAAATCTGACTATAAAAGAGTTGGTGCCGAACTAGCCCTGAACCTCACCACACGTCACTGTAAAGCGTGAAGGAGTTTCTTAGAATCTCTAACGATACATAAAGCTTGTCCTTTTTGCACTTCCTTTCTGCATGAAGATGCGTGGGTTGTGTCATTGTGCCATGGTTCTGTTTGCTCCGAGTGTCTATTTGCGAATAGAGCAACAGTAGAGAATAATTACACATGTAACGTCAAACAAGCAAACATAAGCGTCAATGTTCATGTTGGAGTAGATGCAACAAAGCAACAAGAGCTGTAGAAAAGGACAACACTACTGTAGATGGCTTAATAGTACACCGCCAGTACAAAAGGAAAAGTACAGGGAAGTGATCAGATATTTCTCCATCACAAAATTCTGTTAGGCTCACATCTAGACCACAAGACAAGACGAGGTCCAAGGTGTGGCCACTTTCATGGTTAGGGGCAGTCACAATTTGTACAAGAGTCGAAGATTCCAGAACATTCATAAAGTCTTTGACCAAGACAGGCAACAAACATGCAGTGTTGGGAAAGTTCACTTTCTACATGAACTAGTTCACACATTTTGAAATGAACTAGTTTAGTTCATAGTTCATAATTCAAAATTGAACTAAGTTCACAGCTCCAAAAAATTAACTAGTTCAGTTATTTTTTTCAATATTATGCAATATTGTTTCTAAATTATTTCCACAGCCCAAATACAACCACAGGCAGCAATTATGTTATTAGTTTAATGCTGAAACTATGTGTCAGATTTCATCTTCATATCCAATTTTGAATCCTTACCCAGGATTTACATTCACATTGAAGGGACAGACTTCCCCATGTGTTACTGTCCATTCAACCCCACAGTCTATTCTCAAAAACATGAGGGAAAACTTGTTAAAATGTTAGATTGTTCCCATCCTCTCTGACCTTATCATAAAACTCACGTAACTGGTCGTAGCCGGGCGAATCGTTGCTTCTCTGTTGACTACACGTTGCGGTCGCGTCAATGCTGCTTTTTGTTTTGATGCGCATGCGCAGTGCGGTGCGACACTTGAAATCTTGGTCTGTTTCCACGATCTATCGCCTCTACAACTTCGGAGCTCTCAGACTTGGCAAGGCTCTTTTTGGGCAACTTAACGTTGTGTTTTCGCGGTGTGTCTCTAGAAATCTGACAATTTATTGAACGAAAATAAAAAGAACGAATTTGCCGTTCACAGACACCAGAATGAACGTGTTCACAGTTTCGTTCTTCAGCAGTATTACCGTTCGTTCAGTTCACGTTCACCAAAATTATGAACGCGTTCAGGCACAACACTGCAAACATGAACACTGAGGGCGCCAACAATCAGAAAATAGTTGCAATTAAGAGAAATTCCCGCAAACAAAAAACAACAAAGTCTGAAAGTCTCTTATAAACTATGCATTTGTCTTTGGAGGGTGATAGATGAGTGTACGTCGAACGGCATCCAGTTTAACTTCAAAGAGTTGCAGTTCAAAACTCAAATATGTTTTGTCAGGGATCAAGCCGCAATTAGTCAGATTTGAAACCAGTCGCTAGCTCTAAACCTTTGGCTGTGGTTCGTGGTGGATTAAAGGAAGAGCACACCAGTGGAAGTGTCCGTCAAAAGCACAAAGTCTAGCTCCCGGGATGTGACGAAATCATTGGGTCTTGTTATACTCAGCAATCTGGCTCCTGAAATCCACCTGAAATCCCGTGGAAAATGTCCCTCCGCCGGTGTGCACGAATGGACCACTGGGACACCACCACTTGGACCTGGGAGGACCCACCACGCAGGGGCCGAAGGTTAAACCCTTAATCTCACGGCTTCACCAGTTTACCCCGTTGTCTGGGGCGTTTCCACCGGGAGGCAGCCTGGCGGTGGCGGCGGGAGTGAGGACTGCCAATTGCGGATTGCTTGTTTCAGAATTCATGTCAATCGCAAATGTTTAGGTGGTCAAACACAATCAAAGCTGAGATATTCTTATGCCAAATAAAGTGCAGAATTAAAAACTAAATACTCAGCGCCGCATAAAGTTGCGTCACCGTGCACATTGCTGGCACCATCTTCCAGAGGACTAATCTTTCAATGTATTTACCAGTCCGCCATTTCCAGAATACAGTCAGTAAAAACAAGCAAATACAGACCAAAAAAACAGAAACATTGTGGGTGAAACTAGGGCTTTATGCTGTGTTCACTTCACCTGGTTTGGCCCCAGTTTAAGACAAGTTTAGTCCTGATCTAGTCCAGGTTTAGCCACGGTTTCAGTCTCAGTTCCGTGTGAATGCCGCTTACTTGCTGTGGTACATCGGAACTTTTCATGTGCATATATTGGAGGCTAATTGAACATGCAGGTACAGAAGGAGAACTGCCACACCGCAAATTGAGATGGGGATTACTGAGATGACCACTGCAGGTTATAGAGGGACGGGCGGCGAAAAGGAGGCAAACTAATTATACCTGGGATGGATCTGAAAGTAGTCCCGAAGTAGTGCAGAGGGGAGAAGGTATTGAGTGAGGAGAGACACAAAATAATGTCAGATTTTGGATTGTTTGTTCAATTTACTCTTCACTATTACATTTTTCTCCCAGTGCTGAAGTGAAAGTTGAAGGTTTTTGGAAATTTCTTCTCATAAATCATTGCTATTTGAGTATGACAACCACACGTTCGCTCATGGAAAACTAAAAAAAGCTATACAAAAATATTAAAAATAATGCACCCAAGGTAAATAGTGTTTTTTTGGATAGTCACTAAAACTTTACATTAGAAAAAACTTAAAATAAATGTGACACAAAATGTAAATATTGTCCCGTGCCTCGTTCTTGGCCTCCCACAGTGGATGGACTAACTCAGCATCGGGCTGAGATAATCCCTGATTTCTCTGTGGAGCTGTGAGTGCGATCATGTGGAACAGGCCGAGTCCGCGCTTGGCAGCCAATCACGGTCACAATACAGAGACCTTTCATTTGAATCTCATTGATAAACAACACCAGAACACACATGCACAAAATGGGAACTCAACCAGGTCTGGAGCAGGTTGACGTTCGGGTCGAGAGGCATTTTTGTGATCCAGCTTCGTATTATCGGGGGTTAACCCAAAGGTGCATGACACATTTTTGAAGCTGGTTTATTACTATGAGGAACTAGAGATGAGTCCAGTGTCATGCAAGAGTTTCTGGAACTAAAAAGGGCATTTTGACCTTGCTTTAGAAATATTACTGTACGTAAAATGGGGTAAAATGACTTTTTGACGTCTTGATTTATATCAGACCTAGTTTGAGAACCTGTTTTTGATTATACTGTCAAAACATGTTGTTTTCTCCATCATTGTGATGTATACATTGGTTACATATCAGCTTTTTATCCTTAGTATAATTTTTTTTAGCGTGTTTTTTTTTTTTTTTTGGCATTCCCTGTGCCTACCTATTAGTTTATTTTGGTCACACATCAAAATGACTAAAATTCACGGACGTTACAAGTACAGTACATCCCTATACATGATGATTTTAACTACTACTACTACTACTACTACTACTTGAACATATACATACCTGATTATTTCCCACGTACTGACTGCAAATGCTCCGGACATCGAGTGCGCGCCAAAAATACACAGCAAATGTATTCTCGTTCCAGTGCCAAGAACTAATGCAATCTAATATGCCTCAGGTTTCTCATGATTCCTCTTCATCTACAGCAATTTGTTTCATATTTAGCGGAGAGAAGACGAGCGCCAAGGACAGAGCATCTCATTTCAAAACCAGGTCATATTTACTTCAAATATTTGAATGTGGTGAAGTTGTCATTTTAATTGAAGTTCTGATCCAAAACACTTGACCTTAGAAGGAGGGTCTTAGGACAGGAGCGCTCGGGGACACGGGATTCTGGGACATTAGTCTAAGGACACGAGATTCTGGGACATTAGTCTAAGGCCACGGGATTCTGGGCCATTAGTCTAAGGCCACGGGATTCTGGGACATTAGTCTAAGGACACGGGATTCTGGGACATTAGTCCAAGGACAGGGGATTCTGGGACATTTGTCTAAGGACACAGGATTCTGGGACATTAGTCTAAGGACACGGGATTCTGGGACATTTGTCTAAGGACACGGGATTCTGGGACATTAGTCCAAGGACAGGGGATTCTGGGACATTTGTCTAAGGACACAGGATTCTGGGACATTAGTCTAAGGACACGGGATTCTGGGACATTAGTCTAAGGACACGGGATTCTGGGACATTAGTCTAAGGACACGGGATTCTGGGACATTAGTCTAAGGACAGGAGATTCTGGGACATTAGTCGTTACCATGTCCCTATGAACGTTATTTAATCTGTTTTTCGCTGCCGCCCCTCGAGGCGACTGCTGTGGTGATTTTGACCGTTACAAAAATACATTTAATTAAATTATCTAAATATTGGATTCAGCTGCTGCTTTTTTAAGATGCAAATGCAGATTGTGGGCTGTATTTGCAAAATGATCAACAGAAGGAACAAAGATTGAGTTCAGTGAAAAGTTGCCTCGGGGATGAACAATGAACGGAAAGCGCAGACAAATATCCTTCTCATTTACATATCGAGATAATGCACAATTTCCTGAATATAAACTGTCACAAATGCAGAGTAAAGTGAGAATCTGAGAATGTGAGAATCTGAGAATCTAGAATCTGAGAATCTAGAATCTGAGAATCTGAGAATCTAGTCAAAGTCCAAAGTGCCTATTTCATGTTGGAAAAGCACAAAGGCTGCAGGAGATCCACCCAGACACAAAGGGTCTACATGGGTTAGCTCTGCATCTTCTGGCCCTTGTGAGTGACGGGGCCCCTTTAAAGAGACTGATATTGCAGATGTAATTACTTTGTTGACATGTTTCAGTTGCTACTGCGAGCCGTCTTCAGGATTGTCTCTGGTTTTGGTGTTGATGCGTCGTGTATAAGATGCCGTTTCGTCCTGAAGCGTGGTCAACCTGATGGACCTGGCAGGTCACTCAGACTGACCATGACGCCTGTCGCCCTGTGAGTAGCATGTCCCAGGTGTGAGAGGAGGAAGGCCGGTGACACCTCTGAAGATGGCTTACATCAGCAGCCCAAAAATGTAAACAATGTGATTACATCTGCTACATTATTGTCTTATGAAAAATAAATGAGGTTTGTGGATCTATGACACATTTAGAATAACTGACTGATATAAAAAGACTAAAGTAAAACATTGATTGTTTTAGTACATGAGTAATCTATCCATTATTTTCTCAGATTTGTCACGCAATCTATATAAAAAAAACAAAAAATCTGTAACCATATTTTAAAGCATATTAAAGCATTAAATGATTGATTAAATAAATACATACATGTTATTCTAAGTATTATTTCACGTTTGCAGACAGACACACCGGTCCAGACGTCCACGATGAGAGCATCTGCCACATTTCGGACAGTATTGTGTGTTGAAGCCACGGAGAGGGATCCACGTATGTTAAATGTCTAGTTAACGTCACTAGACTTTATCGCAAACCGGCCAGATTAAACCTGAAAAACAGTAACAGCTCTTCTCTTTTATTGTTCTGTCTTTGTGGTTTTAATGCCTTGTGTACAAATTGCGCTCTACAAATAAAATTGCCTTGCCTTGCTTTAAAAGATGGCTATTTTACTGTAGACAATGTACAGTAAATGCTGTTATGATGGATATGGTTATGATGGACATGGTGTTTACATGGACACACACAAAAGCAGGATACTCGTGCGCATGCAAACACACTCAATCAAAGCTTTTTTTTTTCTAATCAAATAACTCGATTACTCGTTTCAGCCCTACTGTTCTGGAAATTCAATTATATCATGGTTAAGTCAATTAGTCATAATATTAATGTCCTCTTTGATATCCCCACGCAGCACTGATTCAGTTGCAATCCACTAACACAACAATCTATATTTGGAACCTACTGGTGCACCTCGATAAAGTACCTAAGTATTACATATGGTCTCCATGCCAACTAACCACTTCACTTGGTTGCCATGGAATTGTCTCAGTGATTCTGTATAAAGTACCCTGCCTCTGGCCTTTGAGTTGACGTTTTGATGCTTGAAGTGGCAAAAAAAAGATGGCAGTATATCAAATCAGAAAAGTACATAGTTTAAAGATTTGATTGAACAATTTAGTTTATTATAAGATCCAACATTTCACTTTACTTTACATCTAAGCAGCTCAACTTCCTCCAATTATGGAAGAGACATAAAAAAGCCTGAAAACGCTCTTTTTAATCAAAACCGCATCTTTTGAAATCGACGGCTTCACATCCTGGTCCAAAGCACAGGTTGCCAATGGATGGATACGATAAAGAAGTCGGACTGGGTGTCGTCAGTTTGGATGAATTGATTTAACGGGGTCCGGTACATGACACAGTGTCGGTAATCCAAACCTGCGGAGTTCTGATGCCGTGCCAGGTCCGCGGGGCTTCCCTCCGGTGTGTTCTCTGCATCATCCATTCCTCTGTCAAAATGTCTAAAGCTCCGACAGATCCTCCCGGAGCTCTTTGCGATGGAAGACTTCTAATTGCCACTTAGACGCGTTCGTTCTTATCGTGGTAAAAGCAAGCGTTACCTCGGCGATCTCACCCGCCGCCACCTCCGCAAGATTCACAAGCCCAGCTGCAAACTTCTCGAGACGCCGTTCATCTTCATCACTTATTTGTGTGTGGGAGAAGACGCATCGCTCTGCTTTTTTGAGTCGATTTCGAACCAATGATGGCATGAAATGAAATGAAGGATGTCAAAAAAAGCTGAAAAAATGATAATTCAACTGGACGGTGTTCATATTCCAAATAAAAGAGCAGATTTCCCTTCAGATTTGCTTGGCGTTTGGAAATAAATGTCTTTCAGTTATAAGTAGTAGGATAATATGCACAGCCCCTCATACAACCTTGGAAATGTTCTATCTCATCTGCTTGAAAATGATGGCGATCGTTGTAAAAAAGAGGTGCTGTTTGTGAGTGTGGATGCGAGACGATGTGACAAATAATAATAATAATATGTATGTTCTTTCAGCAGTAAGCCCTTTGTGTACTTTCCATTTATGTATTTTCCACAATTTATTTTCTCATTATTCAAGCCACAGTTAATCAATGCCGCTTTTATCCTGGTTTGGTCATGCACTTGTAAATAACGTTTGATGCCCTCTGGGTCGACACATTTTCATTCTCTTGTGACATGCTTTTGTTAGATTGGCAGGTTAAATTGTGCACATTATGAAATGTGTTATGTACCTTCTTATACAAACCTAAAGTTGCGGCACAGCTACTGCAATTCCCTCTAAATGTTAAGCCGTCACATTAACAGGGGGAACAATTGAACTGGATTAGATTTAAGCATAAGCATGATTTTGTCCTGCTGTGAACATTTCGTCAGTTTTTAGATTGACACATTATTATGCACATTATGCGGCACATGTGTTCAGATAAATGCACCCGGACCTACTTTGTGGAAAGTGAACTGTAAAAAGAGGGGTGACATAACCCTTATACTGTGGAGTGTTGAAGATACTGGTGATGGAGATTGTTTTTCCTTGAGTAAGGACGATAGAAGAAGCACGTTTAATCCTCCATTTTACTTTAAGATGAATGTATGAAAGTGGATAAGAGGGTACGTGCGGACGTCTTCTTGTTGTCCTGGTTTGAGCCCAGTTTCGTCCTGATGCGGATTCGGGTTGGTCTCGTTCTAGTTCTCGTCTTTTCCAGGATTAGTTTATGTATTTAGTCCCAGTTTAATCAAAATGTGTGTGTAGTCTATGTGAAAGTGTGGAAATTTTTGCTGCTTTTCATGAAATGATCCACACGCTGGGGAAATTGCGGCACCTGTAGGATCCATGGCTTGAACAAACTCTCACAGGAAGTCCCAGTGTGTACAGGGAATCGAACCAAGGTCATTCCCGCTGCAACGCAATCGTCTCAACCACCAAACCTAAACTCCAAAAAGAAAACATGCAGTCCATCATTGGATTTAAAGGCTGAGCCGTGTCATTATCAGCTGAGTTGTGTTGCTTTGATAATACAAATGAGCCCAAAAAGCCACAATCAAATTGACGCTCGGGCATCTTAATCCTACGCATCAATCACATTATAGATTTCCTGCTACGCCTTTAGCTAACAGATCAGAGCTCACACCCACAGGCACTGCCGCTAGAACTGTCATTCCGTTTAGACCCTTGTTTACTACACAACTACACAACGGCGAGGAGAGCGAGCAAGGCCATGTTTAAGTTGGGTGATTAAACGTGGCTGATGAGAATAGCAGGGGTCCAGGTGATGAGAGACGCACGGCCTGAATTAAATCCCTCGGAGCGGTGTGTGGGGGATTAGATTATCCAGGTGTTTAGGTTATGGGACCACATTCCTCGCTCTCTCACCCAGGGCCAGCCCAAGCCTTCAGGGGGCCCTAAGCGAAAACATTTTTGGGGGCCCCTCACCACGTCATCAGAATCAGTTTTATTGCCATTGTCAGTGAACAATTCACATATGGAACTTTCTTCAACGCAAACAAAGCGCACCAAAACTCCAGGGCATCCGTTTGCCAGTTAGTTTATTCTCAACACCTCACAAGCTCAAATATTGCTAACTTAAATCCCACAATGCAACTTGGTATTCCGCTGACATCACCTCTACTCCCTGTACAAATAACACACATCCCAGATATGTTTTTAGGCGTATTTGTGGGCGTTAAGGGTCTACAGCCACATTAGCAGTTTAAATTAATGAACAGGGGGGGTCTGGGGGCCCTTTTCAGACCTTTTTTGGGTCTTCTGGTGCATTTTAATGTGTTTTAATGGGTTATTTTTCACTATCAATTTATTATAATGTATAACAAATAGTCTAATGATGCTTTTGAAATAAATTGAAATGTTTTATTGCTCTATTAAAAGTGAATTACAATATAAATGTTTGTTCTGATCAGAACATCACAGACTGGACTCTGTGTGAAACAATGCTGCGATGTGATTGGCTGATAGACCTTACATATATAAACCTTTACGTTCCTCTCATTGCACTTTAAGAAGTCAAAGTAAAACAGACGTCACGAGTCACGATTGATCTCACACATGGAGATGTGAGAGAGAGGGACGCAAACTCAAACCCGCTCATCTCTAACAGAGGCTGCTCAGGGGCCCGGGACAGGGGCCCGGGACAGGGGCCGCACACTGTTCACTCCAAAGTTTCACGTCACAGGTTCTGGACGAGACGGCGCTCGTCCGGACCGGATCTCCGCCTCTTAGTGACCGGGGCATAGACGCCCCTCCCCGGCCTCACCTGCAGCTAACACGACCGGGCTGGTGTAAATGTTAAACTTATTATCTTTCATTCAGACATATTATGTGCGGGGCAGAGCTCTCGTCGCCTCCAGCCTGAGCGAACTAATGTGACAGAATCGTGTTGTTTCAAACAGCAGCATTAACCGTCTCTTTGTAAGAGAAGTTCAATACCTGGAGAGTGTTGTTGAGTTTGCAGTTTCTTTACATCGTCAAGAAGTTTCTTCTTTCGTTTTTCAGCACCAGGAGATATATTCCTCTGGACATGATGACCACGTTGTGTTGTGTTTATGTTTTGCTCTCGAGCTCCTCGCGCACAATGAAGTTGCCCAATCAGCGCAGGTTTGGTGTCTCGGTTGCCAGATTGTCATTACAAATAAATGCGGTTTGTGCGTTATATGTTACAGTTGTGTGCGCTGCCGCGCCAGCAGCGCTACTACACCAGTGGCGCACGCTGCGCTTGCACTTCGCATAAGACGGGTTGCCAGATTGGGGGCCCTATTAACGCCTCGGGGCCCTACGCGGCTGCTTAGTTCGCTTATAGGCTGGGCCGGCCCTGCTCTCACCCACAGACTTATTGACACGTCCGATGGCGACGCCATGAGATGTTTCCCGAAATAGAAGAAGAGGGTGTGTGACCTGTAAGTCGTTTCTAGAAGCAATTTCAGTACTGGACATGTTGCCACAGCCTTTAAGGAGCATTTTATGACGTATAAGCAAACCATGAGGCAAAAGAATCAATGCAGCCCTTCAGGTGGACATTTTCAACAGATGTGAGTGATCGTCATCCCCCAGAGGTCCATTTGTGTCCTTATTCTTTATGCTTTATGAATCTGGGGAACAGCATTACAAAACTGAATCTGTCTGTGGTGTTGAATTTGAAAAAGATGCAACACTACCTATCTTATATCATTCATTTAAATTCATCGTCAATAATTATAATGTATTTATTGAAAGGTGCTCTTTTGGGTGGGTTGGTCTGTCACCTGGCTTCAATCTATTTAGCATTTATTCAATCAGTTTGACCTGGTGATGACCCATTTCCTGAGTTGTCTGTGTGAGCTGTCAGTGTGATGCCTGATCATGTCTTCATATCAATTCAATTCATTTTTCAACAGCAGTCGCCGCAAAAAGCCCCAGGGAAAAACGGATTAAACAATGTTCATAGGAAATTAGCAAATGTCCCAAAATCCGCTGTCCTTAGACCCTCACTCTCAGCTTTTGTTGTGTTTTTAATTTGTTCTTGTTCCTGTTGCCTGCATCTCTTTTGTGCTGTACGTCGTGTTCAATTTAAACCAGAATGTACACCAAAGCAGCAGTAATAGTGTTTAAGCGCAGCAGCAGCAGCACGGCACACACAAAATAAACTTTACATTGAACTAAAAAAGAAAACAAAATAATAGTTGTAGTGATAGTAAACTAAAGGACACACTGAGGCAGATTCCAGTTCCATGACAAAATGTAATCAATTTATCAAAAAAGTCTAATAATTTTAATGCATAGTTTTACATAACAAGCTCATATTTAAGGTAGTCACAGTTTTTTGCATTTCGTCAATTTATGCATGCATGTAAAGCCTTTAAGAAGTTCCGTGGACCGGGACAGACACAGGGCACAAACGGGTCCATAATAAATAGCAGAGGGCAGGGCAACGCCTCCAGCTCCAGCTCACACCGCGGCTCCAGTGGTCCATGTACTCAGTTACATCACGTTAGCCGCATGGGACCTCGCGTTGTGGGGCTATGACAGCGAGACCACAACAATCCCCGAGTCAGCAGCGGCACTGGAGAACGGAGGCGTCTTATCAAGGGAAACACAGGAAAGTGATCTAAAAAGTGCTATAAAACAGACTAGTTGGTGGTGCAGGGGCAGCTCTCCCGTCGCTGGTGTAAATCGATGCTTTTAAATACGCGTGTGTTTACGACTTTGCCTACGCACTAAACACTAAATTCACTAAAGTGGACTAACATTGACATTGGTGTTTCTTAGTGTTGCTGCTCTATTTTTACTACAACATCATTTCACCTCATTAAACCTGAACCGACACCGATGTATTTTCCTCCTTGTGTGACTTTATACGTAAAGCACCTTTTAATAATGTACTACGGTCCTATCAGCGCAAGGGGGACGTGATTTACAATGTGTGGGATCTTTCTCATTATCAGCGCGCCGCCAAACCCCTGAATCCATCATTATTTTATGTTAATTGTCCTTCACAGCAGAGAAAAGACCCCTAAACCGATAAATGACTGTAGTGCATTGTACACTGACAACGGATTCTTACTGTCAAATGATGCGCCGGATGTAATGTAAATGAAGCTGCTACACTTTGAGGCTGACACATATCGATTTGAGACTGGTTAATGAACTGTATCCTCTTTTTTTTGCCACATTTTTCAGTTATAATTAAATGAGAGGTCACTCTGAGAGAAACGACCTGTGCCAAGGCCAAAAGTCCACTTTCTTCCAGCTTCAATTCATCATTAGCTCAACAAGAAATGTATAATTATCAGACTTGACCTCCTCTTTCTTGTGATTAAATATGATAAGTTTGAAACATGGTTTTGTTTTGACTGTTTATAGCCAATTTGCAGATGTGGGTAGTACTCAGATCTGTTGTATTTAGTTGAGTAAATACAACACTAATTTGAATTTAAGTTGAGTAAATGTGAGTTTGCCAGTTGTATTGGATAGATGGCTATGATTAGACTGAATTGGAGTTTGATTGGGACTTTAAGCAGGTGCTCTTCCCAATAGACAAATCCTCCAGCTTGGTACTCTTGACCGAGATCTTTAACCTCCATCAAACTAACACGAGGTGCAGGTTTAAAGGATGCACTGTTCTTGAGATTAACAGTGGGGTCGTTAACAGTGTAAGCAAAGGACGAGAAAATCAATAAATGGGCCGGCATTTAATCACTTGTATGTAGAATGTGTGTGTCCTCGGCTGTTCTCATCATCCCAGACCTGTCTGAATGATCCATAATAAATGGATGTGGGTTGTCGTCCTTCTGGGTCAATTACTCGGCTGGTCCAGAGTTTAAATGCCAGTTCCCTATAAACAAATTACATCATCAAGGAATCTAATTCTTGAAGACAGAACATTTTACATTTTCAGTCTGGTTAAAGAAGAACAAAGCACTCTGGGATACATGGTCCCTTCTTACGAAACATATTTCTCGAAGGCAAAATAAAGAGATTTATAATGTTTTATTATTATTGATAGAAAAATGATGCTCAAACATTGAGAGAAATCTAAAATTTAGAAAGTGTAATGATGTAAAATCATTGCAAACGTGAACGTCACCACTGCTCAGGATGTCTTGAATGACATGTTTCTATAGGATCTTTTATTTGATTTATTTTCGAAAATAACAAAACAAGATTCAAAGAGAATGACAAAAAAGTGTTTCTGTTATGCATCATCTATAACTGTAAACTTTTTTTCCTTCATTGTATACATATCTATTGTCATCTATCTATCTTTGTGAAGTCTTTTTTCCTGTTGCCAAAAGTACGTTCCAAAAGTATCCATCTACTGTTTCCATTGCATGCCATTAATATCCCAGATACAGGAAGCCAAGTGGGACGTTGATGTTGAAAGCTCACACTGCTTTATCTCAGGCCTTAACTTTCTCTATTCCCACCGTCTTTGGTATTTCACTGCAGCACATAATGCAGTAAACCATATTGATTTCTAAAGTGCATGTGAAGGTGTGAGAGTGGGAGCGCACAATTAAAGCTGTATCAAAGTTCTGAAAACAACATATTCAGCAAATATTGACAAAGCACCAGATGACCGTTCTGGCATCATCTCAGACTTTGAACAGTTTACAAGCATCGTTTTTTGTGTTGTTGTTTTTTCAATTTATTTTTGTAACGCCCAAAATCACAACAGCAGTCGCCTCGAGCGGCGACTGAAAAAAACATATTAAACAATGTTCATAGGGACTTGGCAATGTCCCAGCCTCCCGTGTCCTTAGACAAATGTCCCGAGCTCCCGTGTCCTTAGATCCTCCTTCTACGCCAGGAAAAACTACCAAACGTCCTTGGGAAAAAGTAGAAACCTGAAGGAGTTTCACAGTGAAGGAGAGATCTGACTCCTTCAGACGGACACGACAGTGACAGTGGAGCTGGAGCCACTCAGGAGGAGAACCAGTTCTTCAGGAGGAGAACTGGAGGAGAACCAGTTCTTCAGGAGGAGAATCAGTTCTTCAGGAGGAGAACCAGTTCTTCAGGAGGAGAACCAGTTCTTCAGGAGGAGAACCAGTTCTTCAGGAGGAGAACTGGAGGAGAACCAGTTCTTCAGGAGGAGAATCAGTTCTTCAGGAGGAGAACCAGTTCTTCAGGAGGAGAACCAGTTCTTCAGGAGGAGAACCAGTTGTTCAGGAGGAGAACCAGTTCTTCAGGAGGAGAACCAGTTCTTCAGTAGGAGAACCAGTTCTTCAGGAGGAGAACCACTTATGGCATTCAATAGATTGCAAGTGAAATTAAATATGAAATATTGTTTGATAGAATAAGTAGTCAGAAGAAGAGGATAGTGCTCAAGCTGCCATACTTCCCCCAGAGTTGCTCCTAGGGCAGCGTAGCTGAAACTGTAGGTTTATATTCCTGTTCCTAACTGGTCTGACCATAAGACCTTTCAAAGAGGAACGTTTTAAGCCTGGTCTTAAATGAAGAGACTGTGTCGGCTTCTTTAATGTGGAGAGGAGCTGATTCCATAACACAGGAGCTTGGGAGCTAAATGCTCTACCTTAAGCTTTATCTATTGTATTGTAGAGATAGACAAAACATTTAAATAATGCAACAGGAAGAATGTCTTGATCAAAGTTAAGTGTAGAGAAAGTTCAAATCCAAAACTCACCAAACATCTGTGCGCTCATTTTGACCCCCTGCCTGCCCGGGACGCTCCCCTCCATTTTATTCTCCATCCCCCAATATCAAAGGGTCTCACTTCCCCCTGTGGTTTCTGTTACTGCAAGTGTGAGATGGAAGTCATATCCCCAAATCCTGCCTGTAAAGAGTCACCTGAAATGTACAACAATTCAGCACAGGGACATTGACTCACACGACTCACATAATAATAACAGACAGTATTATAGAAGGAAATCAGGTGTTGAAGAGGAGGAATTGATGGTGCACACGCTAGTACGCTGTTATATATTTTCCAACAAAGATTTCCAAATACTGTACATGTCATTTTGGGTTATAATCTAAAAAAGTCTATATGAATCATTCTGGACTGGTCTGGTTTTATCGGGAAGGGCATTTGGTCTAAGAACTGTTTTCCAGATAGATTTCCAAAACATGGCACACATGAGACAAGTTGTGAAGTGTATTTGCAGAAGGAGCGTTTTGAAAATCAACATAGTGTAAAACTGCATTTGGGCATCCATCTATTTGATTTGATAAGCTACGAGAACAATGGGGAAATTCTAGTATTGCACAGTTACACAGCAGTAGAACAGGAAAAAAGAATTAAAAAAATCCAAATAAAGAACCATAATTGTAGATGATGAATTACTTTTGGATTAAAGTCGAAATAATTTGTGTCCAGATGACTACAACTGAATCGTTTTCTACAGTAAAACACTCCTGGTATAAATATAATAAACTGTGAAATTGCACAGTTAGTTGCTATGACTAGAGTTGTGTACGGCGCATCATATGGACAAGATTTAAATAATTGCATTGAACTGAATTAAACAAAATAAACGTAGCCTGGCGAATCCAGACTGATCCTCTGTAGAAGCTTTATAGTCTGGTCACCGCTCACTCCTCCTCAGGCACAACTCAGACATGTTTGTTTCATGAGAGAATAAGATCATTGGTCATCTATTATTAAACCAGGGATAATACTTCCCATCACTGATTCTGCTGAAGTCTGCACTGTGTTTCCGTCTTTAGAGTTATTTTTACATGTGTTTTGGATGATGCTTTTCACCATTTGTCCATGGCCACTTGTCAATCACTCGCATCTGAACTCTGGATGATACGAGTCTAATCTTAGGTGGTTACATCTGACTGAATCTAAAACATAGACTGCCTGTCCCAAAAAAACAAAACAAAAAACACAGAAAAAATGGTCACACGCTCTAGTATTTGGTAGGATCGCCTTCAGCTTTGGCACACATTCGCTGCAGCGTCGTTTCAAAAAGCTTCTGCAATATTAAACGATTTATTTCCATCCAGTGTTGCATTCTTTTTCCCCGGTTGATCTTGTATTGATGATGGAGAGAGCGATGCCATTGTTTTGACCCTCCTCAAACACACTGACACATTTCCCATGACCACGGGACACAACACATTCTTGAAAACTACATTTCAAACCAAAACAAACCTCTCCACGTCTGCCGCCTGCTCCTCCACCCGAGAGCTTTTTCAATCAGTGGAAGTGGATCTCATCCGCATTTTTTTTTTTTTTTCTGGCAGATTTTGCTTGCATTATTACATCCAATTTAAATATCGCCGACAAACAGACCTCAGGAGCACAGAGAAGCACGCACAGCAGACCCATGACACACCAAGGGGTTGTAGTCTTAATGAGGCAAATGCAAATGTTTTGAATCATGCATTTTTTATTTAGTAACTGTAGTAATGTGTTAAGTGCATAATGCATTTACATAACACAGAGCATTGGCTGCTTGTGACACTATTTTAGTTTCACTTGAGGTTTTATTTTATTTGGCAGAAACACATCTGTGGGTTTATGTGCATTAGCTCAACGCAGTAGCATCTGCTCAAAGGTCAGAGCATTTGAATCTCTTGGCTTCAGAATGGCGCACTTAAAAGCCTTTAATTTTCTCCAAAACAACAGTGCGCTTTATAATCCAGTGCATTTTTATAGGAAGCCGTGAACTGCGAGAGGTTTAAAGCTCTGACGCTCTGACGAACTCGGGTTTGTGCAGAAATGGTCCGAGGTCGGAGATGCTGGTGCAGAATACATTTTTATTTTTATTTTTATTGAGGTTTTGGCCAAAAAAACGTCGGGAAATCCACGAAAACAAGAAAAATAGCCTTTTTTTAGAATCTTTATTTTTGACGTCTCGCCTAACTGGTGTTTCCATGGGCCATGTAACATCTGAAGAGTTAAGAAAACGATGCAAGTGAAGAAGAAGTAGAAGTTACATGGAAGATTCAAGGATTCAAATAGTCATACTTGACATACTTGAAACCAAAAGGGAAGAAACATGAAGGTGGACAGAAAGACTCAGGGTGGCTCGCAGGCCGAACATAACGTAACATGTATATTTAGAAAAAAATACATTTTTTTTCTATAGCCTTGTAATCAGTGGTGAACCGTGGCCTGTGGACCAAGGCCTTCAGACACTTGTATCTCTAGAGAGGCTCTGAGGTGCTATAGACACACTCAACTCTCCACAACCACTTTTGTCCATTGTTCATTCACATCCTGTGCTCTGTCAAAGTGTCATAAATCCTTAGCCTGGTGGATTTTACACTTACATAATGAACATAAACTGCTCCGCTTTGAAAATAAATCCCATTATTACTCCAAATGAAAGCTTCAAACGAATCTTTCTTCTCTTTATTTATTGCTCTTAATCTCCACCAGAAGTGAAAAATCGTATGTTAATAGTTCCCATGAGCTGTCATCAAACTTTGAATGCTCTAGGTCTGATTGTCATGAAAGTGTGGATCTTCACTTCTCGTTCCATTCATTCTCGGTGGGAACTAGCAGAGTCTTGCTCAAATAGACAAAAAAACCTGATCTGACATAAAGGTCTTAAATTGCTGCCTGCTCCATCTGTAACTCGTCTTACACTTCGTGCTAATTCACTATTCATTTATTTTAGCAAGACCCAGGTAAGGAGTGAATAGAGCAGGAAGATGAGCTTCACATAAGGCGACTGGAACTAGCCGGTTAGTTATACCGCTCTGCTGAAGTCAAGTCTGTAAAGTTTTGTGCGAGTTGGCACTAGGCACTGAGGAGACACTCTGGCCGCACGGCAGCGCCGGGAGTGGAATTTAAATTTTAATTCTAATGATAAAGATGCTATATTTCGATCTGAAATGAACAAATAATAAATTAGATTTTTTTTCTGGGCCGGATTAAGAAGTCTGGTGAGCCGGATTCAGCCCGCAGGCCGTGCTTTAGCATTTTTATTCACTCAACAAAATTAAAGATTGTAAAATATGTTCAAATTATACTTGTCTAATTATGTATAACTTTGCATCTTCCTCTAGGCTATAATATTTGGGACCATTGTTGTTGTTGTTGTTTTTGTTGCATTTTGACAGTTTTGTATATTTCAACGTATATATCTTTCATCTTTACGGGCAGATCGATGTGCAGCGTCCTGTTAAGGTCAATGTGACTCGTGTCCCGGACTAAAATGAATAAACTCACTAACTAAAATACCTATTGAGCCTGACGATAAAATGTGATAATATGTGATAAAAAAGTATAAATTGTCATCCTAAGCTATCTTAACTACATCTTAAATACATTTTGTACTTACAGTGTTTTAGTTTATCTGCATAAAATATATTAAGCTGGGATGGAGTGAAGATAATGGATGGAAAACTCATCGGTCAAAATAATATTGCAATACTTCTTGATATAGACATTGGAAAAAAAAAATGACCCTCCCCTTAATATTTACTGCTATGTATGAAATATGACCTTTTGGACGTTCCATTGAGCATCCCGGCGCTGCCTCTTTTTGCTTAATAATAAACCTAATATAACAGTTTTAGGTCAGTTTAATCTCTTATGGCGCAAGTATTTCAAACGTCCATTTCTTTCACCTCTTTCCATCTAAATTCCCACACAGTTACATTTAGGAGGAGACCAAAAGTGTCCCAAGAAATTCTACAAAAGTTTCCGTCTTTGTTGAATTGGTGCGTGTGAAATTACAAATACCGGTTCTAGAGAAAAA
This sequence comes from Eucyclogobius newberryi, assembly GCF_026437365.1. Taxonomy (NCBI): domain Eukaryota; kingdom Metazoa; phylum Chordata; class Actinopteri; order Gobiiformes; family Gobiidae; genus Eucyclogobius; species Eucyclogobius newberryi. The sequence continues at coordinate 3,271,864 of NW_027315779.1, forward strand.
CCTTATAGTGAAAGTTGTGAATTGGAATTTGAAAAGAATCAATTTGCAGGGTCAGCGAGCTCTATCACGAGCGGTTATTCTCTGTCAAAGGAGTCCGTTCTCGTTCCTAAGTGTGCGTTATGCCAGCGGTTTCACTTCACAGTGTCTGAACCAGTATGTTCAAGTTTAGACACTGCAGATTGATGTCTTTAGAACTTTGCCCATTTGTTTTTGCGTCTGGCACGAGCTGAAGAAGGTTTGGTTTCTGATTCTTTTAGTCTTTGCCATTGATTTTCAGCTAGTGTTCCCGCAGTCTGCTGTGAGGGTTTGCCAGGCGCACTGCAAAAATGCCCAATTTATTTTGAGCGATATTATGTCTAAATCAGTGGCATGAAAGGACCAATCCATTTCACAAATACAAAAAGTTAAAAAAGCAGTTATACTAGTAATACTGTGGAAAATGTTGGGATATCACACTCAAATGCATTGAAACTCCTCAACTATGAACAATTTGACATTTTATTGTTTCGACCTCAGCTGGAACTAATATGAAAAGTAAATATATGTGCATAAAACCCATTATATAAACAAAATGTGTTAAAAAAATGGATGGATTTTTTTTCTTTCTTTTTATTTATTTATTTTCTCTTCTTCTTTCTCTTTTTTCCCCTTCTCTTTTGACAATGTTACTGGACTGTATCTTTATTTACACAGTTTTGATTGGTCTGTGTTTATTCTTTCAATAAAAAAATAAATAAAAAAAAAAACGTAAATATATGTGCATAAAGCCCATTATATAAACAAAACAATTAATAATGATAATAATAATTATAATAATAATAATAATAATTAAAAAACAAATGTTAAATACATTTGGAAGAAGATGGATGGATTGTTTTTGTATTGCCCAACATTACAGCAGCAGTTGCCTTCATATAATTGATTTAACATCTGCTGTTTTCTCCTCACATTCAGGGGCAGACAAGCACCAATAAATAAGTAAGTCTAACGATCAAATACCCAACCAAAGAAGTCTGCCTTTCTCTCTTCCCTAAACCCTTCAATACAATTCCAATAAACGAAAGGACCAGTAACACTGCAAAAATAAAATTAAATGGAAAAACAACATTTAATTTGTTTGGGACTGCAGTGACCCCAGAACAGATGATGTAAGAGACAAATTCAGCTTCTTTTTGACATTTTGAGAACATTTCACAATTATGTTTTGAATTGTTAAATACCATGGCAGCAGTGCAGTTTTTCATTTCACGCTGGATAAATAAACCGATCTTTTTAGTGTTTTCAGAATGAGTTACCCAGCTTCTCCTCTTTTATGATAATACATTGTACATGAGGTAATTAGTTTGATCTGAGACATTAGCATCATATATCAGCCAGAACGTGTTTCATCACAAACAGGTTTCACCCCTAAGGTTCACTCATGGGGCCGTGGTGGTCTACATAATGCACACGAGTAAATTTATGCAGCGTTTTACATAATTACAGTGTTCATTTGACTGATTTTGGAACTCAGCTCAAGGAAGTTCTGAATCTTTATTTATTCTTTTCTCCATAAATGATATTCCAATCAAATATTTGGTTCACAGACATCTGTCTCTGGTCTTCACTCCGCTGTCTTAACTCAGTATAATCAAAATTGTATTTGCATGTATATTTTATGTTTGAGTTTAAAGAGATTGCTTCATTAAACTGTATTTAAGTCGCATTGATCACCTCATCAATAGATTTTCAGACGGCCATGTTTAATTTACATTTATTTGATTGAGTGATTTATTTCCTTCAGTAGTAGAAAAAAATACTATTCACTATTAACTACTATACTAGTCACTTCAATTCTGTTCTGCTTTTTATTTTGTGTTTTTATAAAGAGGGAACATTTACTGCAGACATTTCAAATCTTTGTATAACATAACTTCACAATCAACTCACTCTCACTCTGTTTTGTTGACTATGTTCACTCTTAATTTCATGTACCTTGTGCTCTTTTTCAATGTATTCAAATGTATGTGTGTCATTGAATCCTATGAACGTGTTGGAGAGATTGAGGCCAGTGAAATCTTGTTCCTTCCTAAAAGTGTGGTTTGATGGAAGCTCATTGAAAGTTATAAAAAGGCCACATCAATCTCCCCTTTGTGCCTGCAGGATCAACGTTTATGTATGTGCATTTCTGTCAGATTGCGTGTTGAGTCCCACAGTGACGCAGGCTGTGACTTTTGGCGCTCCCTGAACCATCTGCATCACTCCAGCTGTGCAAAAGCAGAAATCAGATCGTTCAATTTTGGAAGCTGCTCCAAGTCGACCAGAATACGATTCATTAAGTGTCTGAATGGTGTCGGTAGACCTCACAAGTTAATCACTATTCTGACTACAGTGATTTACTAAAACTCTTTGTATGCTGATTTGAGTGTTAATAATAATAATAATAACTTTTATTTATATAGCGCTTTTCAGTGACCCAAAGACGCTGAACATATATAAAAAAGGGGGGGTATTTACAGACAGGGGGGGACAACACGTACAGAACACATTAATATACAGATAAAATGAACAAGACAGAAGAAGTAGAGAGAAAATGATGGGGATGTAGAAGAGTAGGCAATGGGGTAGAGGAGGCTAGGGGTAGGGGAGGTCATAGGCTTGGGTGAAGAGGTATGTTTTTAGGCGGGATTTGAATGTTGTGAGTGAGGGAGAGTGGCGGACAGGTTGGGGGAGGGAGTTCCAGAGTCGGGGTGCTGTTCGGGAGAATGCTCTGTCGCCAAAAGTTTTGAGTCGGGATGTTGGTGCAGTCAGGGTGAGAGAGGAGGAGGATCGGAGAGCTCGGGAGGGGCGGTGGGGGATGAGGAGGTCAGACAGGTAGGGGGGGGCTCGGGAGGGGCGGTGGGGGATGAGAAGGTCAGACAGGTAGGGGGGGGCTCGGGAGGGGCGGTGGGGGATGAGGAGGTCAGACAGGTAGGGGGGGGCTCGGGAGGGGCGGTGGGGGATGAGGAGGTCAGACAGGTAGGGGGGGGCTCGTGAGGGGCGGTGGGGGATGAGGAGGTCAGACAGGTAGGGGGGGGGCTCGGGAGGGGCGGTGGGGGATGAGGAGGTCAGACAGGTAGGGGGGGGCTCGGGAGGGGCGGTGGGGGATGAGGAGGTCAGACAGGTAGGGGGGGGCTCGGGAGGGGCGGTGGGGGATGAGGAGGTCAGACAGGTAGGGGGGGCTCGGGAGGGGCGGTGGGGGATGAGGAGGTCAGACAGGTGGGGGGGGGCTCGGGAGGGGCGGTGGGGGATGAGGAGGTCAGACAGGTAGGGGGGGGCTCGGGAGGGGCGGTGGGGGATGAGGAGGTCAGACAGGTGGGGGGGGGCTCGGGAGGGGCGGTGGGGGATGAGGAGGTCAGACAGGTAGGGGGGGGCTCGGGAGGGGCGGTGGGGGATGAGGAGGTCAGACAGGTAGGGGGGGGCTCGGGAGGGGCGGTGGGGGATGAGGAGGTCAGACAGGTAGGGGGGGGCTCGGGAGGGGCGGTGGGGGATGAGGAGGTCAGACAGGTAGGGGGGGCTCGTGAGGGGCGGTGGGGGATGAGGAGGTCAGACAGGTAGGGGGGGGCTCGGGAGGGGCGGTGGGGGATGAGGAGGTCAGACAGGTAGGGGGGGGCTCGGGAGGGGCGGTGGGGGATGAGGAGGTCAGACAGGTAGGGGGGGCTCGTGAGGGGCGGTGGGGGATGAGGAGGTCAGACAGGTAGGGGGGGGCTCGGGAGGGGCGGTGGGGGATGAGGAGGTCAGACAGGTAGGGGGGGCTCGGGAGGGGCGGTGGGGGATGAGGAGGTCAGACAGGTAGGGGGGGCTCGGGAGGGGCGGTGGGGGATGAGAAGGTCAGACAGGTAGGGGGGGGCTCGGGAGGGGCGGTGGGGGATGAGGAGGTCAGACAGGTAGGGGGGGGCTCGGGAGGGGCGGTGGGGGATGAGAAGGTCAGACAGGTAGGGGGGGGCTCGGGAGGGGCGGTGGGGGATGAGGAGGTCAGACAGGTAGGGGGGGGCTCGGGAGGGGCGGTGGGGGATGAGAAGGTCAGACAGGTAGGGGGGGGCTCGGGAGGGGCGGTGGGGGATGAGGAGGTCAGACAGGTAGGGGGGGGCTCGGGAGGGGCGGTGGGGGATGAGAAGGTCAGACAGGTAGGGGGGGGCTCAGGAGGGGCGGTGGGGGATGAGGAGGTCAGACAGGTAGGGGGGGGCTCGGGAGGGGCGGTGGGGGATGAGGAGGTCAGACAGGTAGGGGGGGCTCGTGAGGGGCGGTGGGGGATGAGGAGGTCAGACAGGTAGGGGGGGGCTCGGGAGGGGCGGTGGGGGATGAGGAGGTCAGACAGGTAGGGGGGGGCAAGGTGGTGAAGAGCTTTGAAGGTGAGGAGGAGTATTTTAAAGTTTATGCGCTGCTTGATGGGGAGCCAGTGGAGAGAGCGGAGAACGGGAGTGATGTGATCACGGGACCGGGTGTGGGTGAGGAGGCGGGCAGCGGAGTTTTGGACCATTTGGAGTCTGTGGAGGGAATGGGAGGAGATGCCAGTGTTGCTTTAGAACATTTTCTCACCAACTCTTCCCAAAAGGCACACATAACTTGTTAAGCTCTAACACTAAATCTGCTTTAAACAGGGATAATATTGGCTAAAATCCTCAATAATCTGGGTATAAACCAGATCTAAACCTGCAAAAGAACATTGGTACATTACTAAAGCCTACATGGAACGTATTAAACGGAAATAGATACGTCTGAACTGGCAGAAGCCCATGAACCACTGCTCTATACAATTATTTGCATTCTATAATGTACACAAATTTAACATACGTAACTTTCCACATCAAGTTTGTGAGCTATACGTTTGTGGCCTTAAATAACTTGTCATGTGGTCCACAAACTCTTTCAGGGTCGGTCAGCAATGGAGCAGAAGATGGAATGTTTCTTACTCAATGAGTTTGCGTTTTGTCTGCAAACTCACTTTTAACCAGAATTCACCATCATAAATTAGACTACGGGACTGCGAAACATTTTTAAACCTTCAGCGAGGTTAAATGAATGATTGTGCACTATGAAGAGGAATAAGAATGTAAGATCACTGTGCTTCAACAGAATTAACTTCACACCACAGGAACTGCGTGTGAGATACTGAGGAAAGCTACAGAACCTCATCTCATATTTACTCTGCCATAACTGCACAAAGCTCCTACATTTGTCTATGTGCTTATCATTATGGATCATTTTGTTTGCACCAAAAGCATCATTGATGATTCGTGCACAGAAAGCAGACAGTAGTACCTCATAACTCCATCCAATTTCTCTCAGAGACAAAGACAACCTTTTAAACACAACTCATTTCCCCGTGTGCCCTTTGTAAAAGCCCAAAATAAAAAGAGCAAAATAAAACTTATTTTCTATTAGCAATAAAGCTGCTCTATCTCTTCTTTTATTGTTACTCTTCACGGCTCGGTGGGTTTGAAAGTGGATGTGGATTTTCATTCTTTTTCAAGCTTTTGCAATTCGTGTTTGAAATATATAAATAACACTTGATTGCATTTTAAGAGGGAAATTTCCGAGAATGGTGTTTTATGATTTTGCTTGTTGTGGAGATGGATAGAAAACAAATTGGTACTTGAAAGACTTTTCCATAATCGTGCAGCTTTCAAATCCGACAGTTATTTGATTGGATTTCGTCAGTCAAAGGAAAACTTTGTAAAGGGGGCTGATTAAAGTTGGATTACAAAGTTGTTAAAATTTTCATTAGAGGAAACGCAAAAGCTCCTGGAGCTGTCAAAAGGAAACAAAGCTGCTAAAAAGGGTTTTACAGGGAGTTGTTATTGTAAATACTATAATAAGGACGGTTCCTCTGGATTTATGTCTCACTAACTGTAGAACAAGAGCCAATGTGGGCCAGTTAGTCATTTACAAACGCGTACAAAAAGCACGGAGGTTAATCATCTTCCAAGAAATAAGACAAGCCGTTTAAGTGGTTCTCAAACTGAGGAACAGGTACCACTGGTCACTTTTGATGTTGGGATGTTGGGGTGCTCTGCACTTGTAGCCTTTTAACTGACCGTTATCATTTCAGTTTTCTTTTCCTTGGGCTCATTCAGAATGACTTGAGCATTGGTTTTGTCCCATTCCAGCCATGTTCAAAGACTTAAACCATAGTCCAAAGTAGGGCCCTCTGACCAATTTATTAACTCCTTTTGCTTGGGGCCTATTTTTCCCAAAACACCTGCAAAATGACCCCTGAAGCTGTTCCTGAACCTCTGGAGCTTTTGTGAAGCTGAGACCCTGTAGTTTTGGACTCTGTCTGTTTTACTCTAATCATAAGTAGAAACAAGCTCTGCACAGAGGAAAATCACAGTTTAAATCCTCCCTAGATTTTCTTTGTTAAATATCTGGATGAGTAAATCTGAGTTCTGGAGGGATCGAGTGAGACTAAAATTACCGCCTGTCGGGTTTTGACAATTCTCTTTTAAGAGCTGAAGGTAAGTACATTTGCTATTTGCTATTTATTTGCTAATAAAGCAAAAATGTCCAGGTGAAATCCATATAAAATTCCAATTCATTTTTCATATTATTTTTGGGTATTTCTTTATTTGTGGCTTTGGAGTACAAACTGACCCTGATGCTTCCCAGAATGATGGATATGACTGGAAATATGAGGATTACAGCTCGACTTATTCCCATGTACAGCATATCAAGCAGCTTGAGAGTTCCCTTTTATAAGATGGTGGACTAAATGGAATAAATCAAGACTCTCTGCTCTGTATATATTTCAAGATGCAGTTTGAGGGTTTAAAATAAAAAAAGATATATATATATATATATTATCCAGTATATACAGGAATCCATTCCCGACAAAATAAAATAAACAAGACAAAATTGGACCCTGTAGAATGTTTTATTCTTATTTATTTTTAATGTGTTCTTATCAAGTGTAAGACCACATGGTTGTATTAAACATTATTTTGTATTAGAGATTCTATTGTCTAAAAAAATAGCATTTTTTATCATGACACTGATATGGAGCTCTCCTTAGTCCTGGCATTTCCGTACCACCAGCTTTGGCCGTGACATTCTCTTTGTACTTGGAATATTTTGTTGGGTACTAAAGGTTTGAGCACCATTGTGTGTAGATATGATTATGTAGTGAATGTGAATGGTTATCTCTGTGTGAGCCATGTCAGTCGGACCCACAGAGCCTACAGGACGGTGAATAACACATGCTTTTCATGTGTGACATATGAAAGAGGCGTCCAACCTCCTTTTGCGCTCCTCATGACCTATATTCTTCTTGTAGAGACGTCTTGGTTTTAAACCTGTTACACAGTGCCTTGAAATGAACAGAAATGTCTTGGTAAAGCAAAATATCTGCCTGAAGAGACTGGCTTTTGGTTCTGAGTTAGGCTAAGTCCACTGGGAATGAGCCTTTTGCATAATAGTCAATGCTTGAAATACGGCTGTCTAGAAGTTACATAGTCAAATATTATAGACGTTTTTTATAATTCGAAGTTTCCTCATTCACGTTTTAACTTTGCAACGCAATGAGGGTAAATAAAGATATTAAATACAACCCTCTATAGAATAACCAAACTACTGTGTGTGTTATAGTGTCATAAATAATTTAAGAATAGGTTTTGTGAGTCATACATTTAAACAGCGCTTAATGCAAAAGACCATCAATCACTTGCACCGTGTTCCAGACTATTTTGACAGTTTGCCAAGTGCTAAATTGCGTTTTTGTGACCCTTTATGACTTGGCTCCGATTCACTGTAACATATGCAACAGCGACTTCTTCCAAGCCCTCCTCAACCCTATTCATCAGCTTGTGCTTCCTGGTGTTTATAACCAAACACATGGACAGATCAAGCTCAATAGTCTTCCATTAATCCCGGAGCCCATGCTTACAAAATGAAGACGGATCACGCACGGCAGTAGGGACCTATTTTGGGCGGTAATTTATACCTTCTGTGTTTCGCTATCGTCCAATCCATCCGGTTTATTTAGAGGCTGAGGAAAACAAATTGCCACCATGCACTTTGAGATTAGATCCTTTAGGAGTGCTTGTCAGTCATTTGAACTCTATGTAAGAAGAGAAAGCTTTCTTTTTCCCCCCCGTATAGTTAAGAGATTAAGAGATGTGTTAATTAGAACAAGTTTATGCCCTGCTGAGTGTCGGATCTTGAACGAGGATACCCACAGAGGCCAATCCAATTAATTTCCAAAGTTGCTATTCAAAAAGGAGTTTACATTTTGGCATAAAAGGTTGTTTTGTTGAGTGGTCCTGATATAACGTTATGGCCACTTAAATCCCCGGTTTATAGTCGCCATTTTGAGTACTTTTGACCATTCAAGACAAAAAGCTATGCCAAAAGTCACAGGATAAAATGTTTTATTATGTAATTGCTGCAGTGGCTCAACAACCTCCAACGACCAACGTAAAAATGATCACCGGACGACACCACCCTCATCGGGCTCATCTCGGACCGGGATGAGTCCGTCTACAGGAGGGAGGTGGACCGGCTGGTGTCCTGGTGCAGCGGTAACAACCTGGAGTTCAACGCTCAGAAGACAGTGGAGATAATCGTTGACATCAGGAAAGTCACAGCCCCCCAGCCCCACCTCACCATATCAGACTCCCCCATCTCCACTGTGGACTCCCTCCGTTTCCTCTGCACCACCATCACCCAGGACCTGAAGGGGGGGGGGGCCACCATCAGCTCCCTCATCAAGAAGGCCCAGCAGAGGATGTACTTCCTGCAGCAGCTGAGGAAAGCCAAGCTGCCAGTGCAGATGATGGTGCAGTTCTACATGGCCATCATTGAGTCCATCCTCACCTCCTCCATCACCTCCTCCATCACTGTGTGGTACGCTGGAGACACAGCCAGGGACAAACAGAGACTACAGCGCATTGTGTGCTCTGCTGAGAAGGTGATTGGCTGCAGACTTCCATCTCTGCAGGACCTGTACGTCTCCAGGGCTCTGGGACGAGCAGGTCGGATCACAGCCGACCCTTCTCACTGGACATGGACTATATGAGCTACTCCCTTCAGGCAGGAGGCCACTCCCTTCAGGCAGGAGGCCACTCCCCTCAGGCAGGAGGCTACGGTCCATCCAGACCAGAACCTCCCTGCCACTTCAACAATTATTCAACCAATATTATTCACACACTGTTAAATTTCTGCACTATTTCTGACCATTTGTAAATGTTTCTGTAAATATCTGTGTACATACCGAGACAAGTTTATTATTTCTTAATTCTTAATTTATGCATTCTATATTTGACTCTATAGAAGTTGCTATTATTCTTATTATTTTATTATTCATTGTTTTATGTTGCACTTAACGCCAAGACAAGGGATGATTCTCCACAGTATTATTTAGTCAGATGTTTGAATATAGTCAGCAAATGTTAGCGCCGGGAATCTAGCTCTAACAGCTGTGGCCTACAAAGAACATGTACCATGTGACCACTAGACTTGATCTATTATTATTACTACTACGTATAACTGCTTTCTCACAACAAGCAGAAGGGTGATTTAAAGTGCTGAATTAATATGATGGGTTTTATGGGCTTCTTCCAGCTTTAGTCCTGTGTCTGACCTGATTTAACGCTGCATATCCAGGCCCCAATTCAATCTTATTTATGCTTTCTCCCAGTAATTGCATATATTACAATTGCAAAAGGATAAACATAATGACACTTTCATACAGAAACTGTCATGGAGATGAGTTCAGGTAAGGCTGCTATTCGAGCAATTGAGCTATGAATTCTCTCAGTAATCACTTTCCATTTTACAACAAACATTGCTTTCGAAAGGGGTTAGCTGTATTAATGAATGGGCAGTACAGTAGCTCTATACTTCATTTAATACCATTGTATATTTTCATGCATTTGCACATAAGAATAATGTAAATTAAAGGATATTTTTTATATTTGTCTTTTTTTCCCACTTAACTTTTCACTTCTAGGTGATGGAGTTTTAATTATTGAAAACATTAAATTATTATAGCCCATATAAAAATAAATACAACATTTTACAGAAATATGATATTTGTTTAGACTCTCAGTCGCCCAAGAAACAATAACGCTAATCAGAGTCAGAGTTAATTAACCAATTATGGGGATGAACATTTATGCTGAACACACTGGGCGATATGGGGAAACATGTATAGATTTATTTTTTAATTAGAATATATCTGGTCTTTCCAAAAACAAACTAAAATGGCTTTTAGTAATGATTTCATGAACATAAACTGGTTTATGTTCATGACTAGAACCAGGAAGTATGATCACATTAGTCCTGTTCTCAGGTCTCTGCACTCGCTCCCTGTGGCTCAGAGAATAGACTTTAAAGCAGCTCTGCTTGTGTACAAGTCTCTCCATGGCCTAGCACCAAAGTACATCTTGGATATGTTAGTGCCATATGAACCATCTCGGACTCTGAGGACCTCAGGGACCGGCCTCCTGCTGGTGCCCAGAGTCAGGACAAAACATGGGCAATCTGCGTTTCAGTTTTATGCAGCTAAAATCTGGAACAGTCTTCCTGAAGATGTGAGACAGGCTTCTACTCTGACAATGTTCAAATCTAAGCTAAAAACTGTTTTGTTTAGCTGTGCATACGACTGAAAGGATTTTTTCTTTGCACTCTTCTCTTTTGTTTGTGATTTTATTAGTTTAGAAAATCAGTTGGACTGATTTAAAAGGGAGTTGGACTCCGAAACATGTTACCCTTTGTGGCTACGTGTTTTTTAATTTTTTATTTAGTTAATTTTGTTATATTTCTGTTTCTGTAATTTCTTTGTGATTTTAATGCATTTTTCCTGCTGAGTGAAGCACAGTGAATTGCCTTGTGTATGAAATGTGCTTTACAAATAAACTTGCCTTGCCTTTATAATCTGTGCCATTTAACAGATAATATTCAATATATTTTCTTCTTCCAAAGTCTGACTAACTTCTGCCTAAAACCACATGTTTTTACTGACAAAGGATCAACTCTCGATTCAAAAATTACTCAAAAAATGTACAATTTCACATGACTCGATCTCAATATGTCGATAAATTACTCAGTTGACAGTTCACACCAGAGTAGTTCAATTGACCTAACTAACAGCAGTTACTCCATCCATTCATTTTGTTCCGCTTATCCGGGGCCGGGTCGCGGGGGCAGCAGTCTAAGCAGGGACTCCCAGACTTCCTTCTCCCGAGACACTTCCCGAGGCGTTCCCAGGCCAGCCGAGAGACATAGTCCCTCCAGCGTGTCCTGGATCTTCCACGGGGCCTCTTCCCGGTGGGACATGCCCAGAACACTTCCCCAGGGAGGCGCCCAGGAGGCATCCGGAACAGATGCCAGAGCCACCTCAGCTGGAGGAGCAGCGGCTCTTCTCCGAGCTCCTCCCGTGTGACTGAGCTCCTCATCCTATCTCTAAGGGAGCGCCCAGCCACCCGGGAAAACTAATTTCGATCGCTTGTATCCGCGATCTTGTTCTTTCGGTCATTACCCAAAGCTCATGACCATAGGTGAGGGTAGGAACGTAGATTGAGCGGTAAATCGAGTGCTTTACCTTTCGACTCAGCTCCTTCTTTACCACAACAGTCCGATGCAGCGACTGCATCACTGCAGCCGCTGCACCGATCCAACTGTCAATCTCACAGGTGACGGGTCACACAAAGAGCGGTTCAGAAGCCCCTTATGATGAGCATAAGATCGAGGCCAGTTACGTCGCTCGGATTGGCATTACCGGGGCCCCATCCTGGAGCCAGGCCTGGGGTGGGTGCTGGACGCTAAGCGCCTGGTGGCTGGCCCCACGGGGCCCGGCCGGGCCCTGTGGGGCCGTCCTCCCGTGGGCCCACCACCCGCAGGAGGATCCGTAGGGGGCCGGTGCAGTTTGATACTTGAATGAGCAACAAAATGTCTTCACTCATAAAACCTTTGTCTGTTTACAGAATAGACACTCTTGTGTACATTAAGTGCAAAGCGGATGTGGCTCGAGACTTACCAAGTGATCAAAACAACGCGTCCTGTTACTCTCACCTCAGAGCATGGCGGGCGCAGGTCCAGCCGGGGGAGAGGTCAGCAGCAGTTTTCAGGTCATTAGACGAATGTTCTCGCATGAACTGTGAACCTGCACTGTGTTGGTCAACCCCAAGCCTAGTCTAAGATCTCGAGGAGGATCCCAGAGGTGCCTGCCAGACTGATCCCAGTGTCATCGAAAATGAATAATGATTTTGTCTGCCCTCTGAAAAGGACAAATTATAGCTGCGTACAACTATGAAGATTGTTTTACCCACCACTTTTGCTTATGTTGAATATTTTCAGTTGGGACGAAATGGGATATGGCATTACCCATGTGCCTGGCTCTTTGCAAGCTGAGCAGCTGAGGACTCCTGGAGTACAGCTGCTATTGAGAGATGAGCCGACACCAGTACAAGATATACAGTCCTGCACAGTACAACAAAAAAGCTCCCAGTGGCACCGGAACCTCTCGTCCTCTTCCTCTTCCTACGGCTCTCCCGCTTCCTCGTTCCCGCTCTCCACACACACAATCCGACCCATGAGAGTTCGCCGGATACCCAGCTATCAGCCGGCCCTTAATTGGCTTGTCCGTCACCGCGGGGTTTCTTTTTGGTCTCATTCACTTGCCGTTGGCTCGCTATGGTGCACTGGGGGACTGCATGATCCCAGCAAAGCCTCATGGGAAATTAGCGGTCCGCTTGGATGTTCTTTGAGTCTATCTGTGTGTTTCACAAGTCTTGTGCCGTCACTGCCTTTCCCTTTGCTGACCCTTGCTCCCTGGAGTGCTCCTGTCCCGCAAAGAAAACAAGATTATGCACCAAAGATTTGGAAATAATTTACATGTTTCAAAATACACACCAGATTTGAATTAAATCTTCAGAAATCAGGAAAAGTTGTCCGTTAAAGCAAACAGAATCTCCAGCTGACCCACATCAACTTAGCTTAAGAGCACGAGCCACTCACTGGGCGCTGCCTCCGACTCCCACACTTTGGTGAAATTTAAGTTTACTCTTCTTTCAAGCTCTTCCTCTTTCCGTAACAAGTGGCCATTATTGCAACTTTGATTACTCCTATTGAATGTCGACTCAGTCTGAATGAAACATATATTCATTCCTCAACTGCAGAGGAAAACCAGGCGATGTATGGAGCTACATTTCATTTCTGCACTCGTCATTTGCATAAGGCGTTGAGGCATTTGACACAACTTTAGTGTTTATCAATGACATTGCTGCAATATTTATGTTGTTTGTTGTCCGGACTCTGAACCCTGATATGGCAACAAAAGCCCATTCATCATTGCACACTGGCATCTTTGCACCAGGTGGATAATGGTCAGATTTTATTGTGGGGCACACGGCGCGCTCACAAATCAAATGCCAGGAAGAACTACAAGGCTCAGAACAAAGCTCGGGTTATTTTTGGTTTTATAACGTTAGAGAGACCAAAACAGAAAAGGGTTTTCAATCTTTCATGGAAGATTTATACTGAAAAAGGCTGTTAAAAATTTAGCAGAGGTATGTCGGTTGTGATGGTCATGCAGAAAATTTCAGAAATTCTAGTCACAAACTGTAGCAAAAAAGCAATTTGCGATGAAAAAATACCACTAAATAAGACATGTCTAACCAATGTTGCCAAATGGATCTCACGGCCCGATGAGCAGTGGAAATCTGCCCAAACTGAAATGTATTATTATATAGTTTAATTGCTAAACCAAATTTAGTCCGTGGCCAAAATAACATGCATATACTCGGGCTGCAGCTATCGATTATTTTAGTTATCGACAATCAATTACTTTCCTTGATTAATCGAATAATCAGTTCATATCCTTTTACATTCTGTAAAACATTTTTTTAAACATCCATCCATCCATCCATCCATTTTCTACCGCTTGTTCCCTTTCGGGGTCACGGGTGACTGGAGCCTATCCCAGTGACTTCGGGCCTTAGGCGGGGTACACCCTGGACAGTGGCCAACTTGTCGCAGGGCCAACACAGAGACATAGACATTACAGACAGTTCACTCTCACATTCATTCACTAGGGCCAATTTAGAGTCGCCAATTTTACCTAACACATGCATGTCTTTGGACGGTGGGAGGAAGCCGGAGAACCCGGAGAGAACCCACAATAACACGGAGAGAACATGCAGACTCCACCCAGAGAGATCATGTGATGTTGGTCTGGTCTGGGAATCGAACCCATGATCTCCTTCTTGGGAGGCACCACCGTGTTTTTTAAACATATTATTTTTTAAATAAAGGTTCACTTATGTCCCTAAAACCGCAACATTTTAAATCAACAAATCAAACTGTTCTGTATAAATATATAAATGTCAAATTAACTCACCAGACTGCATTAATGTCACATAACTTAAAATAAGAAACTTGTTTGTAATACTTTGTTAGTGAGGCAGTGATCACTGGAGTACTTTTGCAGCATTAGCTCCGTGTGCTATTCACTTTAGCCTCTGTGTCGTCGCCTCGTCCTCGCAGACTTTCTGTTTCATAATGGCGGTCCTCTGTGTTCTTTCACTCAACAAAACTACATTTCCCAGTCACACTTGAGTTTAAAACACGCCGCTCTCTCCTCTGTTGTGCAGGTCCGAGCAGAACAAGCTCCGTAAGAAACGAAAGCGCCACAAGTCGTTTCGTGCGTTCTCCGTGCCTCAGATTGATGTGTTTTAATTAAATATCTAGATTAAACGAATCAATCAAATACTAATATAAGCTTTTTGTAATCTAATTAGTCTAGTTACTTGATTCATTGTTTCAGGGCATGTTGAATGTGAGCAGGGCCACCGGGTATTATAAAACCTGACTTATAAAAACCCTAAAGCACCAAAAGTGTCATCATTATCAAATCTAACACACAGGTTAGACCCTTTGTCAAAAGAGCCGCTCCCACAGTGTCCCAACACCCGCGTCAGAGACATTTTCACTGGATAATAGTTCATTCATAATAAAGTAAACTAAATCATGACCACTATCATTCTTACCATTCTTACCACTGCATCTCGTGACCTGATGTGCTGAACTGTTGCATTTGCTCTCCTCATCTTTCCTCGCTCCGTATCCTCACTCACTTTCAGACCCACATAAATGCAGCAAGGGAGAGCGAGAGAGAGAGAGGGAGAGGGAGAGAGAGAGACATATGGAGAAGGAGAGAGAGGCTGCACATCGTCTCTGTGCACTGTGCAGATAATCATGTGTATTTGGTCATAGTCAGAATACTGTATTTATATCCTTATATCCCGCCCACCGAGGGGAAATAAAAGTAGCCTTATTAGGCAAACTGGCAACACTGAATCTGACAAGTAATTCCTTTGTTCTGCCTGGTGAAGGCTATTTTCCGTTTCAAATGGTGATGACAATGTTTCAACTTTTCGAGTGGAGCATCCGCCACCTTCTTAACATGTTGTTGTTTTGCCTTGAATACAATCTGGCACAAAATTAATACCATTCCATGAAACAAGCAGGTGACACAACTAGGCCATTCTTACTTTATTTATTTTGGTGTAAAAACGCCCATAATTCATAACATGTAATGGATATGTTTGAAACCAGAACATCCTGTTACTGTGCGCGTATGCAACAGCGCAGAGGAGCAGAAACGCTTGTATCGATGGGAGATTCACTGGTTGCCCTTGAGGTAACCTTCTCTTTTGTCCGATCCCTTTGCAATCATCACAAAGCTGCATTGATGTCATTCTCCACTTGATCTTGTCATTATCCCTCCAAAACAAATCTGATGGGGCCCTTTCCAGCTCTGATATTGTTCACACCCATGCTACTGCGTGCCATGGCTCGATCGTCTCGCACTGATTAATATGCAGCAAAGAGCCAGTGTGTTTTGGCGCCGTGGCATAGCATGTTACTGGCCCCACTGAGACGACAGATGGGGAAAGCACCGCGGGTTCACGGAGTCCCAGTGGATAAAGGCCACGAAGCTTATTACTATTCCATTCAAAGCTATTTTAAGAAAAAAAGTACACGTGACCGATTTGTCATGTGTCACCTTCAGCCACCTGGCATGTAACCTTTTTCATTAGAGCTGGTGGGGTTTCTTGTCGGGAGATGGAGACCACGAGAGAAGCAGGTCAAGGGAAGGAAGCAAGCATGTGATGGCGGTGGTAATGGTGGGCTCGGTTTGCTCTTATCTTACCTTGTGCCGTGAAACCAGCGCTGTCATTTGCATACGCTGTTACCATGTAGGCCAGCAGCATCCGACACCTGCAATATTGTCCACAAATCTCAGCGGTGGTGACCCAGAAAAATGGCCTTTAATTAGTGCCATGGATTGTGATAATTTGGGCGTATTTCCTCGCAGCGGACAATAAAGAGGTAGATTTGCCAGAAATACCTGCCAAAAAGGTTTTTTTCCCGAAACTGGGGCATGGTTTGGGGTTTGTAAGACATTTTGTAGAATGTCCTACAAACTGTTCTGGCTAATGTTTTAACTTAAAAAAAAAAAAAAAAATGCAGTCAATGTTTTGCATCAAAAATGTAAAATACAGTTAAAAGAGATGTAGGCTACTTGGTTTTTACAGTCTTAAAACATGAAAAAAACAAAATACAGTTCACACATGCGTTGTTCACTTACCTAATACCTTCTGAGCATTCTAAATATTCATTGTGATCAGTTTTAAAGCACTTTTCAACAGTTTTTCCATCACGGTAAAGCTAACGAACATTAGTACTTCCTGTTTCGTGGAGCATAAAACACTATAATTAGACACAGATTAAGTGTTCACTTTTACATCTATTGGGTTTTATCTATTTGCACAGATTTTACTTACTACTATCTTGTAATTAAATCTAAACAGCCCTGACTAATATGCATTTGAAGCGCTCATCTTTTAAACACAGTAAATGCTTTATAATGTCTATTTACTGAGCGTGAAGGCTGATGAGTTGAGTCTAGTGTCATAGTAAATAAAGACACATTTCCTCTACAGTGGACAATAAAGTAAAGAGTTAAAGAACTGTTTCAATGTGTTTATGGTCATGTTTTTGGTTCAATTAGGCCCAATTAATTATTTCAAATCATAACTATTTGCTTTTGGTAGGGACAGAATGCTCAGGGGCTTGTACTCACACGATAGCAGGGTTTAGTCTCATTAGTGAAGTTGGGGGAAGAAGAACAATACTTTTTAAGGTTTTAGGGTTTGCCATGTACAAAGACTGGAAAAGTACAGCATGAATAAACAGACAAATAATAGTGTCCCGTCTGCGTTTGCGTATGTTGTTATTATAGACAGTTTAGACCATATTTTACGGGCAGACAGAGATGGCTGAGGTGCCCATTTGGAATGAATGCAAACGGCCCTGTAGCACTTACCACAGACAACTGCTTTTCATCAGGATTACTACGTGTGCGAGCGATAAGCTAAATTAACAGCACACAGCTCTGAATTTGACTTAAATAAGAAATCGAGGCTTCTCAATTTTCTTCCATTCAATACAACAACACAATTGAAGAACGACTCCGGGAACTATCGCGCTTTTATGCAAATGGAGGGACTGGCAGAGGAAAATACAGTTTGTCTTCAAGGTCATGGATTAAGTGACAGTCCAGTGTAATGATCTTACGCCGTCTCCTGACAGTATGAGGCGCAAGAATCTCCTAATGTCAGACCTAATGTGTAAAGCAGGTAAACAAACGTACTAAAACAGGTTAGCAGATTTATTGATTACCATACTTTCATTTTGCCCATGCCAGAACACATAAAGAAATAACTAAATATGAAACAACAATTTAAAATAGTGCTCCTGCTCTATGTTGTACTGCTATATTTGCATTTGTACACAAGAGGAGGAATGAAGACGTGTCACCGTGGCGACTATCAGCTCAAAGTTAAAGGAGAGATGTAAACAGGCACCTTAAATACATAGGTTAAAAGTGAAACAAAAGCATGTGGTGAAGCATTAGGCACAGCACGTTGCCATGGCACCACAGAACACGGAGCGTCTGGACCAACAGCCGACCCCCCACACTGTGCTTTAGGGGGCTGGAAGGCCCTAAAGTCTGCTGGGATGTGCCTGTTTGTAAAGGGATGATGGAAGGTGAGTGACAGTCAGTTCAGAGCAGTTTAAAAGTCGAGCTTCTCTGACCAGCTCCCCAGATTGAAAATGACTTTCAGATGGAAGTTGAAATATCTTGATTTTTAACACAGTGTCCAGATGAGTACTTTAGAAGTTGTTTTCTACAATGGATCACTCCTGGATGAATGAACGTTTACACCAACATGTTGATCTGTTTTTATCCTCCCCCAGCTCATTTTCATATTTTCATAATTTTCCTAAACTTTCTATATACACATCATCTGACCATGTGTGCAGGACACAAACAACAATAATGACCATGCAAGTACAAGTGCCTTTATCCTTTTAGCAAATGATTTCGATCCAGCGTGTATGACATATTCCATATTCCATTTTTATTTGACCATTTGTCATACTTATATTTTATAGAGTTCAACAGTTGCTATTGTGTAATACATCACCTACCTGTGAGTTCTTTGTCCCTGTACTTTGTAAATACCACTTGCTTCTAATCTATTTACAGCGTGTTACATTGTCCTCAGTGAAGCAAGTGTAAAATCAGAGGTCATCTTCAAGTTTGTTTTTTAGTCATATTTGAGACATTTTTAGCTTATCTGACATAAAAACAGCTGAATGTGCAGTCGCTTCTCATCCCAACTGCTCCGAAAGGTCAGAAGATGGATCGCTGCATTATATGTGTCAAGGCCAAATGCCCCAGAATACATGAAGTCTTTAGATCAAGGTCAGATTCACAAATAGTGATGGTGGAGTCAGCTGAAGAGGTGTGGCCCATGGCGGGGCTAAAACCAGCACGGAGCAGCTGCACTGAGCCAGAGAGTCAGAGAATGGGGAATATAATGTCATCCGTGCTTGTATTAAACTGGTGATCGATAAAAAGGTGGTTTAACAGTAGATGAAAGACAGATCCAAGGCGCTTCGACGACATTAAAAGTCCTTTATTGAATGGAACGTGTCGGTACAGGTTTCGACCACATGGGACCTTCTCCAGGGCTAACTGTTGTAAGCTGTTGGTTTCATCACAAGCGGGTGGTTTGTACTTGACTCACAAAATCTCGATGTAAACGTTTGTGTGTTTTGTGTAGTCTTTGTTTTGATGAGGGCGTAACAAAGAAACAGTGGCATATTTTATATATATATATATATATATATATATTACATGTTTCTAATGTTCATTTCAAAGCATTGTAACCATTCTATATATACAAGAAATCAGAGGATGAAACACACAAACGACAACTGGTACCAGATTTTCAAATAGTGGCTATGTTGCACACCAAACTCTGGTTATTATCTGATTTCCCTACCTTAAAGATGATTCAAATGACACGCAAACAGCAATGAGGTGAGTAAACAGAGGGATGATGAGGATATTTCTGTTCACATATCATTTTATTGACTCCAAAAATATGGTAACGATTCAATTTCGAGTGCACATGTAGCCGCAGCCAGTGAAAGGAGGAAGTAGATATTACAGTTTGATGCAAAAACAAGTGTATGGCTCCAAGGTAGAAAAGAAAAACACTTTTATAATGCAGCTTTAACTTAAACATTAAATTAAGACGAAACAATAGAGTTTAACCAGTTGTCTCCATGGTATTATTTTCTCACATTTTTCGAGACCAAAAATCACTTTGCCATCACGTGCATTCTCTCAGTTACTGTAATCCGAGTGTAGCTACAGATCCGTGGTTGCTGCCCTTTTTAACCACCGCAAACCCCCAAGCACCTCATCTCATCATACAGACCAAGGGATGTCTTGCCCAAGGACATCACTACAATATGCAGTGGCTGGAATTTAACCCGCATCATTTGGAGGTCAAAAGCTGTACCCATTGAGCCACTGCCAGAGTATTTCCAGGGAGAATTGGGTTGGAGTATATTTTTTATTACCCCTGCTTAGCCTTTATAATAGATACAGCTCTAAAATGTTCGTTGTGGCTTTGAACACTGTGTTGTGTTTGTGCCACCACCAGTGCAGTCTCAACTCCCGTCCACTTAACCACTCGCGACCGACCTACGTGATCCTACATTTGTAATGAAATGGTTCGCCCCTGTCCCGAGGTGTGCGCCCGCCGTGTTCGTTGTCATTTGTCGGGAGTTCCCGCTCTACATTCTGTTTCTTGGTCGGTGCGGCTCTTGACCCTCGGCTCTGGTCCCGGAGGTGTTAGGCAAGCTTCGATTCATTAGCAGAGCGTGTAAGCGGGATGATAAATGAGATGGGTTGTTCCACAGACACACAACGTAAGAGGGGAACATGGAGGAGCAGCAGTAACGGGTGTGAAAGGGTCTGTGGTTTCACACTGGGCTGGATATTATCTTTATGTTTACCTTTTTAATCAACAAATGAATGCCAATAAAATGTACAAATTAACAAACACACTTAATAATAATATGGAATCCAATCATGCAACTCAAGAGCACTGGCATTGTGGGTAATCTTAAACCAGTGCTTTAAATTCATTCAGTTTAATTGAATGACTCTGTTTTTTTCCTCAGGCAGAGTCGGTATTTACTCGCTGTGACTGTAAAACAATCATGTCCTTCTTGTGCTGGTGCTCAGCTTTCATGCTAAATAATTAGACAAAATACTGATGGTGGTTTAAGATTATTTGTCGGCTCTTGTAAGTGTTTGCTTAATGAGATCTTAGCATCAAACCAGATGTCTAAGTATTTGTAATAGAGTACTTCAATCATATTACCATCAAAACACAAAGCAAGTTTTGGAAAACAGCATTAATTTTACTTTATTTTATAACAATTTGTAACAATTTTAAATAAACAGTTTTGTTGGATGGAGTAAAAATCCACTTTAATATTTTGATGTAAATATGCTAATCAGATACTCATCAGTGATGCTGGAGCTGCAGTCAGCAAACAATAGGATTGCTGTGGCCCATTAAAGGACTGTTGGGGTAGCAAAGAAGATTAGTTTCAAATCAAGAGTAAACAAATACAAGTGTACTAATAGCAAAGTCCTCATAAAGGACAGGGCTTATGCAGCTCAGAGTAGCATAAATATCTGAGTTCTCAGATCAGGGCCGCAGATTGAGAATGTCTTATGGCTCAAAGTCCAAACTTCTTTAATTCCAAAACAGTGTTCACATGAAAACACTAATAATATAATATTTGTCTACAATACCATTAAAGGTTTAATGGCAAAAGTCCAACGATGCGTTGGGTTCTGCAATACTAGAACTCAGACCAATGTAACTATAGTACAAATCATACGGATATGCTTGTGCTTGTATGCTGATAAAAATGCTGATAGGACATTTCAACAGTTAAACTTATTTGGATGTAATGCACACACCCGACAGTGGTCACGAAAATCAAAAGGAGATGTCTGCATGTGATGTATCCTTTCACCAGTGATTGGTGAACGCTATGACAACAGGAAGGCAATGTTTTAAAATCTGAGTTTTCATCAAAGAGCCATTTTCAATCTAAAGAGCTGGTCGTTACAGCTCACTTGTACGATGCTCTGAGCTGTCCAAGCCCCGCCCTCAGATACTGCCCTGCCTTTTTCATGTTTAACTTGCTATACGATATCCCATAATATTCTGCCTCATTCGACCAAGGTGAAAGGATATTGTTGTAAACAGCTGGATCATTAAACATTAGAAAATCTGCAATGGCTGAAGCCATTGCTGGAGTGTCTGCGTCTCTCCCCCCATCTCCCCCCATCTCTCTCCCTCTCCCCCTCCCTCTCTCTCTCTCTCTCTCCCTCTCTCTCTCTCCCTCTCTCTCTCTCGCTCGACTGGCTCCGTCCCAAAATTCTAAAGAATAAAGTCTACCTCTCTCCCCCTCCCTCTCTCTCTCCCTCTTCCTCCCTCTCTCTCTCCCTCTCCCCCTCCCTCTCTCTCTCTCTCCCTCTCCCCCTCCCTCTCTCCCTCCCTCTCCCTCTCCCCCTCCCTCTCTCCCTCCCTCTCCCCCTCCCTCTCTCCCTCCCTCTCCCCCTCCCTCTCTCTCTCCCTCTTCCTCCCTCTCTCTCTCCCTCTCCCCCTCCCTCTCTCTCTCTCTCCCTCTCCCCCTCCCTCTCTCCCTCCCTCTCCCTCTCCCCCTCCCTCTCTCCCTCCCTCTCCCCCTCCCTCTCTCCCTCCCTCTCTCTCTCTCTCTCTCTCTCTCTCTCCCTCTTCCTCCCTCTCTCTCTCCCTCTCCCTCCCTCCACAATACAAGAACATATAGTGCCTGCGTGACATCACGCAGACACTCAATTAAGCCACCATTTCTGTTAAGAGGGATACTGCACAAACCACTTGTGGCTCTGAGGTGAAAGTGGACGGCTGATTGCAATCCACAGTTCGAGTGCCTTCTGTGTTGATACAGTTTGATGAAAGTCTATGGAACTCTCATTACATTCCACAAAATGCCCACACAAAAACAGAGGGATTACGCCCACGTCCCTTTATGCATTGTTAGTTTAACGGTGATAAAATGCAAGATATGATTTTTAAACAAGAAATGGTGTATTATTCAAGCTCATGGATGACATTTGCAATGCAGTTATTACATAGTTCACTGGTCTCTGATGTGGAGGAAGCAAAAATAAAGAGTAAACATGTAATTCCCTGAATAACTGACTGATACAGGCAAAACCTCAGATTAATAACTCTTCTAATGAATAATCTTATTTCTGCACACGCCACTCTTGACATCCCAGGAAACACTTTCACACCAAATTGACTCCAGGGAACTCAATAAGTAAAAATAAGTAAAAACTAGAAATAAAAGGACTCAAGTGTAGACAGGCCACATTTCCCCCACAGGGGTAAACACACCCGCTCATCCAATCACCAGCTCATGCAAATGCACTCAAAAATTAAGAGGCTTAATCTATTCTAGAGACTGGGAAGGTTACTCAGTGCGGCCTGTGTGTTCAGTGATGTATTGATGTATGCAAGGTAATGATGTATACGGTACTTAAGGGCCTTGTTACTTTGTTCAAAGAGCTCAGTGTAATATTTTGCATATTTGGCATTTGTGGAGTATTCATGTTTGCTTGTGTTTAATTTCAATATATAACATATAAATCTTTATTTTTGACTTTAGGGGTCAATATAAAGCCATTTAAAAACAGACAAACAAAATAATGACATTTTAAGGTCCATTAACAGTTCCCCCAAAGAACCGATTTAGTGACACCTCAGGGCGTGACACAAACCTAAACAGTGTCGTGTCTTCTGGGTGCACGCCTTATGACACAGCTGCCATTCACACAAACTCTCCCCAACACTGGATCTGTTTCAATAATGGTAAAATAACAACTATTTCAACTATGTTGGCTTTACCAACATTTCTTTGCAAAATTGCCCATCCAATACTGCGCCAGAAAAAAGCTAAATCTAGACTAGCCACCAGATGTGAACAGGACTGTCCCAGAATTAAACTAGTGTGGCAAGACTGTAACTGGCTGTGAGGGCCTGTCACTTAAGTGTCACTGCGCACCTCAAATTATGACCCTCACATTATAAATTGTCTATTCCATTTTCATCTACAAAGGATGTATGAATGTTTTTTTCAATTTACAGATGCTCAAATAAATAAATACAAAACACAAATAAAAAAATGGTGGCCATAGGTAACCAAAGCACTACTTCCAAATTCAACATTGTTCAGATCACCCTCTTGTATGGCCGCTGACCAACATGACACATGCCGGTCCACACCGTCCACATATGTGCATCTGCTTTAGTCCAGATCCAGCACTGTAGGCTTACATTTGTAGATTAATGTAGGTTGTTTCAAACTTAATCAAACTTAAACAATTCACTGCCACTACTAAACCAGGACTACACCAAAACTAACCCAGAATGAAAGCAGGTCAAAATCAGAGTGTTAAGAAAGATTGTATGTATATATGGGGGCCCTCTCAGATCATTTTAAAGGTCTGACGTGGCCCTTATGTTGAATAGGCCTGAAATGTTACATTGATGAAGATTCTTGCAACATAAATAATGAAGACAGTAAACGAGTCAGTGTTATTTTTGGTAGAAATCTATAGGAGCCCAGAGCTGGAGACGGCTATAAGATGAATGTCCTGTTCCCCAGATTTATGGCCCCGTGTTCACATCATATACACCATTTGAGGTCAGTATCATGTTGTGTATCATGTTATTTAACACACACGCACACACACACAAAGAGGTCAATTGAGCTACTGTATCTGTGTGGCGAGCGAACAGGCAGTTGGTTTTTACCCACAAGGCACTGCGCTGGGATGGGATCTATACCATATGTGGTAGAGCAGTCCTCGTACCCACAGCATCTGCTTCACATGTAGAACAACGACACCCTGTTTTTAGAGCAAGGGACAGGGAACCCTCAAATGAATTAGTTAATCCCGCTTCATAAAGGTCACACAGGTAAGTTAGGACTGTAAATCGTTGGACAGAGACCAATATACAAAAGGGGTTTACATTTATTAAGATGCATAATTTATGTAAGTTAGTTCGATAAATGAAACACATATTTTCATCACACGTTACATTTCAGATTACAGTTTGACAGTTCACTCGCATCCAGCGTTGTCACCACTTCACTGTAACATGACACTTAAATAGTCCCAGATCAGTTTTGATCACATACTTGTAGATGGAGGAAGGACCTAATGCCCGGAGCGCGTTTGGAGACAACTCGATATAAGCTGTAGTTTAGAATACAGGGCTCACGACTGTATTAACAGTGCTTACCGCTGATGACAGGCATGTTAGGCTCCTGAGTTAAGGACCAGAGCGACGCAACAAGTCCACACCCGAGCCTAGAACATGTACGAGTTTGCTCCTACTACACTATCGTGCAGAATTGACATGTCGTTTAATTAAGTGTAAGCTGAACTACCTCGAGGCCACGACGCTTTACGCTGAAAGTAGCACTAGTACTAGTTCATTACATTTGAGCTCAACGCTCATTGGTCTTGGTATCGGTCTTGGTGGAATCATAACTCTCTGCGAGTCATTCAAGTCCTCTGCAGATACTGGTCATATTTATTTGTAGAAGTATTTCCAGTATTTGTGTTTTCAAAGGAGCAGTCTTGCTGGATCCAGGGTAAAGTCTGAAGCTTCGGGCTCCAATAGATTGTCTCTGAACCCGCTCACAGACCGAAAGTGTAATTAAAGGTCGACGGGTGGCCCGTCTGGAGGGTCACTAGTTTGATTCACAGCTTGGGTATGAAAAAAAAGAATTATAATCAACCAGAATGAAACAAATTGGAATAATGACATAATGGTCTTTAAATACCATTTGGTCGCATGTTCCAAATGAAGGACCAGTACCTGAAAGTATTGTGCAATTAAAGTCGGCTATAATTGTAACATTAACATGAAAGATTATACAGATGGGTTTTGGCTCTGTTAAAGTGTAATGTTTCCCAGTTCAGTGGATGATCCAGGCACCTGCTTCCAGCGTTATTGCGTCGCCTCGAATGCTAATCAGCCGGACATTGCTGAGTTTCAGATCACAACATTCTACTGGCTAATATTATTATTTAATACAGATGGGGGCAGATTTTTTTGTCGTATATGAAGTTAATGTGCCTTGTCACTAATAGAAGCATCCGATTAAACATTTGTGAATTTCCCTTTTAGATGTTTCATGGCAAAGAACAATGAAATCAAAAGGAAATATCTGGAAATGTAGTATATTGCAAGTGACATAATTTTCTGACAGTTTAAGTGGTCATTCAACAAAATCTGTTATCAGGTGATATTAATGGAGTGTCTGCGTGATGTCACGCAGGCACTAAATGTTCTTGTATTTCACATATTTTTTATTGAGTGTCTGCGAGATGTCTCGCAGACACTATATGTTCTAGTGTTTTTTATTTTTATTATATTTTCCAGTTTTTTCCTGACCTTCGGTGCGTTTCAACTCCTTAACGCTTTCATCGATCTCAACAAGTGATACATCATTATGACCGTGTTCACTGTGTCATTATTGCTATTACTTTTGACATTTGTACTACTTGCACTTTTTGCAGTATTTGTAAAAGTATACTATTTTAACCCTTTCCAGTCCAAAACCTTTGGCGCGTTTCAACTCCTTAACGCTTTCACCGATTTCAACAAGTGATACCTCATTACGATCGCTTTCACAGTCTTACGTGTGCTATTACTTTTGACATTTGTACTACTTGTACTTTTTACAGTATTTACAAAAGTACTTTAACCCATTGTAATAATTGTGGCATTGAACACAATTCATGTTTTCAACAAATATTAACCCTTCCACACTTCCAAACACTTTCAACACATTCAGAATTCAACACATTAGTATTTAAACACATGTAGTACTTGTACACACATGTAGTACTTTTACACACATGCAGTACTTTTACAAAAAAAGTACTTTTACATAAAAAAATACTTTTACACCAAAAATACTTTTAACACAAAAAATACTTTTAACACAAAAAATACTTTTAACACAAAAAAAACCTTTAACACAAAAAATACTTTTAACACAAAAAGTACTTTTAACACAAAAAAAACTTTTAACACAAAAAATACCTTTAACACAAAATGTACTTTTAACACAAAAAATACTTTTAACACAAAAAAACTTTTAACACAAAAAGTACTTTTAACACAAAAAGTACTTTTAACACAAAAAGTACTTTTAACACAAAAAATACTTTTAACACAAAAAAAACTTTTAACACAAAAAGTACTTTTACACAAAAAGTACTTTTACACAAAAAAGTACTTTTACACAAATTCGGCAATTTCACACAATTAAACAACTTCAACAACTTCACACTTCAACAAATTTGTACTTACACACATGTACACTTTCAGCAAGAATGCAGACACTCAAGCAATGGCTTCAGCCATTGCAAAATCTAGTTATTATATTTTCCATGATTTTCCATTTAGCCAGTTTCAACTCCTTAACGCTTCAACCGATTTCAACATGTTATACCTCATTACGATCGCTTTCGCAGTAGTATGTGTGCTATTACTTTTGAAGAATTGTCGAATTTTCAAAAGTATTAGTTTTCCCCATTTAAATGAATCCAGTCGAGCAATGGCTTCAGCCATTGCAGATTTTCTAGTTGTCAAATAATATTGTGTAATTTAAATGGATTTGGGATTTACAACATAGTAACTGCTCATGTCCAACCAGGAAGTAACATTATAAACATGGCAAAATGAGTCAAACTGGGGACAAATCAGCACATTGTTAATTCAAATCTAAATATAATATAATCATGATCACTACATTTGAGTTTGATGTGTAATCTAACCTGGAATATGCAGTTTAAGGGGAGAAAAGTAGTCTGTTTCGAGCTCCTACAGGAGAAAATGTCATTACTCACCATTGAGCCATTTTTGCCACTCACAAATAACATTTGGGATGCTGTGATGTCACCTGCATAACCTCTAATCTATTGCATCTCCATGGAGACAGCAGCTTTCTTCTCCACCGCAAATGTTGCAAAGTGCACATTTTAACTTAACATTTGAAAATACATTCAACAATACGTGTTGAATGAAACATATGTCCACGCCTCTGGAGCAGCTGTAGAAGTTTTTAATTTGTGTGAGAAATCTACAATTTGCAAAAGTCTACGACGCAGAACCTTAACCTATTTCACGCTCACCTCACTTTAAAACTGCACCTCGGGTCTGAATGTGTAAAACCTGCTTTACATTCAACTTTAATTATATCTTTTAATAAAATATCAGACCTTGAACATCATCAAAATGCCTTAGAGAAAGATTAAGACAAAAAATACATAAGAAAAGTCAAGCGTAAGGTCCTTATACTGCTGCAGCCGTGAAAGCAGAATAACAATCATGTTTACCTGGATCAAACCAGGGTCATTTAGTAACCTGCCTTTAATGAACAAACACAACAGTGGCTCAGTGGTTAGAGCACTTTTCCACGGACCTGCCAGACAGACGCTTCAAGTTCTGTCATTTTGTTCTTAGGCAAGACACCTCAGTTTTAAAGCTCAATCTCTGTAATATAGTAATGTAATGTCCAATACATAGGCCTAATTTGTTTAAAATGTTAATTGTTGTACTGTATTTTATTGGAGTTACAGTTAAAACGAAAAGACAAAAGTGCATTTATTTATTTACTTATTAAGTGATTGACCTTGTGCCTTCTTAGGTATTCCATGGAACCGGGGGGTGTCTCAAAGATGTAGTCCCTTTAAATGTAGTCTTTGGGGTGATAATGTTCCAACATACGCAACAGAGATACATTTTGAAGGAGACTTTGTTTAAATATAGCCACTGTCTTCTATAGTTAACATTTTCAATCCGACCCGTTCCTCTGAAATGTGATTATCCATTTAAGAAAAGGCTTGTAAAAGGAAATGTTCCCTCTTGGTGGCCAGATCACTATTGCCAATTATCCAGAGTGTATTTTGCATGTTTAGACTTTATTTCCACCTTGGGAAAACTGTGCAGAACATTTGGTCCATCTTTCAGCTTTTCATCTAGACTCTGATGTAGGTCCTGATCCCAGGATTACCTTCTATTTCTATTTTTTACTATTCATAAAAACAGCCAATTCATACTGACAATAGATGGTTACGTTTGAAACTTCAGATCCCACAGATAAATTAACTCATACGTCCATTAAGTTTGAACTGAGGAGAACTCCATCTCTATAATGAGCGCGCTGGATTTCCTTTGGTCCGACACACTCTCCAGGTGGTCCGCAAACACATCACCAATTAGTGTAAGTTATGGAGAGGAAGCCGGCGGAGCGGTGTGTCCGGGACGCTGCTCCAGTTTACTGTGGGATGTATACAGTGGGAGAAAGTACTTATGTCTAAATAACAAAGGTTGGTTGCTGACAGGGCAGTCTGGATAAAAGCAGGAGCAGATACACCACAGTGCTGCCCGTGGCTTCTGAAAATGATCATGAAATGACCAACTTTTAAAGCAACGTCACTTGATACGAGCCCGATAACTGTGCGGGAAGACCGGAGCCTGAAAAACTAACTGAAACAAAGCATTCAGGCTGTTTAAAACTTGAATTCTGCAAACTTTGTATTTCAGATCGCTTAATAGGCAAAGAAATGCATTAAATACACAAAGACATGATATTATTTGTTTTGTTAAATGTTCTCAGTGTTAAGTTTTTGCCATCCCTTACTTACTTAAATACTTAATTCAATTTAAATGAATCCACAAACAACCCATAAAGTGATTATCAAACCTTGCTTAAAATATTCATTAAGAATATTCATTTTAATTTGAGTTAGATTGAGGTTAGATTTATTTGCTTGTGATGTAAAATATTGCAATGTCTTCAAGATATTTCTGACTAGTTTAAATATCATTTAACTTGAAATAATAAAATACATTTGCAAGTAAAAACTAATTATTTGGATAGAAAAAGAAGAACTGAAAACTGAAAAAAAAACACCTAAACAAGAAAAATTGTCCGGGTTCATCAAGTAACATTAGTCTCAATGACTCTGAAGGTATCTTGAAAAAAACAGTGAGCTTTGCATTCCATTGACAAACAAGATTAAAACTGGAACTAAACAAAAAACAATTCAATGATGTGAGAAATAGATAAATCTAATAAATTACTCCACACCAACAGGACAATCTTGTACAAACCCCGGGGCCATATCAGACAAGTTGTTTCTGATGTGTTAATTTGCATGTGACCACTTAAATGCAATTATAAACGTGAATTATTTACGTGAAAGCTGTAAATGTCCAAGGGATATTGTGAGAGTGCAAGCGTCATTTTGACAGAAGGCGGAAGACGGCTGGTACATAACGTTGTTCTGGACGCAGTTGGTGACTCATAACGACAAATAAAACAAAGTCGTGCAGAAACGTTGTCGCTTCCACAAAGCTAAACCCTTCAAAAACACTCACTTTGTAATAGCTACATGTCAATTCTCTGTTCGGGTCAGTTCTGCTGTTCTGCACGGCTACAAATGTACTACGGTCCTGGGTTAGTGCGAACTTTTCTGGGGCAAACTGTGGAGTGGGCGACAGCAGTGATGACACTTGTTCAGATGGAAGCCAGGACCGTGGTCAGGAGTAATTTAGCTGTGACTCAGGACTCTTGGGTTCATGTTTGTTGTAGCACACAAAAGGAAATACAGACCATCCATCGATAATACAACTATTCTTAAAATAACCTTTTGTTTTATTCCGATACCTGTGGATCTAAATTACGTGCACTGCAAAAGTCATAAAATAGGGCAAATCAGTGTTTAAATGATTTGAAATGTGTTGGATTTGTTGGATAGACTTGAAGCATTGCCGTGCAAACTCCGGGCCGCCACAGGGCAGCAAAGGAAAAGGCTTGTGTTGTGTTGGACCGGTGGGGAATCTGTGCCTCTGTGAAAGTGGGATTGTTTAGAATGACGCCTCGCCTGCAGGAGCATATTGATCACTCATACAGGCATGAATCACACTAAACACAACTTGAAATGGGTTTATGAGAAAACAAAACAATTATTATGAAATGGTTAAAAGCTCCTAAAAGTTGAAAAAAGCTCCTGCAGTTGTTTGTTTTCAGTTTTAAAAGTTGGAGCAACATGTTTTCTCAACCTTACAATGATATATACATTTAAAAATAGAACGAAATATATATAGATAGATATATACAGATCTAACAATGCCAGATGGCCCATGCCCATAAAATAAAGGGTTTCTAACTTCATGTTCTATCTGCAACTGTCTATGTTTTACTGCAAATGTACATACTGTATAGGACGCCGGTAATAAACATGATAAGTGCCACTTCCTGCGCTCCATATTATGAGGAATTCCGCACCTCGTTTTGTCCTTGAATGCTTTGGCGAGCCTCTCATTCACGGCGCCGTTATTCATCTGTTGTCTGCACTTTTATTAATTCTTGCCTGCCCTTTTACACTTGCACACGTGCGCCACATGCTGATCAGTTCTGGACGTTTCTTCACAGAACTTCAGGTTGCCTTTTTTCTTACACCTTACAAGCTGTTTTTTGAACTCCGCTCCCCATTCATAGATCACAGACACCCAGACGTGCCTTCCCTCCACTTAGAAGGCTTTTCATCATCCATTATACTTCATGTAGCACATTCCTGTTTCTCTTTTCTCTATCTGGCCCCAGTTGGAGGCTGGGGGATCAAAATAGCAGCAAAAAGCTGGAGGGGTTTTCCAGATCACCGACACTTTTTCTCATTGAGTGTTTTAATTTACAACCCAAACGCCTCATGTCGCTATAACCTGGCCAAGGTGTTCAGAATATTTATGGCAAGAGAGAGCAGTTTTTGAATATCGCTCTTCCTGTGCATCAAATAACCTCCAGGGAATTTACTGGCTGCAGTTAATGGCGTGTCCTAGTTTTGACCAATGAGCTCATGCGTATCTGCTGAAGGATCTACGTTCCGTCAAACTCACACTATTGAATTGGGTCTTGCTCAATATCTTCTGACCTGAGATGAAAAGTCAATACTACTTAAACAAAAACAGAATTGATTACAACATCACAATACAATTAATGCCCTTTTGGGGAAATTTGTCTTGGACTTATGCTGCAGTACCTTGGTTAATAAACAAAATACACAAGAAGTCACACAGATCCCAGTCACCATCCCCTGGGCCTCTCTGAGCACACACAGTACAGAGAGCTCACAGATTGCTTTGGTCTCAGTGACAATGTTTATCTGTTCACCAGTTATGTCGTATCCGACCAGGCTCTCCGGCACTTCCTGGTAAAACTGAAACGGCCGCCATGAACTGACTCCGTACAGTCGGCAGTAAAAACAAGCTGCTTTTGGAGCCGAGAGCACAAACGTGAACGCTCCAGGTGACGGAACTGTCAAGGTGAAGTCCTAAATACCTGTAGAAGGAGTAAACCTGCTCAATGACAGTGTTATGAATGACCACTGGGCTATGGTCACCAACAGACCATCTTATTGGTCTTTGTGAACAATTTAAGACCAAATGATGGTTTAAAAACACTTTTCTACGTAGTATTACAGCCTAAATCAAAAGAAAGAAGTAAAATATGCAATAAGCAAAACAAAGAAAATAAATATATAAGTAAGCTACGTAAACATTTTAAACGTTTGACTATCGATGTTAATGTGATGACAGCATGGGCATTATGAATCGGGAATATCCCACTTTGCACTTTGTGGAAGAGTGCAAGCGCTGCATGCTAAACTGCTCGAGTTAATGAGAAAGTCGACCGCGATGGGGCATTTGATAACTCAAGAGCCACATGTACAGGCCATGCAGGTTCTTTTACTGATGATATGAAGGAGCATTGTGTATGTTTGCTGCTGGAGGTTTACAGTGTTACTTTGGTGGTGGTGATGTCCTCATAGAAATAGATGTTTCGACTGCCATCCCAGAGTGAATCTGAGAGGCCAGGAATCCAACCCACACCAAAAGTCATTTTCAATCTAAGATGGCGATTAGTAAATATTATTATATTTAGTTTTTATTGGTGATGATGTTATTGCCTTTTGGAGAAGGTTCCACAGTACGGCTTTAACCTTATACATTATGCATTTATTCAATGTATTAAGTATTATTACATGTATTATTCTTCCACATTTAATTTTTTTCTGCATCTTAAGAAGCATCGGTGAACAGTATAACAGAAGAAACACAAGGAAAAGGTGCAAAAGCCGGGACAATAAGCTTATTGTGTACCCGCCGCCTAAATATGTTAGCTTTGTTTATTATCCCAGCTTGCCTGTGTATGAACCTCCTTCATACTTAAAAATGCTGTTTGTATGCTGGACTGATAACTCGTTTGCTGCAGCGCGTTGGTGAGATTCTTTGGTTGGGCTGGTCATGCCCGTCGGCGTGGTGCACCTAATGTGTGACATCTCAATGATGTGCCTCTCAGTTTGCCGCGGGGCTACAGGTGCGCCTCTATTTGTTTTAGAGGCATCATCACTGCAGTGTTGTAGAGCCTCATATCACAGACACACTTTAAGTCTGATTGGTTAGTTTCTCAGTCAGACCCTCAGGCCTGGGCACATCTAGTTGGCAAGTTTATGTGTACAATTTGCACACAAGGCAATTCAAAGTGCTTCATACAACTGGAAAAAAAATATTCAAATCACAAAGACATGACAGAAATCACAAATCACAACACAGTTTATGACATAAAAGCTACAGCACAGCTACACACAGCCTCACGATTGCTTCTAATTCTGTCCCTAATCTGCAGATAAAACCAGTGTAAAAGGTCAGGGTGCATCTTTACTTTAGGTCACCTAGTGTTTACCCCACACAACAGGACTTTGGACTTTGATTCTGAGCCAACAATATTTCATGTAGTTTTCAATATCCAATATTGATTTCATTTTTCTTCATTGTGTTGGATTTGCCACCCTTTTTCATAAGATTTCTGGGTCTGTAAAAATAAAAATAAATGGTGCTTGGTGAAGCTCCACGGGAGAAGGGAAGCAGTTAAGTTGGGCACGATGATTGGCTAAATGGAGCCGTGTTGGATTCCATGTTACACAATTTAAAATCCTTTACATGTCTGTGGTGTTCCTTCCTGCAGGCCTGTTCCCTGAATGCTTTGCTATCTTTTTTTTTTACCATTGCAGAGAATCTCACACGAAATTGTCCTCTTTCTTTTTTGGCAATTGAGTTTGCCTGAGCGCGGCATACACATCTGCCTTTATCTTCCCCTGTTAAGGCTGTATGGTAGTGACTTTTCACTCACCTGCACCAAACCACACATTTCCAGCTCTTCAGTATCTTTATCCTTCTTTCACTAGGTCCATTGATCGAATCGGTGCCTGCTCCCACCTGTTCGTGATTGCTTTTTGGAGCCAACCGAAGCAGGATATGTTAAGAGAGAGAGATTGGATGGGGCACAATTTTCCCAAACGTTTATGTTTAATTGCTGAGGTAAAGATAAAAATAAGATACGTTTTAGTCAGTTCCTGAAACCATAAATGGCAATGCAATGTGTATGCAATATTTTTCTCAGAGCCAGAATTAACATCTACCGCAACTTGAAGAGGTAAACTGTATATTATCATAGGAGGCAGAGGTGCTGCTACATTTACCAGTACGTGAGTCAATTTAAATCAATGGTGCTTCTCAGAGTTGTTATCAGACACCGTTGTATTATGTTATATTCTTACTCGCTGAATTAGGAATGGATGATATGAAGAAAATAATTATGTTATAGCTGAGATTGCAATCCATACCAAGATGAGGATGCACACTCACTTCAGAGCTGGGAAACTAAGGTTGGGAACTTTCCGCACCTTTCCTCCTCTTAATTAAAGGTGAAGATCTCCCAAGTTTTACCTTCCAAACTCTCAAATTTATGAATAAGTAAAAAAAAAAAAAAAAAGGTTTATTCTATGGTTAATATCGCAGTAATTACTGGATATCCAGACAAAAACTGCTTCAATATATTCCCTGTCAGCACAAATATACTCAGTGATATCATTTTCATAAAGCTTCAAAAAGTGGTGCCGTTATTCAACCCCCAAAATGTATTGTTGTCTTTTAAAAGAACTTAAATCCATAAAATAAACTAAATGGCAAGTGTGTGAAGCCAATCCTAAAGAAATAAAGTTCAACATGTGTGGGTCATATATTTTTGGGCGTTTAAGGGGATGTTGTGTGTTCTTACCTGTTTCCTGCTCAGTAACTGCCTGGATCTACTCTTGAGTTGGATTTGGCGCTATGTTTGGCCTTTGTGAAGACGGGATTCGGTGCAATTTCCCCTGTAATGAATCAACTCTTGAGCAAATTATGTGTTTAATTAACTTAGACCAACCAGAATCTATGAAGATGTAATTAAGCCAGTGTCGGGCCGATGGCGGTGTGCCACTGCAGACATGGGCGGATGACTCATCTTTGTAAGTGTTGGAGTCAATTACCAATTTGAGTTTGATTACTTTGATAAAACATGGGTCAGCTTTTCTTGTTACTGACCCGGAAGCAAAGTGCATAATTGAATTGATGGCTTGATGTGCACACCAATAAACGCGGTGGAAAAAGTGAGTAGTTGTGTTTGACGTGAGCCACAATCATTCAGCCTGACCGATTCCTACAAGCCCGGAAAGTCTAATTATGTAAATTGCACTTACAAGGTGCTCTACATGTGGCCTTCTAATGGTTAAGGTGCTTTAATATTGCTGCGTCATTGCTTTGAACTAACTTTTATCTCAAGCCCTGGAGTTAAAAAAAGTGGCTTACTTTGCATTTCTATTTGTTTTCAAAATCCGTACTTGATGAGGAATAGAATGCCCTGAACAACAAAGGAGTCAAATAGGACTTTTTTTTTAATCATTTAAGATTGTGCGTTATCAGCAAACATCTATGTGTATATGTATATGTATATGTATATGTATGGACATATATTGTGCAATAGTCCCACACTTTTAAAATCTCACTGAATTTTTTTAATTGAACAGTTTTAATTCAACTGTTTTTGACTTTTTTCGGCTGGATTTGAGCGTTTTTCGTTGCGTTCGTTGTGTTGTTGTGACGTGAGCTAGCTCCGAGCGAGCCCACCAGCCCCCCCCCGCGCCCTCCGGCCGCGCTAAAGTACGGCGTGTCGTCGGTACACGTTTATATACACGTTTATATGAAAGAGGAACTTCACCAACGATCGGGACACGCACTGGAATCGCTTTAAATTAACTTGTTTTGACTTTATTCGGCTGGATTGAGTGTTTTCGTCGTGTCGTTGCGATGTGTCTTGGCTCTGAGTCCCCCGGTACCGCGTTTCCACAAAGGAGGAACTCATGAAACTGCGGAGAACGGTCGTCTCACCCGGAGATCGTCACGTTATCCCGTCGCAATACTGACCTAACCTAATACTGATGTGCAATTCTGTCGTATGTGCAATTACTGTGAAATTCATGTGCAATTCATGTGCTGTCGTGACACATATTCATGTGCAATTACTGTCACATGCAATGGTATTTATTTATTTATTTATTTGTCTATGGGAGTTTTTTATTTATTTATAGGAGATCTTCTACTGAAAGTGTTTTTCAGACTTCCTATAAGTGATCTGTTCTTCTGTATCTACCTGCATTGCACCAATGAAATTTCCCCATGTGGGACAATAAAGGAATATCTTATCTTATCACAGTAAGATAGTGCTTGCGGTATTTCAAATATTTCCTTTACAAACAGGGTGTAAAAAGCCCCTCTTTTTTATGGATGATGTTGAATGCCAGGTTAGACATACAGCCAGACGTCATTGTGATAATTGTGTATTTTCATTCACATCCCCTTCATTCCATGACGACAAACATTAAATCTGACATATTACTGTGTTTACATCGCAGGAAAACCAAATTCGTTGCCTAGTTTAATTTAAATTGACCAAAGTGCATGTAAGCTCAGGCTCATGTATTACCGAGGACAACATGCCATTGGAGAACACACACGCATGACCTTTAGACCTTTAGACCTTTAGACCTGTCGACTTGTGGACCCCGACGTGGTTAGCACTCTGCGGCTAACATGCTTCTACAGGACGAATTGGCGCAGGCACAGTAACAGGTTCAGGGCCGAGAACGTCCTCTGTCATTGACTTGATTGTCATACGGAAAGTCTCCACCCATTCCAGTGCATATATTGCCCAGGAGTTGTTACACTCTTCTGTTTGAACCGATTTTCTCTCTTTAATGTAAACTTGAGCGAAACTGATCCGACCCATTTGGGGGGAAAGATGAATTGAGTCTGTTTTTGTTGTTTTTGCGCAGTACGATTCCTCTGTGGATGTAAATGTAATGAATTGTTTACAGGGGTCTCTCAGGGCAAAGGTCTAACATGTATTTGTATCAGTTTACACCCTTCACACATTTAAGAAAAATATATCCATTAGGCAGAAACCTAGAGAGAATGTTTTCTGTCATAAAATGAACACAACTACAGAAAATATACAACCATCTTATGATAACTTGTTTATGGTTAAAATAAATTATATGCATAGACATTTTTATTTATTTATTTTTGGTTTAAGCTAAACGCAGTGCCAACAAATCCATAAAATACAAACATTCTCCTGCCAATGATCACCTTACTTGTACTTTTTCATTTGCACCACTTTATATAAGTATGGATGCCATTTGGAGGACAGTTCAAAGGAAATAATAGTTTATTTTGAAGTGTTAATTGCTTTGGCACAGTGAAACGTATCCTTCAGATCACATTAGACTAACAGAGAACAGACTGGTCCTGTCAGTCCAAATGACATAATTGTGTATATGTCATTTTGGCCCTTGTCAAACCTTGGTCTTGTCCCAACATATTGCACTACTGGATGCCACAGCTTGGGAAATATATGTTGTTCACTTCAAATTACTTTTATAAAGCTTTTATAATATTAACCTTGCCCTGTGTATTAACCCGCAATACATCTCTGTCAAATCCAGACTGCGTGTTTGTTCAAAGTGTAAAGCAGAAGCCATGTCCGTACATAACTCAGTGGTGACCCCGCAGTCCTTGTGCTAACATGGTGTGAACATCCAGCCTTAAGTGAGAACAACGCCTCCAGCCAAGCTAAACTGGCTGTGGCCCCTTAAAAAAAAGAAAAGTTCCTTACAGTATGCTGACCATCAGACTGCCTCCATTTTTCCTGTCTTCATGGGTGAAAAATAATTGGTCTCTTTTTGGTCGCTGGACGTTTTAACACTGCGGCTAACAGCAGAGATGCCCTCTGGTGAAGAAGAGTGCTGGCTAGATAGTGTCACTTTCCATCAGCGCTAAGGCAGGACTTCCTAAAATTAGAGAGGATGCCTTGTGTAAACACGGAGAGGACCTTGGACTGTCTGCCAGTGCTGGCTTAAATATAAGACTCAGATTCACAGCTTGTGGTGAGAGGATGGACGAATGATAAATCAGGGTGAGATGAGAAAATGAGAGCTTCCTGTTCTAGTTACTGGCACTATGAATCTGTTGACATTTAAATGTAAAGAATCTCATATTGAAATACATAAATTACATAGCATTTCATTTGCCTGTTTCATTTTGAGTACCTGATTTTAAACAGTAAAGGTTTTACCTGTTAACTATTTCTTGGATATCACAAACCCTTTTTGCACATCACTATTATTCGCATGCATGGATTGGAGGCACTTAAACAGCTTATGATTGATAAAATGTACTATTAGATGTGAACCGTACACCCCGGTCTGACAAATCTTACAGGAAAGAAGCAAACTGACACCTGAACACATCTGCAAACTATTAGACATCTGTCTGAACACCACATACTTTCGTTTTTCCAGCCAGATTCCCAGCGGTGCAGGGTTCTCCCGTCTCTCCCATCATGACCAACTAGTACATGGAGCAGGTGGAGAAGAAAGCGTTGACGTTGTTTACAGGCACTGTTCCAAGTCTTTGGTACCGCAACGTGGATGACACATTTGTGACAATCAAGAAACAAACGTTGGAAGCCTTCTCAGAGCACATTAATGCGGTGGATATCAGGTTTACAAGAGAAGATGCTATGGAGAACCGCTTGGCCTATCTTGATTGTTTCACTATCAGAAGAGCTCGGGGAATCTCAGCCATGAACTATCAAAGTAGAGTTTATTAAAGAGAGCTAGATCACAGTACAATATGCGTTTGAAGCTGCAGTTCTCTGACAACAACCCCGCCTCTGTGCAGAGTTGGCTCCGGCGTCTCACCAACTACAAGCCCAGAGCCCCCCATGCTGCAGACGACCGGAAACTGACTGTGGAACTCAACACTTACTACTCCAGATTCAAGACCACCCCCCTCCTCCACTGTGGCCTCCACTGCCAACCCTTTGCGATTTGATATAAGGCTACCCCAAATAAATGTTATGTTTGCTGTAATCCGACCCACTTGTCGGTAGGCAAATTCTTATTTTTTTTTACTTTGAAGTAAAAAAAAAAAAAGATCAAAATGTTGCAATTTTTTGACTCGGAGTGACCGCCAGGGGTCAGGCTTCAACAGTCAATGACGGAAAACGTCTCGATCAACCCGATCGGGAGACTAAATCTCCCGATTTTAAGATATTTCAATCGACCTTTTGTACGTCGTTATCCTTTATTTTGGTAGCGAAGGCGAGCGGGGGGAACATGCGGGGGACACGGGCGCCGCCATGTTCCCGTCATGTTCGTTGTGATGACGCTGCTGGACATGTTTCAATCCCAGAATGCATTGCGTAAGTCAAATTTAAATCAAGTCACACTGTGATAGAGAGTGACATGAACTAAGCAAAACCAACTTGTAAAAGGTAATATTGTTTCCGTTTTGCACGTTCTGTTTGGCTACATAAGCATGTGGAGGACCGAATATGAAGACACTTCTGAGTTGCGCAATGCGTTATCAGTCCTTTGGGATGTAAATAGTATTCCAGCGCGATAAAGATATTCGACAAGGCGGTTTAGAAAAGACCGGTTGGTGAGTCGGCGAAATAATTGAAAAATAAAAGATTTTAAAGTTTTTTCAACAAAATGCTGATATTTTTTTTTCAGTCGGCTAGTTTCATACCGGGTCAGTCGGGTTATGGCAAACAGACATATTATTTTGCTCAGCCTAAGATGTTTTATTATTGTTGTTTTATGGCGATGGCAATAAACCTTTTCTGATTCTGATTAAAGAAAAGAAAAAAAATCTCCTGCAATGAATATACTAATATTATAGGCTAACGCTAACTCTTATTAAAACAAAAATATTGATCAAAAGTAACGATAAAGTGAGATATCTGAGCGCCATTGTGCACAGAGCCAATTGATCAAGACTAATTTCATAGTAACCACCAATAAGTGACCAAATATATCGGCGTGATAGAGTAAAACACCTAAAAGTAAGACTGTAATAGAGGCATGAGTGCAAAGCCCGTGCCCCCTTGCCCCCGTTCTGCTCTGCTCTGTGTGCTAGTGGTAATCAATGTTTGGCACAATTTATTGTGGAGTCACAGCCTGAGCATTGGGCGTAGGGATATTCCAAGGTCACCACACCACAGCTGCTGGGGGTGGCTGACGCAGCGCCCCCCGCCTGAAATGATGTGTCATGGTAATATGTTCAGGATCTATAACTGGGATTCACACAGACAGCTCCATAGCGTATATGGCCTCACACTGATACTGACATGTACTCAGACCCAGAAACAAGTTACTTTGAGTGCAACTGCCATTCAATCAACTCACGCATAATGATGAGCTGTAGACTCAAAAAGGTTGAAAAAAAAAGCTTTTTTCTTAAGAAGTATAAATAATGTAACATTTTACAGTAAAGGGTGATGTCCTTTTTAATTTATACAACTTTCTTTAATTTTTAATGGGGTATGATCTAACACCCAGGTCACTAATAGGCAGACTCAAGTCTGGATCCGGAGCCAAGTCTCAGATCTAAGTCTCAGACATAAAACCTTGGAGTCTCATTCACTGAGAAGGCAGCGGTTTAGCCTCTCCATTAGTGATGACTTGGTTATAAGAAAAGTTTCCGACTCAATTAAAATGAACTGGGCGTCTGCGTCTTTCCTTGGCATCCGCTCTCTCTCCCTCACTCGTTCCCATACCTCCTTGCTCAGACGTGGAGGAAGGCAGGCAGAGGCAGGAGGTACAGCACAGACATGTTCTCTGTATGTTACTCTGCAAAAGGATGTGTTTTATTACCATATGACCCATATTCATAAAAGAAGAGCCTAATGAGAAAATTAATTAAGATGCACCTATTGTTTAATCCGTTTTTCACTGTCGCCCTCAGAGGCAACAACATAAAATTGAATTGAAATGCAAAAGTTGACCACAGCCACTGGTAAGCCTTTTATGAGCCATCTATCAGGAGGCCCATCATACATGTCACCATGACAACACCCTGTGTCCCAGTGTTAAAGGCGCAATGGACGATTTTTCGGCGATTTGCGAACTCAGGCGGATGTGCGCATGCGCACTCCCCGTGCGGACTGATACAACACACACGTGCGTTCGTTTATTAGCGCGACGGAGCGCATCTCTCGTCTCCCGTAGATTTCCTTCTTTTTCTGAGTCAGCTCGAACTGTCTTTCTCCGTCCTAATTTTGTCCCGTACTCTGAGGGAACTATATTATGATAGATCAATGCGCTTAGACACGCGGAAACATGGAGCCTGACGCGGCTGCAGGTGAGCGGTAGGTGCGTTTTATGATTGACATGTAGCAGGACTAATCGGCAGTCCACGCCACGAGGAAATGAGACTTAGATTTGGGCCAAAAAAATTGTCCATTCAACCTTTAAGTTGCAGCTCAAAATGTAACGGCCTAAATGATGCATTTTGTATTATAGGAACTAATGTTGTGGGTCAGTCTGGATTAAAGGCTATTCTAATGAAAGAAGCAACTAGTGATAGAACTTCCCCTGACATCTCAAAACATCTCAAATATAACATTGCCAGATATAAGAATAAAGCCACGATTGTCCAGGATAATTGTCTTCAGGTCAGTGTCGAGACAGCAGGGAAATATCTAGTTAACTATCACAGGGATTTACAAAGATGTTTAATAAGGTGAGCATTTAAATTCTCCTTTAACATCATTCATTTGATTTTACACTGTGGAAATTGTAATATAACAACATATTTTGAAATATTTTCTTGTTATCATACTGTGAGAAGGTCCAATTATTTTAACTTTGTACATTGTGCAATAGATGATTTGCTCCCGAAACAATTCTGCTCAAGATCTTTTCCATAATAGTACATTTTTTGGTGGTGGTCGTTATCATTGAAATACAGCCAAAAGGTTTCAACTGCTAATCAAGCAAAAGAAAAATCCATATTGATTTAATAATGTCTTAAAGCCCTGGGTTTTATAATAAGCTGATGGAGATATTTGTGTCCGTCTGAACAGTCAATATTTTTAAAAGCATGCAGGGCAAAAATATCAGTGTAGAAAAATATGTGTGTGGGTGTTTCCTGGCTGTTAGAAGTAATGAGTCGTGTAATAGGCCGCCTCCAATGAAATGCACGTTTTAATTTTAGACACTGTTGGTGCATGGGCAGTGACCTATGACCTCTTTATCCGACCTTAAATATATAATTTCTGATTTAATATGAACTGTAATGCAACTTTTCAAAAAAATTAAAGAAAAAGAATGGACACAGCCAGGAAGTAGTGTAATTATTATAAACGTTTTATTTGCTACCAATTACCATAGCGACGATGGGAACTCTTTAGTGGAAGTCAAACCTTTAAAATCTATCACTCTTAAAAGACGGGCTTGCTTTTACATATCGACCTCTGTGCCAAACATGTTCTATTGCACAAATCTTTCACTCTTCACTTGTTCTGCTGGAAAAAAACGTTTCTTGTTTTGGTTCAATATAGATCTGCGTAAAACTGCATAAGAATAGACAACAATCTTTCTCTTTTCAGGCTCTAGTTTGAGGCAGTCACATGAAAGATCCTTTCAAAAGCTGCGATTTGTCTTGAATCTGAACATCGCTAGCACACAACCTTGCACTACCAGAACCAAGGATTGCACCATAATCCTCTTGATCATTTAGCTCCAGCTCATTTGGTAGAGGTTATCGTCAATCAAATAAGCTCCAAGGGTTCACCCAATTCAATGACTTTGCGAATGAGTGACTATAAATCCCCTGTAATCAATAAACTGGAACTAGCCACTGTCTCTATGGCTCAAGCGCTGCCTTTGCCTTGCATCATTTACTAGTGGATTACTCAGGCTCAAATAGTAATACAGTACCAACACAGCCCTATTTACTGTTTTCAGGTGAATTCAGGTTGAGCCCACTTCTCGTCCTCACTCTTTGTCACTGATGCCGGTTCAGCGGGACATGTCGCGGGGGGAGGCAGGACCAGCGTTATAGCCTAAAGGCAAAGGGCGGATCGATATCGGCGCCTCCAGTGGTCACAGTGTAATTATAGACAGAATCGCCCCTGCCACGGAGCTTCCATCAGCCAGACGTGCATGTGTCAACTGCTCCCTCGCGGCAATTATGGCACACACATGATAAGAAACCCCTCCCCTTCACCCAAAAACTCCCAAATTACATTATTGACCTTGTTTCACAACAAAACAACCGTTTGGGGCAAAAAGAGGAGCGGTAAACCTTTATCTAAAGCAGTGGTTCACCTTTTTCATTTGTGATAATAACACTTTGCGACCCCAAAACATATCAAATAGGCTTATTTCTAATGTTTGATTTTATTTCCTGGACAGAGGCCTAAAAGCAATAATTTTGTCAACATTTCTCCACATTTACCACTGAATTTGAAGTGAGTCAAGCATTGTTTAGACAATAAAATGTATTCCCATAATGGGGACCCCGCTGGTTTCAAGCCACCCACTGGTGACTTGTTGACAATGAACACAAATCAACCTACTTATTATAATATTTTAGCAGTGAGACTTTACTGTAGTGGGGGAGTTAGCGTTAGCACAAACCATGAAAAACAAGGAGGTTTTTGACCACACGAGAGTAACACCAGCGCCTCATTAGGAAACGTTTCCATGTGTAGCATTATTTAGTTTAGTTTATTGACAGAGCAGTCGAAGTGGGTGAATGGTGATGAACGAATGGGACAGAATAGTTGTATCTGTACCAGGCATGTGCAACAACAGACGTTAAACACATCACTCCTGGAAGAGTCTGAGGTGCTTTCAGGTTTTCTGGGATGTGTAGCTGTTTCCACTCTGCCTGTTCTGCTCTGTCACACATGGGTTCAGTCGTGACTCGTGTTTGGTTTGATTACAGTTATCTTTGCCTCTCAAACGCACTCTCTGAATCGCACACTGCCCACAGAGGGAAACAGTCCACTCTACACCGCTCTTCATCCACAACACTCAGCACCAAGTGTTGCACCCCTGAAAACAGGAGAAATAATCACGAGAGTGATTTGTACTTGTTTCCCTCTTGTAGGGGTTTAATGCAATTCAAAGTTAACACACGTCTACAACATTTCAAATGTCCGACCTTGGAACAACAACATTTACCAAATAATTTCACATAATATACAGAAAATAGCAAAATAATCTTCCACCACATTATCTGTACTGGCCCAAAATGGCGGAGCGCAGGTTCATGGGCACAGAAAACGTGGTGTCTCAACTTTCAAAGTACACATATAAAAACTTAACTTACTAAAAATAACTTATTTCAATCAAAACATCTTATTTACAGGTGACAAGAAAATGACGATCTGTAACATTTACCTGACCTAACCTAATACTGATGTGCAATTCTGTCGTATGTGCAATTGCTGTTGGAATTCATGTGCAATTCATGTGCAATCTATGTGCTGTCGTGACACATATTCATGTGCAATTACTGTCGGGATCACATGCAATGGTATTTATGTATTTATTTGTCTATGGGAGTTTTTATTTATTTATAGGAGATCTTCTACTGAAAGTGTTTTTCAGACTTCCTATAAGTGTTCTGTTCTTCTGTAACTACCTCTGTATCT
Source organism: Eucyclogobius newberryi (assembly GCF_026437365.1). Lineage (NCBI taxonomy): Eukaryota > Metazoa > Chordata > Actinopteri > Gobiiformes > Gobiidae > Eucyclogobius > Eucyclogobius newberryi. The sequence continues at coordinate 3,316,291 of NW_027315779.1, forward strand.
ACCTGCGTTGCACCAATGAAATTTCCCCATGTGGGACAATAAAGGAATATCTTATCTTATCTTATCTTAAAACAGGAGAAATAATCACGAGAGTGATTTGTACTTGTTTCCCTCTTGCAGGGGTTTAATGCAATGAGGAGAAACGGCACGGAAATCCCCTAGTGGCTGGTAAAAGACATAAGCAATGGATCAAGAACACAGGATTCAGGCATTCTGGCTGATAACCGATCATATGACCGAAATGACCTGAAAACAAAACAATACTTTTCTAACATGACACATAACATTTATTTAAGTTAAGGCTTCTGTGAATTCACATTTATTGTAAACCAGTTTTTAACCATTGTCTTTTAACGCATGAAATCACTTAATGAAATACACAGCTGTATAAAAGAAAACTATACTTATCTAACCTATCACACAAGCACCAAGCCTATAAACTGTTTTTGGTTTTAAACATGCTGGGAATGTTAGCGTTGTTTACTATCAGTGTTTCAGTTGTAAATCTGAAGCCCTTTTGGAGTAGAAAGAGCAGGATTGGCATCGGAAATCACGCTATTCATTGGCACGTGTCTGTCTCTCCAAAAAATATTAGATATTTTAGTCCAGAACTGTGTCCTTACAAACAGGGAAACAAATTAAGCGCTGATTATGGATACAAAGTGAGCAAAAACACCAACATTATAATCAAATTTCACACAATCCTATAAATAATACCTACACTGTAGAAAAAGCTTCAGTTGTAGTCAATTCCAATTCTAAGAGCTGGACAGTTTGTTACATTAAAAATAAGTGTGAATTGTGGTGGAAAGTAACTAAGTACCATACTGGGTTACAATATTTAGTTATCTATTCTTTACTTGAGTCAGTTTACAAAGGATACTTTTCGCTTAACTACATTTAAGGGCAGTAATAGTAGTAATTGTCCTCACGGTTTAATCATCTGAGGGGTTGTTCTTTATGCACCGACATCTTTTGAGGTCTGGCATTGGGAAAACTAAAAGTATGAATATAAATGATTACAAAAGTTAAGAAATCAGTTTGAATAGCTTTTGTTGACCAAAGATCAGCACAAGTCTTGAACACACTTCAATTGTTCACATTAATATAATACTATTTCACTGCACCTACTTAATAAATAATGTTCTATTAAGAGCGCGAGACAAACAAATGGACTTATGGGGAAGTGTGTGCATCAATTTGTGGAATGGAAATGAAATGTCAGAAAACAAAAAGAGAGAGAGGGAGATGGGGGGACAGGGAGAGACGAAGACACTCCAGCAATGGCTTCAGCCATTGCAGATTTTCTAGTTCTTGCTTTTACTTCAATAACAAATCCAGTGCTTTTTCCACCAGTAATTGAATCAGTCCTCACCTCTTTTGAAAACCTGACGCTTCCATTTAATTAGCAAAACATTGACAACTTGAGCACCTTTAGTTTAAACACTTGGTGGATGTCTTGTTTTTGAATAGGACTTGTCATTTATTCCAGTAAATGTGAATCCATTAGCTTCTTGGTTGAACTATCATTGACCAGAGACAGCACATGAGCAGCTTGAGTGTGCTGCTTAAGATTGGCCCAGCAGTCATTATGATCAGGCTGTAATATCAAGTCAAAAGGTCCAATTTTCTCAGTAATAAAACTTGACATATTCATGAAGTGCTGTTGACAGAAATACACTTGTGGAAAGCTCCATCAATATCACATGTAATGGATCCAACAACAGGAAGGTTAGTTATGGACAAAATCAATGCTTTCTTCAAGTAGCCCGTAAATCCAGCTGGAACTCATGCACAAACAATCATCACCGGGACCTGCACAGACCCGTGCACTGTACACTTATTTATAACCAGAATTAGCCAAGCATATCTGATGGTTTAATGAACGGGGACGTGTCCATTGTGTCCACAGCTGTAGGGGAGCGAGAGAGTACTCGTCGGAACAGCGAATGGGTGTATCGATTTGTAACGCCGGAGCTTGGCACAGAGCGGCACTTCCGGTGTCTTCGCTGCACTGCAGAGCGAGGCCTGACCCCGGGAGGAAGTGAGCTGCCAGTCATTCACACCCGAGTCGGTCCTGTATCGATTCAAACTTCTGCTCTCCAGCCGTGTCAGGGCACTAAGAAGGTCTTTTTTTAATTATCGGTAGTCTCAATAGGCGGTCTGTTTACAAAAGCTGCAAAAAGTTTTCATCCAAAGACTTTTATTCAGAGAGATTGTTCATTTGTACCGTGGTGATGTTTAGCAGCGTTCATGCAGGTATGGCTTGTAGCAGCGCTGGGATTGGGCGTGGCGGAAGTGGCCTTGGTTCGACAATTCCACCTCCAAACGCTGCTAATTGTTTTTCTTTTTGACTTATATAGGTTGTTTAATCATTGTTCGCTTGTTTTATGTCGCACCATGTCACCAAAGCAAGTTCCTATGTTTTCTGTTCATTGACAAAGGCAATGACCCTTTTCTGATCCTGATTCTGCTGTTGAGTTCTAGCCAAGACTGTTATGATTTTACAAGACGTTACAAAGACCTGTCAACATCCCGTGTCAGCGTGGTCGGGATTGACAGGTTAACCGGAGAACCATAGAAACGTGCCGTATTTTCCAAACTATAAGTCGCACCAGCCAGAAAATGCACAATAGAGAAGAAAAAAACATGTATAAGTTGCACTGGAGGATAAGTCGGACAAAACTATGAAAAAAGGTGCGACTTATAGTCCAGAAAATACGGTATATTATGGTCGATGACAGAATCAGAGAAACAAACATGGCAGCTCACAAGTCAAATAGAAAAACAAACTGATTTCTGAGGAATTAATGAGATGCAATAAACTCGGGGGTAAAAGAAGTAAAATATTTAGACATTTAGAGTGTCTTGTGCATTTTCAAGAGTGAATTTGCCACCATGCAGTTCACAATAAAATCGTAATCGAGCTAAAGAATAAGAATAGCGACAAGTTAAAATGCTAAATGAAATGATTTGTCATTCAGAATTCTGTAAAGCTGGTGGGTCATGGTCTGAGTAACTGTGAGTAATCGTCAAAACCTAAAATGTGATATCGGGACATCTGTAGTGGTCTGTGAAGTACTCAGGTCCTTGTCACACAATGTATTTTATTATACGGCTTATAATGGTACTTACAAATGTGTGGTTAAAGCCGACAGATATAAGCCCTTTTATATCACAGACATCTAAACGCTTTAGGGTGTTGCATGAATACATCGAGTCAGCAACTTCACCCCAATTTCTGCTTTGTTTTTTGCATTTCATAAAAACGGAGGCGCTTCAAACTGCAATCCCCGCCGCACAGGTGTCTTCTCTGCACAGACTTTTTAGTACGCGCTCTTCTTGTTTCTGAGCACCGGTGTCCTGCAGCTACGTCCACATAACACCTCTGCTCTTCCGCTGGCCTCGTACAGAAGAACTGCTCACTTTAGGGGGAGGAATCTTCCACCAAAAAGTTCAAGAAAGAATAGATGCTACACATGAATTTCACAGCAACGGATCAAAAACATTCATTTTATTGTTTAATGCCCCGCGAAGTTAATACGTCAACAGAGCAAGCTAGGTTATTCACAGGTTTCAGGCAAATAATGCTGCGTTCCAGTCGTCCTCGGAGCTCCTACTGGTTCTTCTCTCTTTGGTTGCTCTCTATCGCCCCCTGCTGTGTGTGAGCGGTGTGTGTGAGCGGTGTTTGTGAGCGGTGTGTGTGAGCGGTGTGTGTGAGCGGTGTGTGTGAGCGGTATGTGTGAGCGGTGTGTGTGAGCGGTGTGTGTGAGCGGTGTGTGTGAGCGGTGTGTGTGAGCGGTGTGTGTGAGCGCTGTGTGTGAGCGGTATGTGTGAGCGGTGTGTGTGAGCGGTGTGTGTGAGCGGCGTGTGTGAGCGGTGGTTGTGAGCGGTGTGTGTGAGCGGTGTGTGTGAGCGGTGTGTGTGAGCGGTGGTTGTGAGCGGTGTGTGTGAGCGGTGGTTATGAGCGGTGTGTGTGAGCGGTGGTTGTGAGCGGTGTGTGTGAGCGGTGGTTGTGAGCGGTGTGTGTGAGAGGTGTGTGTTTGAGCGGTGTGTGTGAGCGGTGTGTGTGAGCGGTGTGTGTGAGCGGTGGTTGTGAGCGGTGTGTGTGCGCGGTGGTTGTGAGCGGTGTGTGTGAGCGGTGGTTGTGAGCGGTGTGTGTGAGCGTTGGTTGTGAGCGGTGTGTGTGAGCGGTGTGTGTGAGCGGTGTGTGTGAGCGGTGTGTGTGAGCGTTGGTTGTGAGCGGTGTGTGTGAGCGGTGTGTGTGAGCGGTGTGTGTGAGCGGTGTGTGTGAGCGGTGTGTGTGAGCGGTGTGTGTGAGCGTTGGTTGTGAGCGGTGTGTGTGAGCGGTGTGTGTGAGCGGTGTGTGTGAGCGGTGTGTGTGAGCGGTGTGTGTGAGCGGTGTGTGTGAGCGGTGGTTGTGAGCGGTGTGTGTGAGCGGTGGTTGTGAGCGGTGTGTGTGAGCGTTGGTTGTGAGCGGTGTGTGTGAGCGGTGTGTGTGAGCGGTGTGTGTGAGCGGTGGTTGTGAGCGGTGTGTGTGAGCGGTGTGTGTGAGCGGTGTGTGTGAGCGGTGTGTGTGAGCGGTGGTTGTGAGCGGTGTGTGTGAGCGGTGTGTGTGAGCGGTGTGTGTGAGCGTTGGTTGTGAGCGGTGTGTGTGAGCGGTGTGTGTGAGCGGTGGTTGTGAGCGGTGTGTGTGAGCGTTGGTTGTGAGCGGTGTGTGTGAGCGGTGTGTGTGAGCGGTGTGTGTGAGCGGTGTGTGTGAGCGGTGTGTGTGAGCGGTGGTTGTGAGCGGTGTGTGTGAGCGTTGGTTGTGAGCGGTGTGTGTGAGCGGTGTGTGTGAGCGGTGTGTGTGAGCGGTGTGTGTGAGCGGTGTGTGTGAGCGGTGTGTGTGAGCAGTGTGTGTGAGCGGTGTGTGTGAGCGGTGTGTGTGAGCGGTGTGTGTGAGCGGTGTGTGTGAGCGGTGTGTGTGAGCGTTGGTTGTGAGCGGTGTGTGTGAGCGGTGTGTGTGAGCGGTGGTTGTGAGCGGTGTGTGTGAGCGGTGTGTGTGAGCGGTGTGTGTGAGCGGTGGTTGTGAGCGGTGTGTGTGAGCGGTGGTTGTGAGCGGTGTGTGTGAGCGGTGTGTGTGAGCGGTGTGTGTGAGCAGTGTGTGTGAGCGGTGTGTGTGAACGGTGTGTGTGAGCGGTGTGTGTGAGCGGTGTGTGTGAGCGTTGGTTGTGAGCGGTGTGTGTGAGCGGTGTGTGTGAGCGGTGTGTGTGAGCGGTGGTTGTGAGCGGTGTGTGTGAGCGGTGGTTGTGAGCGGTGTGTGTGAGCGGTGGTTGTGAGCGGTGTGTGTGAGCGGTGGTTGTGAGCGGTGTGTGTGAGCGGTGGTTGTGAGCGGTGTGTGTGAGCGGTGGTTGTGAGCAGTGTTTGTGAGCGGTGGGCAGCGCTGCAGTGGGCGGCTCTGGCTCATGAGTCCAAAGAGCAGGAAAAGCCTCGGGCGGTGCCACCATCACAGACACGAGCGGCTAAATTTAGGAACATTCTCTTTTCTCCTCTTTTCACTCTTTCTCTGGACACATTGCTCAATTATACAAATAAAAATATGAGCGCTTATTACTAATTGTTATTTTGTTGAGTGGGAGTTGCCGTTGGAAGTATCGATCATAGTTTGTTTTAAAATTAAAGCATCTAGAGCCTAGTTCTTGAACAGACTAAGGAACTCATCAATAACAGTCAATTTAAAGAATTTCCATGCAACTGACACATTTGAAACAATAGTTCAAACAATATTCTAACATTTGTCAAATCATAACTTAACATATGTTAATTAATGTGATTTTTTGCCTTGTTTACAGTGGTTGCTAGGTAACAGTTGGAATGACCTCTTCTTATGTCACATCTGCAGCCATATCCAACCAGGAAGAAACATTTGTGTTGTGTAATTTCAAATATCATCATCCTCATGTGTAGACGAACCTGTCATATGCACTTTAAATTCAAATCATTATCAAGATCTAGTAGTAGTAGATTTTAAAGCAGCTTTGCTTCTATACAAGTCTCTCCATGGTGCCCAGAGTCAGGACTAAACATGGACCGGCCTCCTGCTGGTGCCCAGAGTCAGGACTAAACATGGACCTGTCTCCTGCTGGTGCCAGAGTCAGGACTAAACATGGACCTGTCTCCTGCTGGTGCCCAGAGTCAGGACTAAACATGGACCGGCCTCCTGCTGGTGCCAGAGTCAGGACTAAACATGGACCGGCCTCATGCTGGTGCCAGAGTCAGGACTAAACATGGACCGGCCTCATGCTGGTGCCAGAGTCAGGACTAAACATGGACCGGCCTCCTGCTGGTGCCCAGAGTCAGGACTAAACATGGACCGGCCTCCTGCTGGTGCCAGAGTCAGGACTAAACATGGACCGGCCTCCTGCTGGTGCCCAGAGTCAGGACTAAACATGGACCGGTCTCCTGCTGGTGCCAGAGTCAGGACTAAACATGGACCGGCCTCCTGCTGGTGCCAGAGTCAGGACTAAACATGGACCGGCCTCCTGCTGGTGCCAGAGTCAGGACTAAACATGGACCGGCCTCATGCTGGTGCCAGAGTCAGGACTAAACATGGACCGGCCTCATGCTGGTGCCAGAGTCAGGACAAAACATGGACCTGCCTCATGCTGGTGCCAGAGTCAGGACTAAACATGGACCGGCCTCATGCTGGTGCCAGAGTCAGGACTAAACATGGACCGGCCTCCTGCTGGTGCCAGAGTCAGGACTAAACATGGACCGGCCTCATGCTGGTGCCAGAGTCAGGACTAAACATGGACCGGTCTCCTGCTGGTGCCCAGAGTCAGGACTAAACATGGACCGGCCTCCTGCTGGTGCCAGAGACAGGACTAAACATGGACCTGCCTCATGCTGTTGCCAGAGTCAGGACTAAACATGGACCGGCCTCATGCTGGTGCCAGAGTCAGGACTAAACATGGACCGGTCTCCTGCTGGTGCCAGAGACAGGACTAAACATGGACCTGCCTCATGCTGTTGCCAGAGTCAGGACTAAACATGGACCGGTCTCCTGCTGGTGCCCAGAGTCAGGACTAAACATGGACCGGCCTCATACTGGTGCCAGAGTCAGGACTTAACATGGACCGGCCTCATGCTGGTGCCAGAGTCAGGACTAAACATGGACCTGCCTCATGCTGGTGCCAGAGTCAGGACTAAACATGGACCGGCCTCATGCTGGTGCCAGAGTCAGGACTAAACATGGACCTGCCTCATGCTGGTGCCAGAGTCAGGACTAAACATGGACCGGCCTCCTGCTGGTGCCAGAGTCAGGACTAAACATGGACCGGCCTCATGCTGGTGCCAGAGTCAGGACTAAACATGGACCGGTCTCCTGCTGGTGCCCAGAGTCAGGACTAAACATGGACCGGCCTCATGCTGGTGCCAGAGTCAGGACTAAACATGGACCGGCCTCCTGCTGGTGCCAGAGTCAGGACTAAACATGGACCGGCCTCATGCTGGTGCCAGAGTCAGGACTAAACATGGACCTGCCTCATGCTGGTGCCAGAGTCAGGACTAAACATGGACCGGCCTCCTGCTGGTGCCAGAGTCAGGACTAAACATGGACCGGCCTCCTGCTGGTGCCCAGAGTCAGGACTAAACATGGACCGGCCTCCTGCTGGTGCCAGAGTCAGGACTAAACATGGACCGGTCTCCTGCTGGTGCCAGAGTCAGGACTAAACATGGACCGGCCTCATGCTGGTGCCAGAGTCAGGACTAAACATGGACCTGTTTCATGCTGGTGCCCAGAGTCAGGACTAAACATGGACCGGCCTCATGCTGGTGCCAGAGTCAGGACTAAACTTGGACCTGCCTCATGCTGGTGCCAGAGTCAGGACTAAACATGGACCGGCCTCCTGCTGGTGCCAGAGTCAGGACTAAACATGGACCGGCCTCATGCTAGTGCCAGAGTCAGGACTAAACATGGACCGGTCTCCTGCTGGTGCCCAGAGTCAGGACTAAACATGGACCGGCCTCATGCTGGTGCCAGAGTCAGGACTAAACATGGACCTGCCTCCTACTGGTGCCAGAGTCAGGACTAAACATGGACCGGCCTCCTGCTGGTGCCCAGAGTCAGGACTAAACATGGACCGGCCTCCTGCTGGTGCCAGAGTCAGGACTAAACATGGACCGGTCTCCTGCTGGTGCCAGAGTCAGGACTAAACATGGACCGGCCTCATGCTGGTGCCAGAGTCAGGACTAAACATGGACCTGTTTCATGCTGGTGCCCAGAGTCAGGACTAAACATGGACCGGCCTCATGCTGGTGCCCAGAGTCAGGGCTAAACATGGACCGGCCTCATGCTGGTGCCAGAGTCAGGACTAAACATGGACCTGCCTCATGCTGGTGCCAGAGTCAGGAATAAACATGGACCGGCCTCCTGCTGGTGCCAGAGTCAGGACTAAACATGGACCGGCCTCATGCTGGTGCCAGAGTCAGGACTAAACATGGACCGGTCTCCTGCTGGTGCCCAGAGTCAGGACTAAACATGGACCGGCCTCATGCTGGTGCCAGAGTCAGGACTAAACATGGACCGGCCTCCTGCTGGTGCCAGAGTCAGGACTAAACATGGACCGGCCTCATGCTGGTGCCAGAGTCAGGACTAAACATGGACCTGCCTCATGCTGGTGCCAGAGTCAGGACTAAACATGGACCGGCCTCATGCTGGTGCCAGAGTCAGGACTAAACATGGACCGGTCTCCTGCTGGTGCCCAGAGTCAGGACTAAACATGGACCGGCCTCAAGCTGGTGCCAGAGTCAGGACTAAACATGGACCTGCCTCCTACTGGTGCCAGAGTCAGGACTAAACATGGACCGGCCTCCTGCTGGTGCCCAGAGTCAGGACTAAACATGGACCGGCCTCCTGCTGGTGCCAGAGTCAGGACTGAACATGGACCGGTCTCCTGCTGGTGCCAGAGTTAGGACTAAACATGGACCGGCCTCATGCTGGTGCCAGAGTCAGGACTAAAAATGGACCTGTCTCATGCTGGTGCCCAGAGTCAGGACTAAACATGGACCGGCCTCCTGCTGGTGCCAGAGTCAGGACTAAACATGGACCTGCCTCCTGCTGGTGCCAGAGTCAGGACTAAACATGGACCTGCCTCATGCTGGTGCCAGAGTCAGGACTAAACATGGACCGGCCTCCTGCTGGTGCCAGAGTCAGGACTAAACATGGACCGGCCTCATGCTGGTGCCAGAGTCAGGACTAAACATGGACCGGCCTCATGCTGGTGCCAGAGTCAGGACAAAACATGGACCTGCCTCATGCTGGTGCCAGAGTCAGGACTAAACATGGACCGGCCTCATGCTGGTGCCAGAGTCAGGACTAAACATGGACCGGCCTCCTGCTGGTGCCAGAGTCAGGACTAAACATGGACCGGCCTCATGCTGGTGCCAGAGTCAGGACTAAACATGGACCGGTCTCCTGCTGGTGCCCAGAGTCAGGACTAAACATGGACCGGCCTCCTGCTGGTGCCAGAGACAGGACTAAACATGGACCTGCCTCATGCTGTTGCCAGAGTCAGGACTAAACATGGACCGGTCTCCTGCTGGTGCCCAGAGTCAGGACTAAACATGGACCGGCCTCATACTGGTGCCAGAGTCAGGACTAAACATGGACCGGCCTCATGCTGGTGCCAGAGTCAGGACTAAACATGGACCTGCCTCATGCTGGTGCCAGAGTCAGGACTAAACATGGACCGGCCTCATGCTGGTGCCAGAGTCAGGACTAAACATGGACCTGCCTCATGCTGGTGCCAGAGTCAGGACTAAACATGGACCGGCCTCCTGCTGGTGCCAGAGTCAGGACTAAACATGGACCGGCCTCATGCTGGTGCCAGAGTCAGGACTAAACATGGACCGGTCTCCTGCTGGTGCCCAGAGTCAGGACTAAACATGGACCGGCCTCATGCTGGTGCCAGAGTCAGGACTAAACATGGACCGGCCTCCTGCTGGTGCCAGAGTCAGGACTAAACATGGACCGGCCTCATGCTGGTGCCAGAGTCAGGACTAAACATGGACCTGCCTCATGCTGGTGCCAGAGTCAGGACTAAACATGGACCGGCCTCCTGCTGGTGCCAGAGTCAGGACTAAACATGGACCGGCCTCCTGCTGGTGCCCAGAGTCAGGACTAAACATGGACCGGCCTCCTGCTGGTGCCAGAGTCAGGACTAAACATGGACCGGTCTCCTGCTGGTGCCAGAGTCAGGACTAAACATGGACCGGCCTCATGCTGGTGCCAGAGTCAGGACTAAACATGGACCTGTTTCATGCTGGTGCCCAGAGTCAGGACTAAACATGGACCGGCCTCATGCTGGTGCCCAGAGTCAGGACTAAACATGGACCGGCCTCATGCTGGTGCCAGAGTCAGGACTAAACATGGACCTGCCTCATGCTGGTGCCAGAGTCAGGACTAAACATGGACCGGCCTCCTGCTGGTGCCAGAGTCAGGACTAAACATGGACCGGCCTCATGCTGGTGCCAGAGTCAGGACTAAACATGGACCGGTCTCCTGCTGGTGCCCAGAGTCAGGACTAAACATGGACCGGCCTCATGCTGGTGCCAGAGTCAGGACTAAACATGGACCGGCCTCCTGCTGGTGCCAGAGTCAGGACTAAACATGGACCGGCCTCATGCTGGTGCCAGAGTCAGGACTAAACATGGACCTGCCTCATGCTGGTGCCAGAGTCAGGACTAAACATGGACCGGCCTCCTGCTGGTGCCAGAGTCAGGACTAAACATGGACCGGCCTCATGCTGGTGCCAGAGTCAGGACTAAACATGGACCGGTCTCCTGCTGGTGCCCAGAGTCAGGACTAAACATGGACCGGCCTCATGCTGGTGCCAGAGTCAGGACTAAACATGGACCTGCCTCCTACTGGTGCCAGAGTCAGGACTAAACATGGACCGGCCTCCTGCTGGTGCCCAGAGTCAGGACTAAACATGGACCGGCCTCCTGCTGGTGCCAGAGTCAGGACTAAACATGGACCGGTCTCCTGCTGGTGCCAGAGTCAGGACTAAACATGGACCGGCCTCATGCTGGTGCCAGAGTCAGGACTAAAAATGGACCTGTCTCATGCTGGTGCCCAGAATCAGGACTAAACATGGACCGGCCTCCTGCTGGTGCCAGAGTCAGGACTAAACATGGACCTGCCTCCTGCTGGTGCCAGAGTCAGGACTAAACATGGACCTGCCTCCTGCTGGTGCCAGAGTCAGGACTAAACATGGACCTGCCTCATGCTGGTGCCCAGAGTCAGGACTAAACATGGACCTGCCTCATGCTGGTGCCAGAGTCAGGACTAAACATGGACCTGCCTCATGCTGGTGCCCAGAGTCAGGACTAAACATGGACCTGCCTCATGCTGGTGCCAGAGTCAGGACTAAACATGGACCTGCCTCATGCTGGTGCCAGAGTCAGGACTAAACATGGACCTGTTTCATGCTGGTGCCCAGAGTCAGGACTAAACATGGACCGGCCTCATGCTGGTGCCCAGAGTCAGGACTAAACATGGACCGGCCTCATGCTGGTGCCAGAGTCAGGACTAAACATGGACCTGCCTCCTGCTGGTGCCAGAGTCAGGACTAAACATGGACCTGCCTCCTGCTGGTGCCAGAGTCAGGACTAAACATGGACCTGCCTCATGCTGGTGCCCAGAGTCAGGACTAAACATGGACCTGCCTCATGCTGGTGCCCAGAGTCAGGACTAAACATGGACCTGCCTCATGCTGGTGCCCAGAGTCAGGACTAAACATGGACCTGCCTCATGCTGGTGCCCAGAGTCAGGACTAAACATGGACCTGCCTCATGCTGGTGCCCAGAGTCAGGACTAAACATGGACCTGCCTCATGCTGGTGCCCAGAGTCAGGACTAAACATGGACCTGCCTCATGCTGCCTGTTACATCAGGCCAGATCAGGTCTGGTGATATTGCAGATGCTCTTTCTCTAAAAGCAGTCAACCCTAAGGAGGTCACAGTAGACAATGTGGGTGAAGTGTCTAACCCTGGAAATGACAATAAATAATAGATTTCTTCTCTCGATAACAATAATCAGACCATATAATTATGCTAAAATGTGAGTCTAAATGTCTTGGCTGAGATGCAAGTATCTGACATAAAGAACTGTACCATAAATTTAACCCAAAGGTATGCTTGGAAGCCACAGTACACTGCAAGTTCCAGTCCCACCTTATCAACTTTTTGGATGTATATATATATTTTTTTCTTATTATAACCTCAAAAAAGCTAATTTAAATGTGTCTAAAAGTTGACGAAGGGTGCGTTCATCTTTTGGTCCTGGTTTGAGCCCAGCTTAGTCCTGATGTAGACTTGGTTTGGTCCTGTACTAGTCCTGGCCTTGTCTTTGTTTGGTTCCAGGTTTAGTCCCACACATAGTTCCAGTTTCAATTTAGTCTTTGTGAAAATCACCATCTTTACTGGAACACAACAGCAACATGCGATTCACTGGATCCACTTTAGCTCACTGGCAATAATAGCAGCTACTTTGCATCTCTAAACACTGTGTCATTTGTAAAGCTCGTCTGCTTTGTTCATTTCTCCCTCTCCATCCAGATTGTCCCTCTTGTTTTTCCGTGGCACAGTGGAGCTCGGTAAAGATGCAGGGGCCCCATGCCGAGTGATGACTGCGTGTGTGAGACAGGTGCATTCACAATTGTTCATTTGCATAGAACATGGGCCACTTATGAGCATCAGGATTGTACTGTATTCCTCCATTAAGAATTCCTTTATTATGTATCGACAGGTGGAATCTAGATATGAAATACTACAAAAAAATCAATGAAAATATCACAAAATGATACAACATGATGATATATGAAGTACTATTCTGTTTTTGTGTTTTTGCTTTTCACCTTATTCCGGAAGCCAGTCCGGGCGCCGCCATCCGACGTAATCCTCCTTCTGGTTGTATTAGTTATCGTAGTGCTGACCTTGAGATAAAATAAGTTTGACACAATCTAGACACAATCGTTTTCTCGGGAATCGCTGCATTATTGACATGAACATTGGACATTTTACACAAATCAATCTACTTTACATTATATGAAAAAGCCAGATTTTCCCCTCATATCTCCACTTAGTGAACGGTGTTCCTGCTCGACCAGAAGTGCCATTAGAACAGAATATATTGGGTCTTTTCACAATAGGAACGCTAATCCCGGTTGTGGTAAAAGTGCAGATCTTACCTTCTCGTTCCTGTGGGAATTATCCGAGGTTTGTTCAAATAAATAAAAAATAAAAACAGATGCAGAACAGAGAGCAAGTTCCAGATGGACAATCACTTGCAGCATGTTAAATCTTGTACGTGCAACGTAAATATGTCATATGTGTTTATAAAAGTAAGTGTTTTGTCTCAAAGCTAAAAGCTAACATACATTAACTTATAAAACAGACAAAGTTAGTTCAAGTACATAAAATGCAAAGTCGAGTGTTTTTGTAAACAAGTTCAGTTTGTGGTGTTATTTTAACATTATTGATTGATCCTGGACAAATGGGGGATTACACCGACTTAACAGTATTGATTACATGTATTGTATGTTAGCTTTAGCTTAGAGGCAAATCCACTTACTTTTGCAAACATATAGATTTCCTCAGGTCAAATATTTACACGGTAAATAAAGGTCTTAACATGCTGCCTGTGATTAACCATCTGTAACTCGCTTTTCTGCTTTCTGTTAATTCATTATTGATTACTTTAAGTGAAACTTGGTTAATTCCTCAAAAGCTTTTTAAAGGTACCAGAACTAGGAAGGGCCTATTGTGTGTCTTCAGAATCACAATAGGTTTATTGCCATTGCGAATGAGCAGAATTCACAAATAATGAACAATGATCCAACAACATACATAAAATCAAAAAGAAAAACAATTTAAATCTGCTATAGGATAAAAATAGGCTCACTATGTTCACAGAATGTACAGTTGCATTTACAGATGTAGTGCAGAAAGTGAACAGTCCATTGCCATATCATTTAACAGTTTTATGTTGCCTGAAAAAGAAAAATGAATGTGAAACCCAAGAATATGTGATGCGTTGCAGACCCATTCGCCATGTTTCCCCCACTACAGGAAGGATTTTCATGTAAAATTCATATCAGTTTGACACAATGTGTGACTTAAGCCCTCCGGGAGAGTTGGAGAGGGTCAAGCCCTAAGTAATCCTTGTTATATGCAACATTTTAGTGTCTTTTTTGCCAAGCAAAAGGTATAATATTTTTGTTTTAAATTGTGAATTGTTGGTATTGCAACAGTAATGTTTCATTATTCTGAAACCCATGGATAGAGAATACAACATGCATGGTCCTAAGATTGTTTATTTGTTATAACACTTTTTTTTTTGCTTTTTTATGCTAAATTGAATTTTTGGAGGTTTTAACCGTGTTTTAATATCGTTCCCTCATCACAAACATTACTGGACAAGCATTTAGCTTCCTTCACACTGGTTTGATGAATTCTGTTTAGAGCACATTTCATACACAAGGCAATTCAAAGTGCTTCATACAACAAGAAAAAATGCATTAAAATCCCAAAAATGACAGACCACACACATAGCATTCCAGACACTCTTTCCCATATTTATTTGACATTGCAGCATGACAGGCGTCTCCGGGATGGACACATGACTTTTAGATTGATTCCCATATCAGAGCTCTCTGCAAACTGCACACGTCTGTGCTGAGCGTATGTTTCTTTTACGACGACTCTCTCGTCGACGCCTCCACCTGATGTGTGGCGCTTTGTATCTTTAACGACGGACCCAGTCTCGTCTGCTCCTCCCTGGATTTAGCTTTCACTAAACTAATTGTCCCAGACAAAACTTGACCAAAGCTTTTAGTATTAAAACTGGCTATTGGTCAGTGGGTCTGTGCGCCAGGCTCTTCCTGGTCTTTACAATAGGCTTATAACCGACAACCTAACCAGTGTTTTAACCCACTCCCCAGGCTCCTGCTCTGCTGCTGCACTTGGACACCGGCACAATGGGCTATTGTGTCCAACAGAAGTATGTTCAATTTGAATCGTGTTTAAATAGTAATACATTTAAAGGTGCTATTTTTAGGTTAATTTTAAAGCTGCAACTTAAAGGTGCAACTACTTTGAGGTAGTAGTCCCAGACCCATATTTTAGTGTTTAAAATGTCAAAAATAGGTCACAGAATAGTCTGTCTGCCAGTTAACAATTAAATCACAAAACAGTTTAAGAAATAAAAAAGAAGAGTGCAAAGAAAAATCCTTTCAGTTACATTACCCCAGATCGAGAAAACGTCACATATTATGTGACGAGGGGGTCACTGGGCTGATTTTCAGATTTTCAGTCCATAAACCATCCCATTTCTCCCATCTAATCACGACCAGAACAACTGTGTGGCTAACCCAGCATCTCAGAGAAAAGGCTCCAGTTGTTTAATATTAACCTGTGTTAATGGCCAGTAAGTGGCGCCAGGGGAAAAAGCAGAGATGCATATGTGAAATGTTATTTTGCTGGGTCTGCCATCTGCTTGCACCTTTAACTTAAAGGACAACATTATGCATTATGTTATTGGCCTTCAAATATGCTCTTGAGTATTTTTAATTTGGCATTTCGTGGTTTAGAACGAAACAAAACAAGTTTATTTTTGGATATCTGCTGTTTCCCCTGGGACTAACTGAGTTTTGGCTGCAGAGGGAATTAAGATAAACATGTTTTTTAGTTCTAAAACATGAGATGACAAACTAAAAAGGTACTCAAGAGTTTGTTTAAAGGTTGATAATGAATATGACACATAATGTATAATATTTGTTCTTTAAACTGTAACATACGTAAATCTATTTGTTGTTTGTCTAAATTAACAGCTTTACTGTAGCAAGCAGCGGACTTTCATTTCACAAAAAATGGCTATGGGACATGTTTAATGTGTCTATTTATGTATAAGTCAAAAGTTCAGGTCAGGGGCAGGTCGTATGTGCAAATGTTCATTTTCTGAACTCTCAAGCTTCAAATGCAAGAAAATATAAAATAACCCAAACGTGCATTCTTATGTGTGCATTCTCTCAACACCCATGAGATTATGTTTTTTCATTTAATGTTTGGATTAAACATCAACCCAAATGATGAACAATAGGTAAAATCCTCCTAGATCTGGAGGTGGGGCCCTGTGTCGGGCCCTGGGTGCTGCGCTGTGGCATCCACTTGGACAGTTGCCCCAGTGGCATTGAAGAATGTGTCAAACGCAGAGGACAAATTTTCCAATAGGGACAATCAAGTGTACTTTAACCTTAATAATATGGGAAGAATGCAGTCTCCATTGCCAGTGAACTTTAAAAATCTTTTGCTATACATTACGTGTTATTCTGAGCGTACTCAGAAGCATAATTACAGTTATTCACATTTCTTCTCGGGTTCTGCACCCTGGAAATCTATGTTTGTCCAAGGTCAGCATTAAGAACTAGTATTTTCTGGACGATAATTTGTAAGGTTATTTAAGATTAAATTAATCTAACTTGCCAAACTACTGCAATCAAATAAAAACTTATAGACACTATTCCTGATTGTAAGATGTGAAATAGTACCACTGTTACTATTATTACTAACGCTATACTACTACTCACTATTTCAAATTCTATGTAATTTTGCTGGGTCTGCCATCTGCTTGCACCTTTAACTTAAAGGACAACATTATGTTATTGGCCTTCAAATATGCTCTTGAGTACTTTTAATTTGGCATTTCATGGTTTAGAACGAAACAAAACAAGTTTATTTTTGGATATCTGCTGTTTCCCCTGGGACTAACTGAGTTTTGGCTGCAGAGAGAATTAAGATAAACATGTTTCAATGCATTTCAAGCTGCCCTTTCGCTTCCAGGTCTTAGCTTGAAGTTATATTGAACATGATTAGAAGGGAGAAATTTACAGAAGAAAACATCACAGATCGGGAAGATTCAGAATGGAGTGTTTTTGACGCTCTGAGGAGAGAGGACTTTCTAACCAGGATTCACTAAACTAGCGTGTCTGAAGCTAAATGCTACTCCAGGTATGTTTTTGATGAGGGAACGTTGTGAATGTTAAAAGAGGGTTAAAAGCTCAGAAAATTTAGTTTAGTTACGTATACTTTTCCATCCGGAATGACTTGACCATTCCCGCAATACTTGTAATTGTACTATGACGTCTCTTCATTCAACTTCTGCTCTAATATTTCAAGATTTGGTGCCTCTCCAAGAAAAGGCCCGTCTCCCTTCGTCACCCACTCCAGATGACTCACCTCAAATGTCTTCTTTCCTGATGTTGCTCGGTCACGCATCAAAAAGCTATTTCTATTTGCGTGTCATGTTTATCATGCATTACTTTATTTTGGTTTCTGCCCCCTCATAACCTAATGCTGGTGAATGGGCTCAGCTTCGGACGGGCAGAAAAGAAAACAAATGTAGCGGAGACTGCTGGCTGGCTGTGTGGACTGCTTACGTAACACAGAGCCTGTCACATAGAGTCAACTTCAGGGGCTAGCGCTTCAGTGGTGTAGCATGTTAGCTCGTGAGTACTGACCTAATTTAATGGGCTGACTGCTGCTGTGGTGGAGGCATCAAGCCGTGAGTGGACATAACTGGACAGCTGGTTTGCAGAGGTGGAAGAGAAATGTGTCCGCAAATAAAAATACTCATCAAAAATCAGCACTGGAGTAAAAGATGGAGACACAAAATTATCGAGTAAAATGATTGAGATTGATGCGAGAGGCTAGAGGCAAAACTGATATTTTTCTCTCTTTTTTTAAATCATTTTTTGCCCGTAGATTTTAATTGACAGGTTGCGAGCCAGATTCAAATTCACGACGCAGCAGCTGCCAGAAGCCCAGTCGACCACGAGCATCACCAGTTTGTTCCCTCAACATATAAGCTTTCACCTGGAAACAACACTGTCCAAACTGAATGTTTTGTTATATTCAACTCATTTGCATTCATATGGGGCGTTGTAACTTCAAAGGCCATTTTCAGAAAATGCATTTTTCGCCCACAAAGACAAATTTTGACGAATTATACAGTATCTGGTGATTTAATTCAAAGCCTGATTTATTTCAGTTTTAACTTTTACAGTTTACACTTTTAACATTTGCAGTAACATGTCATCAAAGTTAAGCAAAAGAAATTAAGCCTGGTTTGATGAATTGTTCAGGTTTATGTCTCCCAAATATGAAAGATTTTTGCAATTTTTACTCTACTAGTTAAACATATAGACATATGATGAAAATAGCTTATTTCTTACATGAATGTATGTCAATGTAAGTTTCAAATGTATATCTTTTTAAATGTTTTGACCTATTCACCTGCACTGTCTCGCCTTAAAAAGACAAGCGATTACACAACTACTACTTCAAGCTAGACACTCAACAACACTTGGACTTCATGCAGGGCTGGTTACCATGTGACCTACCTGCACTTATCACTCTGTTCAGTACTGAACTGGTGACCAACACCCAGCTAATTTGCAAAGTGTGGAAAGAACCACACTCCTAAACTAAACATGTGGATGGATGACGCGGGCGAGCAGCACGCGACAAGTATGACATTTCTTTTGAGAAGTTAAATGCACACTGCTCGTGTTTGTACTTGTGCTGTTTAAATGTCCAAATGTGTAAGTGTGTATAAGTCAGTTCATTTAATTGTCTCACTAACTTTGCTTTGTTATCTGTTGTTCTGTTTTAGCATCATTTATCTGCTCCATGCCTGGTCATACTACAACTTATGTTAACGCAGTTGCCCTGGGATTGATCAAACCGAGGCGTCCAATGTGTGCGGTCGGGCCCTTCAGGAACTGTGAAGTCATTGATCTTAGTGGATCAATAAAGTTTGTCTAAAGGCTCTTTTAGTCTCTATGTTTGAGACATATACAGCTATGTAGAAGCTACTGTCCGTCCTGTGTTGTTTTGTCCATATGTGGTTTGTATGCTCACAGCATATGAATGCGTAGCATTTATTGTGATGTATACTCCAAAGATATCCATTTATTGTGCCCATGGTAGAAATTTTGAGGCAAAATACCAAGTTCTGAAATTGAGTGGGAAGATGATGTCAAAAATCAAACAATTTGCGCCTATTTCTAGATTTAAGCATGGGACACTGACTCTTCCAGTGGCCGTAATTACCTTTGCCTGCATCACCTCTGAATTGGAGACTGGTCGCTATAGACTGAGGGCATTGACGATTATCATCATTCACCAAGCTTGGGTCAAGCTGGACGAGCCCCCCACCTGAGCCCTGGCTCAAAGGGCCGTAGCATTCAGTACATAGGAAGTAACAAAACAGGACATATACCAGGTCACCAGGTCTGGCCCTGTGTACTGGAGAGAGGGCCATCGGGCCATCGGGCCATCTGCCAACTTCCTCAGAAGCATTCTCCGACTGCTGTGACGTGTCACTTATCAAACGATTTTCCCAGAAGTGTGACAGATCTGTCAGACTGGCCACGCCCCCTGCCCCCCAGTGGTCCCCTGAGAAGCGTGTCCCAGATGTGTGGGAGCGTTAATGTATTCAAAAACTGGATACAGAAGGCAAAATATATCAGGAAACAAGGCACAACAATAATGAATAGAGTCGAAGTAGCATTTCTATTTTCTAATGTCATCAAAAAGTGTCTCTGGAGAAATACCCTATTATAAAACCCTGTACATACAATGCTAGTAGAAAATACAATGTAAATCATTGGTTCTATTATACTTTGTGATTATGTTAAACAATCTATTATAGTAACGCTGTTTTAAAAAGGTATTTGTGATCGTTTCTCTTCAAACTTCTCTCTCTCGCAACAACTGCCAGTAAAACAATCTTTTAATAAAGATTTTGAATTGTTATGACATAGTGACATGGTTAAATATTTTTCCAAACAAAAATCAATGCGGAAGTATATTTGTAATAAAGGTCAGACTTAAGTCTCTACAGTTCGTTTAATCTCAGAAACTCTGATAGAGTTTGAGAATTGCGGCCGGCGGTTAGTTTCAATGCAAAAAGGTGCAAATTGCATGCTGAGATAGCGTGACGTCACATGCACAACACAGTATATTGCTATTCTTATATACTGTAGATACTTTAATGCCAGCCAGTTCATAGTGCATCTTTAAAAATCCCAGAACACGTGTCTCTCAAATATTCATTAAGCACTCTAAATACTGCATCTGTTTGGTTATGATTAATCTCAATTTAGATTCCCAATATTTTCCTCATGGGAAATATATCAATGTGTGTCTACATTTTCCACTTGAGATAACAGGCAAGAAACTTTTCAGGAAATGATTTATAGGTGCTGCGCCAATCAAGAAAATAAAGTATTAAGAAGCATTATTAGGACTTTTTTTTTAAACGGTTTGATTGTGATTACGGTATTTCTTCAAAACAAAGCAACAGCTCATATGCAGCTGAGTTTCATTTCAAGTTGACTTCACAACGCTCTTTTAACAAAATAAATCATTGTCCCATTTTCCATCTCATTTTGTCACTGGACGCTTTTTTTTCCTGCAAAAAGCCACGCAAGTGAAGGCTGAAAATTATACACCAATTGTTATGGATTGTGGTGCCTTTGGGTATTTTATCTGCAGTTCACATAATAAAACATAAGTATCTGTATTTGAAAGGAATCCATGGGTTTGTTGAAGCTGGACAGAGGTCAATGTGGCTGAGGGCTGAAGTCTCAAGTCCTCAAGCCGGTCTTTGCCTGAAGTTCATCCCAGCGCACCGTTCAAACAGAAGCAGTCGAGGAGAAGTGGTGAAAAGGTGACTATTACAGTTTGGGTCAAGGCTGTGAGGGACTGGCATCAGCTCATGTTTCTTTAACAAAACTGTGCATTTAAGATGGATTTACTTCATGTATTATGTTTTAAGGTCGTCTCAGAGCAGTTTCTATATTATGATTAACATAGTTTCAATATCAATAGACCAAACCCATGAATGCACAGGAAAACACAAAGATGCACCGGTTTTTGACCTGCTACTGCTTCGACTACTGTTGGTGAAAGTGGAATAAAAGTTTGAAGAGTTGAGACTTGCGTCTTTTCCTGGGTCTTTCAAGTTGGACCAGCATTCATCTAATCTCAAACTACAAGACAAGAACAGACAAAGAACATAACAACACGGCCACATACATGTTTTTTTACTCTGCTTTTTGTACGCTCAAAAACCTTTAAACAAATTCAAAAAGGCACATCATTTCTGTTATCTTTTAAACATTTTATTCAGAAATAAGTGGGGGCACGTCCGGACTTCTGTTTTTAACAAGAAGACAAGTTTGAAAAAATGGAGAAAAAATGTCATCTGGATCTTCAGGGAGCGGGGCTCACAAAAAGACTCCCAGCTCCGAGAGCGACACAAGCCCCCTGTTACTTTCAGTGGAAGCGGCGAACTCGATACAAATAAAAACGATGACAAAGGAGAACTTAGATCGCCAAATAAGCTGAACCTGCAGACTTCCGGCAAAAAAAAGCCCGACATTTGTCAGATCCAAGAGATGACAAGGCCGAGCATGCTGCTTCTTAAGAAGCTGGACCTGCAGATCGGCTCAATGAATGGGAAAATCTGTAAACTGGAAAAGGAGAACTCGGAGCTGCAGAGCCAACTGTACAAAAAGCGGTGCATCTCTTGTGTTTTCCTGTGCATTCATGGCTGTGGTCTGTAAACCTCAGCCAAATCAGTCCTGCAGTTTAATCTACCTAGGGCCCCATCATGGGCCCCATCTGCTGGCTAGAATGGAGAGAGCCCACCTGGACCAGAAATGAACTAAAGATGATAAATAGCAGAGTGGGAAAGAAGAGTGAGAGGAAAGACATGAGAAGCAGGGCTGGGCTATTTGACTTGACATTGCCTGGCCAAATAAAAAAAAAGTCGCCTAAGAAGAAAAGGTTGTATTTTATTGTTTGAGTGCCTTTAGCTTTGACAGCGTGCATTTGCTGCCAATATTTATTTTCTTCCAGTGTTGCATTATTTTTCTTGTGTTGGTGATGTGAGTGACCACGGCACAAAGCCTTCTCCAGCTCGTCCCAAACACACTCTCACAAGTGTGTATTGTGGATCCCAGGCAAGATGGCGGACCCCCCCCCCCCCCCCCCCCATGCACCATTATGAATTTGCCATTAATAAAACATTAATTATAGACATCATAACTTTTGATTGCCTCTCTTATTGTACCATGTATAGTTTTGTTTGACGTCTTCCTGGCTATTGGAGCTTACGTGAGCGGGAATTAATTGAATCCGTATAGTGCATAAAAGAATTCATTCATTTCCTTGTGACTCTAAGGATTTTCTGGCAGTTCTATAATGGCAGGTTGCACTGACTGACTGATTGGGAAAAATAGCCTGCCACTTTCGAATGGCTGCTCACTTTACTGAATGTAAATGCGCTCATACCGTTGTAGAGTCGAGTTGAAATGTAAACCGTAAAAATGGAGCAGCAACGTAGTCCTTTGTTGAGTGGATGATGTTGTGTCTCCAGCTTGGTGTAGAAAAGGGTCTGCATCCCTGATTTGATGGAGAATAAAATGCCATTTGCTGTAACAAGTATAGTGGATTGGTTTATCGACCCCCGAATCGACTTCCTCCTTGGATGGCTGAGTGATTTGTTGGCAAATGGGCGACTGCGCTCGTCACTGTCATTGTCAGCACGTGTGAGATTTATGAGGGGGTCCCTGCGCAATTACAGGGCCCGCTGTGTTCAGTGCAACAAAGTGAAGCCATAGCTGCCCTGATGTGGTTTGTGTCACATGTTTTTCAGGTCTCTTTCTTTTGTCTGGTTTTCCCGCCTATTTGAACACCTGACCTTCTTTGACGATTTCACCTGTGTTCAATTGTCTTTTAGTATTTAAGAGCCTCCTTTCCTTTTTTTCTGTGCCAGTTTATCTTTTTCCACCTGGTGTTTGTTTTTTTGTATAGCATTTTTCTGTTTGTTTGGAGACCATTTTCTGTTTATAATAAATCTGTATTGTTCAGCAGGTTGTGCCTATGAGTCTATTTCTACTGAAATTTCATCACAGTTTGGTCAAGGGGAACCGAGAGGGAGCCAACTGTAGGAATGTAACAGGAGCTCTGATTAAAATGAGTAATATTTTGATCATGATTCATGTACACTAATTGCAATGTGGACTTTGTTTGATCTGGTTTGGAGACCTAACTTGTAGGATTTACGGAGCGTTCACACTTGCATATTGGGGCTAAACCAGGACTAAATCTGAAACTAAACTTGTAACTAGATCAGAACAAAACGAGGACTAGAACAGGACCAACCTAAATCAACATCAGGAATAAAACAAGCTTGAGTTAGGATAAGAACAAATAACCCAATAACAACAAGTGTGAACGTACCTTAAGGCTCTTTGTGTGGTGTCAGTGCAACTCTGGGCTACCCTGTCAGAGCTGGGGGTAACGCATTAGCTGGTAACGCTACTCAAATTACTTTTTTAGAGGAATGAGGAACATGTAATCTACTACTCCTCGTTACTTTTTCAAATCAGTAATGCATTAGTTTTGGTGAGATCATAGTCTCATCTTCTTACCACAATCCCAGAGTTCGTTTCCCCAGCCGCAGAGTAGTGAGAGCGACACCAAACACTCGGCGAGCTGTGAGCGTGCTCTTTGTGCAACTTTGTGTGTCTTGTCCTATTTTGAAAAACTCCCCCTCCTTCGTTACAACCAAGAAAAGTAAATGTAGGGTAACGGCAATGTGGTGAGTTCTGATTTAAATAAAGTACAGTGCTGAAATAAAGGCGTTCTGTTGTTGTGCGTCGGTGCTCTTGTCAATGCACTCATGTTGTTTTAGTGATGTTTTTCATCGCTTGAGGACAGGTCTACACGTGCTTATTGTGTGGCATTGTTTTGTGGTAATCTGTCAACATAAAAGAAGAATAAAGCTCAGTCAAATGCGTTTAGTTTGCTTTTCTGTTTGATATTTGAATGATTATATTAGTGTTCAGCAATGCAAAGGGATTGTCAGCAAACAATATAGGTTATACAATAATGTTAATTATTGGTAACGCGTTGGAGGTGGAAATGCCAAATATTGCATTTTGAACCCTCATTTGAACACTCAATTTATGCAGGTCAAGTTTACTCTTTTCGTTTACTCCATCTGATGTGTAATTTTTATGCATTATGTCAAATAAATCTTTTCACCAGTCTAGAGGAAAACATATTTTACAAACTTCTTTCTTTGGCCAATGTCATAGATTTTTCCACAGGATTAAACACATCCAAAAATAGACCTCATAACCATATATTTCTTCATTAAAAATCCATTAGGAGTTAGCCATTTTTCCTGAAGTGCGCTAATTAACAACCTGAGATTGCACTCTATAGTATCGGCTACATCAGGGAGTATGCATGAGTGGTTTGAATGAAGAAAAAGCTCATTAGCATACTAGAAAAAAGTTCTTGCGTGGTATCTCTGTTGGTGGATGCGGCTCTAATTTGCTTCAGAGTGGGCGGACCTCATGACTCGCAGCTTGTCAGACTGAACCAGGACCATTTAGTGAAGCAGAGACAACCTGGTGATGCTTTTGAAGCGCGAGGTTCATAATGGGATTCTCTCTCATTTACTGTGCACCATGTCATTTCACTGTCACTCACAAGACCTTCTTTTACATCACTACAGAAACAAGCCACACAATTGTCTTTGCTGTTTAGGTCCTGCATGGTTAAGTCCTGATCCTATTCCAGTCCTGGTTTCGGCCAGGTTTATTTCCTGTTTACTCAAATTTTAGGTGTGTGTGTGTGTGTGTGTGATGCTATTATATGCTTAGGACACATCATATCATTCGAGTATAATGTTTTAGTAATTGGGAATAATATTACAATTGTTATCTGTAAGAATCTATATTCTTTGAACATCCTACCATCGGAACCAACTGTTTTTGTTTTGGTTGTTCAATGAGGCTTGAAGACTGGACACTTCATAAATGTTATTTCCAGGAAAGTGATCCTCAATCAGCATGTTTTGGACTCTCAGAAGGTTAATTAATTCAATGACCATAGTTTATTAGAATCAATCTGCACAAATAAATAATGAACAGTCCTCGGGGAACAGAGACTGAAGAGATTCTCTGGGCACTTGTCATGGATATTTATAGTGTGAAATAAAATAATGACCCGTTTTCCAATATTTGTTATAAAAACAAAGGGAGTGTCTACAGAGCCGCGGCGCACGGACGAAATTGCATGGGTTTTTTGTGCCGCGGTTCCTGAAACTACTGCGCTATTTGAACGCGCCGTTTTAGACCGCTCAGGGTTAAGGTTAGGGTTAAGGTTAGGGTTAGGGTTAGACATGAGGCTATATGGCAGTGCCGCGCTTCCTGAAACTGCTGGGCCATGTGACCGCGCCGCGGCTCTGCAGCCACGGCCAAAAACAAAACACAATTTAGCTTATTTTCTATTTCATTTTGAGATCAGATTTGGGCCGCTTCAGGAACACTGTGATGTCATACAATCGATTCTGTGAGGACAGCATTACACCAACACGCACCAAAGTCGGCTTCAATAATGACAAATCCTGGTTCACACCCAAACAGAGGCAGTTAATGCAGCAGAAGGAGGCAGAGCACAGGGCCGGTGTTAGAGAGTGCTACAAAGGTGTGAAGTATGGATTTAGCAGAGAGGTGTGGAGAGCTAGATGTCAGGACAATACACGTCTGAAGCAGCAGTTCCCTGACAAAGACCCTGCCTCTGTGTGGAGTGGGCTCCGGCTTCTCACCAACTACAAGCCTAAAGCCCCCCACGCTGCAGATGACCGGGAACTGGCTTACCAGCTAGTCTCCTTTTATTAAAGATTTGAAACCTCCTCCCCCCACCTCCCCCGCAGTGGACACCTCTGACCTCTGCAGATTCTTCTTACCTGTGGTTAAAAAAAAAAATCCAATTGAGACTTTTTTAGCTTCAGTGAAAGGGGTGGTCAAAAGTCAGAGGAAGAATGAAAGAAAAAAAACATGACAGCTTTGAAGTTCATAAATGCTTTCAAGTAAGTTATTCACGTGCAATTTGAGGCAGCAGCAAAAACATTATTTTTAAGGCTTGTAGAATCACTTTGAGCTGTCAAATTATATTTCTCTTGTCTTGATCAACCATTTCAAATAAATCCTCCTCTGGTCACAGTCACATCTCAATAAGAGTCTTTGTCAGCATGTATTCAGTGGGACATCTTATTTTTGTCATTTTGTACAAATAAAACTTGTTGACAAAATTCCATGTATTCTCTTGTCAGTAATAAGAATAAACATTTTATTTTCCGTTGCATTATTCATACTGCTGTAGAGATTCCTCCTGGGATTTAAAGGCTTTTATAACTTTTCCTGGAAGAACCTGCCACCTGCTTGTTTCCATTTTGATGTTGCCATGACGGTAAACTTGGGGCCAATTTACAGGTCAGATCTTTGGATCACAATACGAAAGCACGTCATTAAATCAAAAAGAGACCATACTAGGGAACATTCTGGGCAAAGAATTGACATCTCCAGGGAGACCAGCAGGCAGTAGACAGACTCCCACTTAAAAGTACACCAATCTTAACTGTTTTGATGGGTTTGATGTCCTATAGGACTCGATGCAATACAGGTTTTGAACAGTAATGTCAGTGGACAGGGTGAGGGTTGTAAATATACAGCCCGGTGGTCGTTATTCATAGTGTGTTCAATTATTTAATGGCTCCATGTCAGTGTCCACTCACGCATAATCAGGATGGGACATAAACACAACATTGGGAGTGCTCCAGTGGAGACATTGGCACCAATACATGATAATACACAATAATGCCAGTATAGCCTGTACAAACCATGGAATAGAACAATTATTGAATATCTCTGAACAATTGATCTCAATCATCATAATTATTAATTACAATTCAAGTTCAGTAAAGCTCATTAAGTTAATTCAAATTCAGGTAAATTCATGTTAATTCAACAATTAATTCTGACAGCGGGGAAAAGTATGCTGCGAACAATGCGGAAGTAACTAAAAAATCGAATATCGGGATACTAGAAAGTAAAAACATTTTCGGCAAAGCGGTTCAAATGGGTGTATATATCAGTATATCCTCACTCACCACTGAGTTTGAAGATTTTCTGTTAAGGATTCATTTAGTTTTGTGTCGTATTTCTCAGTTCAAGTCACAAGTTTCGCACAGTCCACAGCCGGAGGAAGTGGCTAGGCGGTTCGAACATTTTTTTATTGCAGCGCCACTTGTGGATCGGCGAATGAAATGCAAATGGGGCAGTATCAGTCATTAAAGGCTGATTTTGAGACATGGGTTACATGGTCCCCCCCTGACCTCATGTACGTATGGGCTGGACTGACAGCTGTACGATGGCTGGCCAGGAGAGTGTGAATAACCAACATCATCATCCGGCAGAGCAATTGCAAAACCTTTTCTGAGTCCATCAAAGAGTGACTGAATGCTTTTCAGGATTGGATGGCCCAGATGGCTGTAATGTAGTCTGTCTGGTGGGCGTCTTGCTCCTGTTGAGCTTCTTCTTGGTTGTTCTACTTCTGGGGTGAACGTATCAGGCTCGGGATCAGAAGGTTGGATGTGCACGGAATTTGGTGAGTCAGGTTCTGTGAGTCAGCAGGTGAGTCATTTTCAGAATCTGGAGTAACTGATTCAGGGTCTGTTGGTTCTTGCTGAATGTCAATGCGTAGTTCGGTGTCAGAGTCTGATGCATTTTCCTGGAATGATGGATCTGGAATTGCAGGAAGGAAAAAGAATCTCAGGAACAGATTGTGTGGTTGGAATGTTCATGGTAGTGGTAAATCGAGTAGGCTCGGAGTATGGCAAGTTGTTCCAATTGGTTGGCAGTATTTTGTCATCTCATGGCAGTTCATTTTCACCTATTTCAGTATCTGTTAGGTGTACTGGAAGATTTGCTGGTCTTTTGGCAGGTGATGGCTGGACTTGAGATATAACAAGTAAGTATCCACAAGGCAAAAATAGGTCTCGATGGAGTGTTCTTAGTGGCTTCTCTGCATGTTCGAGTCGTACTGTGTTCGTAGGTGTTTGTAGCTTTCTTGACCACCACATATACTTCAGATTCCTGAAGCCTGACGTTCCGGACGAGAACACGATCTCCTACTTCAAGTTCTGATGCGATGACCTTTCGATCAAAGCGTGTCTTTTTCTTCAGCATCATTTTATTTGCATTTTCTGAAGCCAATTAGTAGCTTTCTTCAAGGTGTAATTTTAAGCTTCTGAGTGATTTAGACTGGGTTTACACAGAGACACGCTAAAGACGAGATCGATTGGAAGTCGTGATTGGGGACCAAACAAGAGTTCTTATGGGGTGAATCCGGTGGTGTCATTTTTGGTGCAATTGTGGACATGTACTAGCCGTTTTACAAAGTCTTTCCAATGTGATTTTTCTTGCTCTGCCAGTGTACCAAGCATGTCCAACAGTGTTCTATTGAATCTTTCCACGGGGTTTCCTCTTGGGTGTTTTGGAGTAGTTCTTATTTTTTTTATTCAAAATCTGGTCTTTCATCGCTGAGAATTTTCTGTGGAATACCGTAGACCTTTGGCTACGGTCCTTGCTTTCTGATTTGGAGTAGGTATGGCAAGTGCGTATTTGGTAAAGTGATCTGTAATGACCAGGATATCTGTGTTTTTGCTTTTCATTTCCCCACAAGCTCATGTAGCGAACCTAGTTTGTTCTGTCTTGGTCATATGCAACTCATTGCTGAAACTCGGCCCTACCTACACAATAACCTCCTAAATTAGCGTTACATTAAACACATCCTGCGTGTTCGTATTTACATTTCTGTGGCTGTCAGAAGGGGCGTGTGTGTGTGGCTTTGGGGGTGTGGAGCGTTTGGCTGCAGTATTTGACACAGTGGTTCATGCCATGGAAATATCTGATTGGGTTTGGGGAGTGGCTGCGCGGCCCGTTATAAATAGTCCTCCCTAAAAGCTAAAAAACACTCTGTGCTATCGATTATGTGTCAGCACATGTTACGGCCGGGTGTCGCTGCTCACAGGGACACTCTCCGTCAGAGGGGGAGCGGGGACATGGCTGTTTTCTGTTGCCGTTTCAATTGTGACACCTGCAGAACAAGCCCACACAAACCATTCTTCACACTGTAATCTTGATTCAGGACAAAAAACATATTCAAATTATGCACCGGCACACATCGAGGAGAAAAGGCAAACGCAGCTAATCTAAAATGACAGCCTGGTTGTTGGGTGCGGTGACACGACTTCTAAGGTTGTGACGCTATCTTTCTGTTTAATCTGTGTGAGATGCAGCCCGGCACAGGCCATCTCCAATATACAACATGCGCTGTTTACTCTGCTCACATGAATCATTCAGGTTCTTTGACACTTCTGCACTGAGCCCTTTATAGCAGCGCGACGACCGGCTGTTCTGTCCTCAAACATTCAGCCGTCTCTTTGCTGATATCTCAATTTAATATTAATGAGACCATCTAGTAATAATATATTTTCTAAACACTAGTTTGACGGGTTAAGTTGCTGACAAAAATGACAAAACTGGAAAAATACTGGGATTTTTTTTTTTTTATACATTTACATAAAATTTGATACATATATAGTTAACTTTTCTCTGTTAATTTGTATAGTGATGTGCTTTCAAAATGTTAGTTTGATATGTTTTTGAGAGTGTACGGTGTACCATGAATGTCAGAAATGACCTAAAACATTGTTCCACAGTGGAGAAAATAAAGAAAAACTAAAGAAACAAACTTAATTGTTAATTGCGCTGGGAACAGTCCAAATTTCTCATTTTGAAGTAAAGTTGGCTAACAGGCCAGTGGGCTCTGTGCACAACGCTGTGCTGGCTACTTCCGGTCAGTAACAGTGGCCCACAAGGCATTATGGTCCGGCCCATAAAGGCTGGACCACATTGCAACGAAGTCTGGCAAACACGTCATCTCTGGCCTGTCGCGCCAAGCATGGTGTAGATTGAAAACGTTGTATGTGTCAGTCTTCCCAGGGCTGAAAAGCACTTTGGTTGCCTTGAAATCCGCTGTATAAATTCACTGTTTGGAGATGAAAAATTTAAAATAATTTATCAGAGGGCCATCATGAGGAAGAGACGAACTCTAGCTCTAGTTAAATCTACTGTTTATTGTCACAGATGTTTGCTGTTTAACTTTCACTAATGTTTTCTTTCATTTTTCTTTAGGTCTGTGCCTTTCTGAGTGGAGTTTGCATGTGGGTTTTCGCCGGGCACAAAACATGCACAATGGGTCCCTGAGCACTGTTTCTTATTGCTTTATTTATTTAAATACAAGTTATATTCACCTACTACACAGTACAGGGTTTTAACAGGCCACCGTGTCACAGATACACAACTAACATCATTACAATGCATATTACTAGTGTCACGTGAATACTAATCTTAGAGTATGACATTAATATAGACTTTGCAAACTACTCAAAAAATGGAGTTGAACTGAAATGTAACTTGAATGAAACTTAACTTGGTAAACGTTGTCTGCACGGTGATTTGATTGCCCGTGTTGGCTGGACATGTGCTGCCGTCTCTCACCCGGACACAGGTGGTGGAGAGGAGACAGGTCTGGACCGTCACAGGATTATGGGATAACACCTCTTTTATTACGGACTGAAGGTCGAGTATAGGCCCAGGAAACATTTGAGGTCCCGCCGAGGGGCAAGTGTTTTTGTAAATATCTTTTGCGGTCCACTCAGAGAGATAACAGATGGGCCGCGTTCAGCACATTACACATCAGAGGACACCAGGGCGAGGGATCGTTCAAATATATTCTGGGTAAAAAGACAACCGAGTTATCGCTGATGGAAGTGCAGCTGCTCTTTTGTCATGTTATTTCAGAACTGTCTGTCCAGTTCTATCAGGATAATTTTGTGAGAAATCATCAGTGAGATGATAATAATACAGTTTTTCCTATTGTAGCCTTGTATAAGTGCATTGTGCAAAAAATATGGAGGCAATGAGCTGTGTCTTCTCCAGCAGCAGAACAAAGAATGATGTTCCAGATGCTTTTTTATCCTGTTCACACAAATGGGTAAATCAACGGACGATTGACAGGGATGTTAGCATCATAATTAGCTCATAAAACTTATTAGAACCTCAAAAATAAAAACAAATGAACCAATACCCATTTAGATATACGCAAATATTTACCCCAAACCCTAAAACCAATACCTAACAATGATAAAACCCCTTAAACCCCTGTGCCAGCCCTATCATGCTCCCCTACACATCCTCTGCCTTGGTCCAGGCGGGAACCCTTATAATGGAGCTCGTGTCCAGAGGGAACCCTTATAATGGAGCTCGTGTCCAGAGGGAACCCTTATAATGGAGCTCGTGTCCAGAGGGAACCTTTATAATGGAGCTCGTGTCCAGAGGGAGCTCCTTGTGATGTTTTTGGTAACTATTTGAGTGACCGATGTTTCCTGCTTTCAGGAAAAACAAAGAATAAAGGTCTAATTAGTGGCGTGCCAGTGGATATTGACAAGGACAATTTTCTGTTCCTGGGGTGTTTGTTGCTCGGAGACTGAGTCAGTTTGTGGCAGGAGAATCAGAAGGGAGTACATCATTGTGCATAACCTTTGAGGGGGATTTGCCAGAAAAAAAGTGTTCCTGGAGGATGTTTGTTACAGGATGAGACCTTTCACCAGAAGCTCCCTGAGGTGCTTCTCCTGCCAGAAGTGTATGGAAATGTAGCTGCAGTGTGGAAGTGTGGAAGCTGTGGAGGATCTGAGTGTAAGAGTGGACAGTGTGTGAGTGAAGACGTGGACCCCAAATGTCTGCATTGCTCTGAAGGGCATCGGACTGGAGCTCGAGAGTGCCCAAGACAGAAAAGGGAAGAGGAAGTTAACAGGGTGAGAATGGAGAATCGTGTTTTTTATGCAGAAGCTGTTAAAACTGTAAAGAAGCAAACAGAGACAAATCAAATGGAGACAAAACAAACAGAGACAAAGCAAACGCAGACAAAACAAACATGGATAAAGCAAACGCAGACAAAACAAACAGAGACAAAGCAAACGCAGACAAAGCAAACTGAAGCACAGCCTGATTCACGATTTCTAATGATTGAGAAGCAGAGTCTCCTAGCTTCTAAACGGGTCAAGGTGATATTGGATGCTGCAAAACGATTTTTAGGTGTAGGGGATGTGACCGGGGAGGAATTGGAGAGGATTGTACAGGAGGGATTTGTTTAAAGCATTGGATGAAGGGGAAATGGGGGTAGAGTAGGGTCTGTAGGGGGCGCAATACATTTTAAATCTCTCAAAGCACAAATAAGTAATACAAGTTCCAGATGGTGGCGGTAATGCACATTTTAAATGTTTGCCAACCGCCATAAATCCTCACTAGAAGAAGAAAAGGGAACACAGAGGAAGTGAGAAAACATTCTTAACAATTCATTATAAACTACATTAACACACAAACACCTAAACATCCTTAAACACAAATATTACACATATCCAATTGACATAATCATTCAATTTGTCTCCCTTTTCCCTCCAGGACAGACGGCTTCAATTAAAGTGTCTGTGCGCCAGATCTAAAAATGAGATAAAAAGGACATACATTCCTTCAATAAATATTTAAAATCAATTTGTGCAATTGTCTTTTTGAAAGTGCAAATTGATGCTTAAAGTGCTGTGTGCTATTAGAGTGCCAAATGTAATCTAAAGTGTGAAAAGTGTCAAGTGTTAGTGGCAACAAACGGGCTCTTTGGTACAAGCATATTTGAAAAACGATGAGCTTGAAGTGGCGCACGCTCAGAATTATATGGTAGAATTTGTTGTTAAACTGTCACATTGGACATTTTTCCTCCTGGTTTATAATTAATATTTGTGCAATTACTGTTCCTAATGGCTTAATTTTCCCAACCCAGTTTTGCCACACAACTGCCACTTTCTATTGATGAATATGCTTGCATGTTTATTTTTTTAATATATATTTTTTCCCATTTAGGTTAAGGTTAGGATTAGTGTTAGTGTTTAGGAACGGTTTTGATCAATTTGTTCATGTTTGGGACAGGTTCGCTAACCGGGTCTCGACAAAACTGCGGGTGAAATTGACATGACACAACAACTGGCAGTTCAATGTTTTCTGTGTCAAATTCATTTTCAATAACTGCTTTAGAAAGTGGTGTCATCTTTCAAGTCCCACGACGTGATTGTTGTCAGTTGAAGAAACAGTGACCCGTAAGATTTATATAGAAATATGTGTAAGTTTGTGGACCAAATCCTTGTCAAATAATGTTAAGGTCCATCATAAGTTTGGGAGAATCACTATTTTCGAAAGAAATAACCATTCTCCCATCTGAATGCAATGTTTTTTGACAAGTATTGGCGCGAAGCATGGTGCACATCAGACTACAGTTAATTACTGGAGGTCCAGGCAAACTGTGATTCACAAATTCAAACTGAGGGATGGAAAAAACAAAATGATGTACTGCTCTTACTGTGCTTGTCAGGTATATTCTTTTGGGTCAATCCTTAGTGGTTTAGGAAATCTGAAGTCCTGCAGTGAGTTGAACCAGAAAATGGGTTTGCTCTGTCACATTTAGTGCCATCAAAATGCCTGTCGTGTCTGTACTTATTCTTGTAAAGTGTATTTTACCATACGCAATGTTTGTATATCTGTTTTTCTTTCACCTCAATGTCAAGATGTGCTTTATTTTGGCTTTGGTTCATTTACTGTGGATGGATTGGTACATTTTTTTGGTCATCTTTGTTTGATTTTGACCTCAACGCCCATGAGAAAACCTATAATTTCCTCTATTAATTATACTTGGAGCACTTTCCTTTTCATTCTTAAACTATATTTCATGCTAAGAATGGTGAGTTGCCCTTGGTTTAGTCCAATAAAGCCCATACACAACATGCCCAACATGTTCACTGCAGTCTAAATGTGAAATAAGTCTGGATGTACTGTGTCGAAGGTACAAAACTCCATTGGGTTAATTCAAATGGGCTTAATGTGTAGCAGTTATTTTTTTTAGAGCACAATAAGAATATATGCTGGTTTGTAGCTGTTTTTATATAGAATGTCTAGTTAAGTCCATCAAATACAACCTTAACTTCTTAAAAATATATTCTACGTTCCACAGTTCCGCTTAATTATACCATGGCCCTCAAAAGGTCACAGCAGCAAACAATGATCGTTTGTCTTCATTCAATGGCACTCATAAAAAAGTTTCTTATTTACATAGATCACAGCATTATACCTGGAATGACCCAAACAAAGGTTCAAATTAGCATTGCAAACACATGATGGATACTTTATTGCATTTGATTAAACTGACAACCTCAGTGGAGAATAATGATGTGTTTTTCTCTCACGCAGACAAAGTGACCATCATTTGAAGTTATTAAAGAATAATTAATTACCTTTTATAAACTGTCTGACAAATAGTCCGAACATATTATATATATACTGTTAAATGACAACTCTAAGCTATAACTTGAACTTTAATAATTGTATTTATGTTCAACAAAGTATTATTTTACATAGTAATTGTTTAAGAGATAGCTGAAAAACTAAATCGAATCTTTTATAGTTTTAACATGAATCAATTTTCTACTGTTTATCCGAGCGTGACTGAGCTCCTGTTTTGCAGATGTAATTGTGAAAATGTCAATCTCACATATTTGCCCATTTTTGCTACTTCTAACAATCAATTTGGAGGAAAAAATGGTCATAGTGCTAAATTAAAAACAGCATTTGCATTATGTTATGGTTGTGATGTTATTGGTCAGTTCTAAGATGAATAATTAAGAATCTTCAGATGCCAACACCGACATTATTATTTTCAACGCCGCTTCAAATTGCGTCCGAGCCGTAATGCTGTAGTTTATTCCAGCTAAATTCAGCTCGCATGTGAGTCCAGGCTGTAAATAGAAAGCCCGTGCAGCTGAGTGTCAGTGGAAGTGAACGCAGGCAGAAGCACACTTCATGCATCGTCTGTTTATATGGATTTTTACAATCTCCAGAAATAACACTTGTTCGGAACAGCTTCACGTTCACTTCTGAAGCAGATGTTATTCACAGTGACACGCAGCGCAGACCTCAGCCACCGGGCTGTGTGTGCATGTCCGCCTCTGTACACAATGTATGACAGGCTGAGGAGAACAGCAGGCTCTGTCACTGCTGTAAATGCTTCTATACAATGTTCTATAAATCAATCTGGACCATCAATAAGTGCTGTAACAATAAATATTAACATTATATACATTATAATATGGCATGTCAAATGCTGATCTCCTGAGTCTAAAATACATTATTTGTTGTGGCATGGTAATATCAAACGGCACAAATCAAACTGGTCGTATGAAGGTTAGGAATATTAAAGGTGCACTATGTAACTTCTCTAGTCTAGAGCAGAAGTTATTGCATTGCCCGGAATGCTCCGCAGCAGGGCATTAAACATGTTTGCCTTGCATGCCAGGTTAGAGGTCAGGGGCCTCATTTACGTACATCCGGTACATAACCTTTGCCACATTTTGTTATGTTACAGACTTATTCCAAAATGGATTCAATTCATTATTTTCCTCAAAAATATACAAACATTACATAACGTAATGACAACTTGAAGGAAGGTTTGAATCATTTGCTAATTCATTAAAAAATAAAATAGAAAAGCTCCATACTTTGTTGAAGCACCTTTGGGACCAATTACAGCCTCAAGTCTTTTTGAGTACACTGCTACAAGCTTGTCTCTCCCCCAGAGGTCCAGAGAAGTCTGGGGCAGGTTTTCATCAAGGATGTCTCTGTAACTGTTGCATTCTTCTTAAAAAAATAGTTTTTGGGGTTTTTTGCCCTTAGGCCAGACCTGGATATTTGTGGCCCCAGGTGGAAGATGTGGCCCTCGGCATGTTTTAATCCGTCTGTAACATCTGTCTGCACTTGTATCCTTGACATGAAATGGATTAAATAAGAAATTCAATAGCCTATATTTGATATCTATATAATAAATTATATAACTGAACTGAAAAAATAATTTTCCCTTTGACGTACATTATAAAGTAGTCTGTCAGCTTCAAAGACATGCTTTAATAGCCTCTTTTGAAGTCCTATATGTAGACTATATGGCCATGCTTAGTTCATGTACACTACTGAACTAGAAGTGATTGAAGTCATGTAATTCATCCTCTTCATCTGATAGCTTTGTGAATAATTCATCCTGGACTCTGGCCCTATTAAAATATAGTAATCATGCCAGCCACAGAAAGTTTATCTCTTACTGCAAACTTTTTTCTTTTTCGTGCATTTGTACAATTTCTAATTGCTTCAGTGAGGCGTAGTGCCCAGACAGCTAAGTACACAGCGGCAGAGTGGCTAACATGTCCACCTCAGTTTGCACACTCTCCCTCTACAACTAATAAGAAAGTATTTTCTTGTTGTAAAGGGTTAGCATGTTGTGCCAAAGCTAGCTTTAAACAGCAAATCATGACATTTTAAAAATATGTTAAAGCTGTGTGTACATACTCTCAAGTGCATCTCATCTGTATCTTATTAGTACATTTAAATTGTTTTTCTTTAATGCGTGTCCTTTTTGATATATCTTGCTTTTATTATTGTTGGACATATGTTGCACCAAATCACCAAAGGAAGTTTCCAGTCAGTGAGTTTTGTTCACTGACAATGGCAATAAATCTTTTTTCACGTGAATGTTCTAATCTGTGTTTCTGTGCCCAATCTGTGTTGCATCACTGGGATTTCCCCATTGTGGGACAAATAAAGGTTTTCTTATCTTATCTTACATCCAATTTTTCAGTTTAGACTTTTTTTTTATTAACATTTTTAACAATAAAATCACACACATCAATTTACAATCAAATGAATTGTATTAAATGTATCAACAAAACAAATTAAATGGAAATGCATTTTGCCTACACTTTTTTAAAGAGTTGTTAGAGTAACTTTCTCCAGTGTTCTGCAGTTGTTAAAGACAGTTTAAAGTGAAGCTCCGCCGCTGCCCTCACTCTCCCCTTTAGTCCTCCAGGCACTGTCCAGTTTAACTCCAACTGTGGGCGGAGTTTATATGTTGAGACACATTTACTATATTTTTCCTAATGAACAACTTCAAATCAAATCATCTAATCAATTTATTTTTGTAAGGCCCAAAATCACAACAACAGTTGCCTCTGAGGGCCACAGGGAGA
Source organism: Eucyclogobius newberryi (assembly GCF_026437365.1). Classification (NCBI taxonomy): domain Eukaryota; kingdom Metazoa; phylum Chordata; class Actinopteri; order Gobiiformes; family Gobiidae; genus Eucyclogobius; species Eucyclogobius newberryi. The sequence goes on from NW_027315779.1 coordinate 3,353,432, forward strand.
AATTAATCAACAATGTCTGTGGTGGCGATGGAGTCAGACAATGTCTGTGGTGGCGAGGGACGATGTCCCAGGGTCCTCTGTCCTTAGACTCTCCTTCTCGGCCAGGAAAAACTACAAAAAAAACCTCTTTGGGAAAAAAGCGTAGAAACCTGGAGGAGTTCCAGTGAAGGAGAGATCCGACTCTCACAGACGGACAGACGGACACAAGGAGACTGGAGCTGGACCCACTCTTCAGGCAGATGAGGGACCGACTGAGGCGAACTGGAGCCACTCTTCAGGCAGATGAGGGACCGTCGGAGTCGAGCTGGACCCACTCTTCAGGCAGATGAGGGACCGTCGGAGGCGAGCTGGACCCACTCTTCAGGCAGATGAGGGACCGTCTGAGTCAAGCTGGACCCACTCTTCAGGCAGATGAGGGACCGTCTGAGTCGAGCTGGACCCACTCTTCAGGCAGATGAGGGACCGTCGGAGTCGAGCTGGACCCACTCTTCAGGCAGATGAGGGTCCGTCGGAGGCGAGCTGGACCCACTCTTCAGGCAGATGAGGGTCCGTCGGAGGCGAGCTGGACCCACTCTTCAGGCAGATGAGGGACCGTCGGAGGCGGAGCAAATTCTTTGCTGCTTTCCCAGATTGTAGGCGTCCTGCTGGTGCCCAGAGTCAGGACTAAACATGGGGCTAAAACCTGGAAACGTCGTCCTGCAGATGTGAGACAGGCCTACACATTTCATCTTCTCTTTTTAAAGTTATTTATTTATTTTCCAATTATATATGGCTGTATTGTCTGCATTTTCCCCTCTGTAAAGCACTTTGAATTACCTTGTGTACAAATTGTGCTCCACTTATGTCAATGAAATGTACATTGATTTCAGGAAAGCCCCTCCGACTAAGACCCCAGTATTCTTAGCAGGAAAGCCCGTAGAACTCGTCCAAGATTATGAGTATTTGGCGACCAAAATGCTCAAGTTTACCTTTGAATCCCAGGTTGATGTAGTGTGCATTAAAGGATGTGCTTTTTACAAAAATGAATTAGATTTTGTTTTCATGATAATATTTCACAGTTGTTTTGTGGAATCGATTTTGACATTTTCTTTGTTTGTTCAATTTGTTGAACCTGAAAAATGGTGGCCGTCTACATAGCTTTGTGAAAGGATGTGAAAAAAATCAACAAAACTTGAACCTGTGACCAAAGCCAGGAAAATTCTGGCAGATCCGGTCCTCCGGTCAAACAAGTCAAACACATACTATTAAGTCACTGTAGACAATAAATGGATCATTCACATTTAGGTTTTCTTTCTAGCGTCACTATTTAAGCAAGCACCAAGTTCAAAATAAATCATTACAACCTCCATACAGCAGTTTGATTTCAACCAGAGCAGATCACACAGCGTGACCTCTCCTTTACAGTGGCCTCAGATGGGCATCCTCTGTCTCTCAGACCTCTCCTTTACAGTGGCCTCATATGGTCATCCTCTGTCTCTCAGACCTCTCCTTTACAGTGGCCTCAGATGGGCATCCTCTGTCTCTCAGACCTCTCCTTTACAGTGGCCTCATATGGTCATCCTCTGTCTCTCAGACCTCTCCTTTACAGTGGCCTCATATGGTCATCCTCTGTCTCTCAGACCTCTCCTTTACAGTGGCCTCAGATGGGCATACTCTGTCTCTCAGACCTCTCCTTTACAGTGGCCTCATATGGTCATCCTCTGTCTCTCAGACCTCTCCTTTACAGTGGCATCAGATGGGCATCTTCTGTCTCTCAGACCTCTCATTTACTGTGGCATCAGATGGGCATCCTCTGTCTCTCAGACCTCTCCTTTACTGTGGCATCAGATGGGCATCCTCTGTCTCTCAGACCTCTCCTTTAGAGTGGCATCAGATGGGCATCCTCTGTCTCTCAGACCTCTCCTTTAGAGTGGCATCAGATGGGCATCCTCTGTATCTCAGACCTCTCCTTTACAGTGGCATTACATGGGCATCCTCCGTCTCTCAGACCTCTCCTTTACAGTGGCCTCAGATGGGCATCCTCTGTCTCTCAGACCTCTCCTTTACAGTGGCATCAGATGGGCATCCTCTGTCTCTCAGACCTCTCCTTTACAGTGGCATCAGATGGGCATCCTCTGTCTCTCAGACCTCTCCTTTAGAGTGGCATCAGATGGGCATCCTCTGTATCTCAGACCTCTCCTTTACTGTGGCATCAGATGGGCATCCTCTGTCTCTCAGACCTCTCCTTTAGAGTGGCATCAGATGGGCATCCTCTGTATCTCAGACCTCTCCTTTACTGTGGCATCAGATGGGCATCCTCTGTATCTCAGACCTCTCCTTTACAGTGACATCAGATGGGCACCCTCTGTCTCTCAGACCTCTCCTTTACAGTGGCATCAGATGGGCATCCTCTGTCTCTCAGACCTCTCCTTTACAGTGGCATTAGATGGGCACCCTCTGTCTCTCAGACCTCTCCTTTACAGTGACATCAGATGGGCACCCTCTGTCTCTCAGACCTCTCCTTTACAGTGGCATCAGATGGGCATCCTCTGTCTCTCAGACCTCTCCTTTACAGTGGCATTAGATGGGCACCCTCTGTCTCTCAGACCTCTCCTTTACAGTGGCATTAGATGGGCATCCTCTGTATCTCAGACCTCTCCTTTAGAGTGGCATCAGATGGGCATCTTCTGTCTCTCAGACCTCTCCTTTACAGTGGCATCAGATGGGCATCTTCTGTCTCTCAGACCTCTCCTTTACAGTGGCATCAGATGGGCATCCTCTGTCTCTCAGACCTCTCCTTTAGAGTGGCATCAGATGGGCATCCTCTGTATCTCAGACCTCTCCTTTACTGTGGCATCAGATGGGCATCCTCTGTCTCTCAGACCTCTCCTTTAGAGTGGCATCAGATGGGCATCTTCTGTCTCTCAGACCTCTCCTTTACAGTGGCATCAGATGGGCATCCTCTGTATCTCAGACCTCTCCTTTAGAGTGGCATCATATGGGCATCCTCTGTCTCTTCTCTTTTGGGTATAAAAAAAGAAAGTGTGCTTTGAAAGATTGTCTTTTTTATTATGTATTAATGTATTATTATTTATTTTTCCCAGGGTGTGTGTGTGCGTGCATGTGCGTGTATAGGTGTATGTATGGCCATGTCGGGTGCTGCGATCCTGAACTCCGCTTTGATGTTGGTTAAGAGGTTTGATGCCAATCTCTGTGCTTTTTTTGGACGATCGATGGGGAATGTTTGAGGCGGAATGATGATGGTCTCCCGAGTGTTACAGTGTGGTTGTGTATTGATTCCAGCATGGACTAGTTTGGGGGGGCATCGATCTCTGAAGCCATTTTTTACTTTTTTTTAATCAATTAGTAATTGGGTATCAACGTAACTGATGCTATGTGTATACACTGTAGGTGTATTTAAGTATATAAATGTGCACAGGTGTACGTGTTAGTATGTATGCCATATGTGATTATTTTCTTGTCACTATAGTTTGTGTCGATGTTCTGTGTGCGCTGTGGTGCCCTTAAACTTAATTCTTTGGAGTTGACACTTAACCTTTGATAGATTCGGATCCCAGATGTAGTCAAAGGCAATGACCTTAGTCAGAATCTGAAGCATTGCAGAGAGTCTGACAAAGTTCTGGGTGTTTTGTGACACTGTGTTAACTTATGAAAACACTTTGGAACATGGTGACGATACTCGATCACGTAAGGTATAGAATTTTGTCTGGGGTGTTACAGATTCATGAGAGCGTATCGTAGTACATTTCGCTGGATTAAAATGCATGAATCTGACCGGTTCTGCGAGGTATGGAGAGCTCACTGGAGGACATCCTGGTCTCAGACAGTTGTCAGCAAAGTGACTTGGCTCATAAGGTGTGCCATATTTCTTAACGTATATTTTGTCATAGCCAAAAACTTGTTCCTTTCCCCCTCTCTCCACATTCTTAACCAGAGGCTGTCTGCTTCTAGTGCTGCTTATCAGGTGAAATGCCACTATCGGGTGTATTTTTATCATCACATTTAATCTTTACCCTGCTGTGCTCAGACATATGGGGTCCGACCTTAAGTTCCCAAACATCAGCTTTGTGTATTTTTATTCATTCCATAACAGTTTTCCATTGCACGCTTACTGACTCACTGTGTCTGCAGACTGTTTTCACGACAGGCCAGAAGCTGCTTGTTTACATAATGTGATTAATCTTGACGCTAACGTGCTAAATCCCACAACTGGCAAAATGAATGAACCACATCTCAAAACTAAAGTGTGCGAAACGACTCATCTAATATTTAAACACCGTTTCCTGTAGTTATTCTTCTACTGGCGGTATTCCACCGTGTGTTTTTATTGCAAGCGCAGTTGGAGTCAGGCCACTGCACAGTTGTGGATGATCAATCATACTTTATCACATATTTCCCCCCCCCGAAGATCACATTGGGTGTCATTTATCAGTTGCACAGTCAGTCGAGTTCCATTTTGTTCTACATTTTTCAGGGACACAATCTCAGCATCTGATCCCCTGCAATAATAAAGTTGATTTCACAAACCTACTTTCTTGAATTAGGTCACCTCTCCACAGATCTGACTTAGTGACACCTGCTTGTTTCCATGGATGTTAAGACACGGCAGCTGTATCACTTTCAAGGACATTCTATAACTATTATGTGTAAACTAGACTTGAGGCTTAAGAGTCAACCATGTTCTTTTAAGTCTGCTGTTATTACCATACTGTTAGGGAAAATACATCAAGCCTACATCATAATCAATTATACCAATTTATCTAAAATGAGCCAAAAACGTATTCCTTTTGGTGCCATCTGGTACACTTAAAATGTATTGGATTCAAGGTAGGTGAATTGTCTTGCCCATGGACATAGCTAAAGCATGTACGACGTCACTAAATAAAGCATTTTATTTAGTCTTATAGTTGCACCTGCTCGACCTCCTTTAGCGTGACATAACATGAAAGTAATCAAAACCCTCTTTAACTGTGATTGGCTTGTGTGGCTGAAAGTCTGTGCCCTGGAAAGATGCACAGAACTAACAATGGATTTCTTTTGTGGTACTACATAATACTGCATAATACACACTCCACCCATGTACCATTTATTTAGAGTAAAAACAGGATACAGGAACATTCAGGACTTATTTCGTTCATGCTGTTTATGCCTTGCTTTGAAATGCACTATATTTATTTGTACTGCCCTCGCCATACGTGCGATATATAACTAGACAGCCAGCTAAACTCCTTCTTGACATCAAGACTCTGAAGACAGTAGCTCTATGTCCACAGGTTTAATGGTTCAAGATATGGTGAAACTGGAACATATACAAATATCAATCAGACACATTCATTTCAAACACATGAAATAAAATAATCATATACACATAAAGATCTTTAACTAACACATCCATACGTACCCACGATGCTAACAAAGGCATAAGATGCATGCAGATGTTGGTGGATAACTTAGATGAACAACAATGTGCTTCAGAGCCTCACTTCCTGACGAAACTTCCTGATAGTGTCACATGACCTAACTACCGCTCACTTTCTTAAAGGGACAGAACACAGTAAGCGCCCAAGACATTAACTTACACAACAACAGCACCCTCTAGTGTACTGAAACAAAACAAAAACAGAACACTCCCCGCCTGGCATGATTAAATGCCACCATAAACCAATAAGCATTAACAGTCCGGCGGGAGCAGGAGAACAACCTCTGTTATTGGTCTGAGGAAGAGTGTAGTCCCTCCTGGTTTGGCAATCTTCACCTCAACTTGACGCACTTTATCATCGTTACTGAGAAAGGTTTGAGTGATTAGTCCGAGAGGCCATTGATTTCTCTTTACTTGACAGTCCTTCATGCGAACAATAGATCCAACTTTGATGTTTGGACGAGTGGACTGCCACTTTCTTCTTGCCTGTAGTGTTGGAAGAAACTGTTTGCGCCATCTATCCCAAAAAATATTGGAAAGATGCTGGACTTGCCTCCATTGACATTTGAATAAGTCTGAAGCATCAAAGTTACCTTGGGGAGCAGGTACACAGTTCACTTTTTGTGTGAGAAGAGCAGCTGGGGTGAGAGTATGAACGAATCCATCGGGTCCGTTGTGACAGGAACAAGCGGTCTGGCATTAATTATAGCTTCAACTTCTGCCATAAAGGTTACTAGAACTTCATGCGTGAGTTTGTCTTTCAGCTGAAGAAACATTGAGTCAAGAATCCTTCTTGCAATACCAATCATACGCTCCCATGATCCTCCAAAATGAGAGGCGTGTGGAGGGTTGAAGGTCCAACAGCATTCTTGGTTTGTCAGGAAAGTCTTTAATGTTGTGCCATCAATGTTTGAGGGAATCCTCAACTCCTTACTTGCACCAACAAAATTAGTGCCGCGGTCTGAACGAATGTGTTTGACAGGGCCACGAACAGCGATAAACCGACGTAGTGCATTGATAAAGGATGACGTATCCAGAGACTCAATAACTTCAATATGAACCGCTCGTACGCTCATGCACGTAAAGATTACAGCCCATCTTTTGCTCTGTGAAAAGCCTCCTCTAGTTCGCCGTGAGGACACGCTCCAGGGGCCGAAGACATCAAGTCCAACATTGGTAAAAGGTGGGTCCATGGAAAGACGATCTGCAGGAAGATTGGCCATTTTCTGGACACCGACAGGAGCTCTGAGATGCCTGCAGGTTGTGCATTGGTGAATGATGCTGCTCACCTTTTTCTTTCCACCTACTATCCAAAATCCAGCAGCGCGTATTGCTCCTTCGGTGATAAGACGGCCTTGATGGTGGACCTGTTCGTGGTACTCTCTGATAAGTAGAACGGCTATGTGATGTTTTCCAGGAATAATAAGTGGATGCTTTTCATTCTGCTCTAAGTGTGAATGGTGTAGACGACCTCCCACTCTTAGCATGCCTTGAGGGTCAATGAAAGGATCCAAACGTTTGAGAGGACTGTTTGCAGGAATTTCCTTGTTTTTGTGAAAGCATTCTATTTCCAAAGCATAGACTTCTTTCTGCACTGTTTGTATGATGACTCTTGAAGCTGCTGCTTTTTCTTCAACAGTGATCATTGCTTTACAGTAATGCCAGCCTCGACAGATGCTTGTCCTTGGCACGGTTGAACTAAAGCAGTTGCAGATGTGAATAAGGCGACTGATTGCACGAATCACAGTCTTCCAAGCTGAAAACTTGGCAAATCTTTGGGAACCAAACAGATTGATAGACGTTGTAGTGCTTAATGTAGACACTTGAGGTCTGATGTCAGGGTCTGAATTGGGCTCAACCAGAGTGTAGGAGTCGTTTCTGTGTTGAGTTTCGGAAAACAACAAAAACCTTGGTCCCGCGAGCCAGTTTGTGTGTTCCAGATGGCTTGCAGAGACAGATCGTGTACCATGGTCTGCAGGATTCTGATCTGTGGGCACATAAAACCATTGGTTCGGATGGGACGACTTGCGAATACGCTGAACACGGTTGCTGACATATACGTAAAAACGTCTAGATTCGTTACAAATGTAACCCAGGACTACTTTGCTGTCTAAGTAGAAGCTCACTGCGTCAAATGTAAGGTTCAGTTCAGCTGAAACTAAGTCTGCCAACTCAACAGCAAGAACTGCTGCACACAGCTCCAGTCGTGGCACAGTATGCTCTGGACGAGGAGATAACTTGGCTTTACCCATTACAAATCCCACATGGTTGTTACCAGCAATATCTGTGACCTTTAGGTATGAAACAGCAGCAATGGCTTTCGTGGAAGCGTCACAGAAGACACAAAGTTCTCGTCTGGCTGCTGCGGATGGTGAAATTTCAGTGTAAGGTCTGGAGATCCTCAGATTGGACAACTCTGTTAAAGACGCTCTCCACGATGCCCAGGCGTCCTTCATCTCTTCAGGCAAAGGAGCGTCCCAGTCCCCGCTATTGATGGTAAGTTCTCTTAGGATGTGTTTGCCTTGGATGGAGACTGGAGATACAAACCCAAGAGGGTCGTAAAGGCTGTTGATGGTGGACAAGACACCTCGTCGAGTGTAAGGTTTTACTTCGTCCAAAACGCTGAAGGAGAATGAGTCTGTTTGGAGGTTCCAGTTAAGTCCAAGACTACGCTGCATTGGAACTATGTCCGCCTCTAGATCAAGATCTTTGAGACCACTTGCGTGGTCTTTCGATGGAAAGGCATCCAGAACTTGTTTGTTGTTCGATGCAATCTTGTGCAACCTCAAGTTTGACTTGGATAGAGTGCCTTGCGTCCTTTTTAGGAGGTCAACTGCAGCCTCAACTGTTGGCATGGACTTCAGTCCGTCATCGACATAGAAATCATGCATCACAAAGTCTTTGACATCGGGGTCGGCCTGGATCTCAATGCTCAGAACAGACTGGTGTAAGCCATAAATAGCTACAGCTGGTGATGGGCTGTTACCAAATACGTGGACACGCATCCGACATTCCACAACATCTTCTGAGGGGTTGTTGTCTTTAAACCACAAGAACCGTAGAAAGTTCCTATCTTCTTCTCTGACAAAGAAACAGTAGAACATTTGTTCTATATCTGCAGTGAAGGCGACTGCTTCTTTGCGAAAACGTATGAGCACACCGAGCAAGGTGTTGTTCATGTCCGGTCCAGACAACAGAACGTCATGGAGTGCAACACCTTCATATTGGGCGCTAGAATCAAACACCACCCTGATCTTTTTAGGTTTTTTTGGGTGGTACACACCAAATGTTGGTAAATACCATGCTTCTTCTTGCTCAGCCAGAGGTGGGGCTAACTCTGCATGACCATTTTTAAACATCTTATCCATGAACTTGAGAAAATGGTCTTTCATATCTGGGTTTCTTTCAAAGTTGCGTTTGAGAGACATCAGGCGCTTTAACGCTTGAGGGCGGTTATTGGGGAGGCGTCGGCGTGGATATTTAAATGGCAGAGGTGCAACCCAACTGTTGTTGGAGTCCTTTTTTAACTCTTGTTCCATTACTTTCATGAATTGTGTATCCTGAATCGATTGAGCCACTTGATTATCATCTTTAGTACGATTGAATACTGTGCATGCGAGATGGTCTGGCTCACAGGCGTTTTCAATCTGAGACTGAGGAGATCCACTTATAATCTGGGCATCACTGTATCTTTCTTTTACTTGAAACACGTTAGGACAGGGTTGAAAGAGAGTGGGTCGACCTTGCACTGTAGTGTTTGTGTAAAAGGTGTTGACTGTGAGTGGTTTGTGAACGTCTCCAAGGCACACTTTGCCAACGATGACCCATCCAAGGTCTAACTTCTGTGCATATGGTGCGTTATTTGGACCATTTACTCGTTTGCGGACTTTATGCACTCTGATTACATCTCGCCCTAGTAAGAGCATGATCTCAGCTTCAGGGTCGATGTCTGGTATTTGAGGAGCCAATGACTTTAAGTGTGGATGGTTAAGAGCTGCGTCTGGAGTTGGAATCTCGTCTCTGTTGTTAGGAATCTCATTACACTCAATAAGACTTGGTAATGAAATGTTGAAAGTTCCGTCAAGAGATTCCACCTCGTATCCATTAGCTCTCCTTCCTTTTGATTCCTTAATTCCAGCACATGTTTTCAACGTATAAGGAGCACTTGAGCTTTGGTCGCCGAAGAGATCAAAGAATCGTGAACGAACCAATGACCGGTTGCTCTGTTCATCTAGGATGACATACATTTTTACCGCTTTTTGCTTTTGGCCAGTTGGATTCACTTTAACAAGACATATTTTGGAGCAAGAGCGGTCTGATTGACCTCTACCACACACATCTGTGCAGTTGTTGGTGACATGTGGCTGAGATTCATTTGTGTATTGCAGATGAGCTTCGGTTTCCTTCTCCTCCCCGCCATGCTCAGGAGGGGGCTCAGTCTTTCCAATGCTAGGTGCAGGTCCAGGATGCATTGCAGTAGTGTGTCTTTCACTGTTGCATTCACTGCATTGAACTTTGGCCTTACAACTTTTTGCTACGTGAAATGATGAACAACATTTAAAGCACACATAATTTTCCTTTAGAAACTGTCTGTGATCTTCAATAGACTTTTCTCTGAATGCACGACACTTGCGCAATGGGTGTGGTTTTCTGTGAATAGGGCATATTTTGTCACAGTCATCAGCTTTTGTTGGAGGTTGGCCAGTGTTTGTGGCTCCCCCTAGAGACACCTCTGTTTTGTGCACGGCAACTTCCCGCCGTCTGTTTGTCCAGATTGTTTTCTCCAATCTGGGGACTGTGTCAGCGTGAGAGATGAAGTTAAAACTTGGATCACTGATAATACTGGCTTCTTGTCTGACAAAGTCCACAAAACAGGAAAACGGAGGATAAGACACTTGATTTTTTCGCTTGTAGGCAGCGCCAACTACTGTCCACTTTTCCTGCAGACGAAAAGGGAGTTTTTGTACAATTGGATTAACTCCTCTTGACGTGTCGAGGAAAGAAAGGCCGGGCAAGTCCCCTTCATCCTTAGCAGACTGCAGCTCCATCAACATATCACTCAGTTTTGTCAGTTTTGAATAATCTTTGTTTGTCATCTTTGGGAAGGTGTCAAGTCTTTTGAACAGAGCTTCTTCTATAACTTCAACTGAACCATAGATCTTCTCAAGTCTTTGCCAAGTCATTTCCAAGCCTGCTTCAGGGCGATTGATATGTAATGCTCTTATCCGTTCAACGTGTTCTGAAGACTCCTTGCCAAGCCACTTCAGCAAAAGATCCATCTCTTCACTTGCCGAGAGGTTCAAACCATTAGTTGCAGTTAGGAATGAACGTTTCCAAGCTCTGTAGTTCTCAGGCTTATCATTGAATTGGAGCAAGCCTGTAGCCACAAGCTCACGACGGGCCAGGAATCTAACAAAGTCATTCACATTTTGGCTATCACCGCTTAGCTTTGGTGAATTAGCATGCACATGTGTAGCAGTGTCGTTTTGAAACCTGACTTCACGTGGCCTGGAGAAATACTCATTATTGTATGAGCGGGATGTATGTGGGGTAATATGGAGTGATGGCAAATCAGTGCTTGTTTGTAGTGGAATAAAAGGTTTGGCCTCAGGTTTTAAAGTTACATCCAATTTGCTGTGGGTGGGGTCTTGTTCCACTTTTACAGGTGTTTCATCATCCCACATTTGTGTTCTAGCCTCCACAGCTTTGGCTTGCTCAACAACATATTTTTCGGTGCGTTCTGCCGCTTCAAGAGAAGGCATTGAGTCCAACTTTAGCTCAAGACTGTGCTTTTCACTTTCCAAATCACATGCGGCTTCAAGCACTTCAGCTTCTGCTATAGCTGCAGCAGTCTCTTTTTCACAGTTGAGCATTTCCATGGATGCTTCCACTTTAGCTTTTTCTAACTTCAGTTTCATTTCTTTTTCAGCATATGCAAAGCGTGCTTTTGCTGCTTCTGCCTTTGCTCTGGCCTTTGCCGCAGCCGATCCATTTGACATACTTGATCTTATTGAAGCACATGATCGTGTTTTGTATGAGGCTGATTTCTCATCCATTGTGTGATGATAATGTTCCTCTTTACTCTGTTGATGTTCCACTTACTGCATGGGACAGTGTTGTCTTCGTTTTCCAGCCTGGACTGCGTTATCCTGCCCGCTTGAGAGCCGTGGTTTCACTGTACTGCCCTCGCCATACGTGCGATATATAACTAGACAGCCAGCTAAACTCCTTCTTGACATCAAGACTCTGAAGACAGTAGCTCTTTGTCCACAGGTTTAATGGTTCAAGATATGGTGAAACTGGAACATATACAAATATCAATCAGACACATTCATTTCAAACACATGAAATAAAATAATCATATACACATAAAGATCTTTAACTAACACATCCATACGTACCCACGATGCTAACAAAGGCATAAGATGCATGCAGATGTTGGTGGATAACTTGGATGAACAACAATGTGCTTCAGAGCCTCACTTCCTGACGAAACTTCCTGATAGTGTCACATGACCTAACTACCGCTCACTTTCTTAAAGGGACAGAACACAGTAAGCGCCCAAGACATTAACTTACACAACAACAGCACCCTCTAGTGTACTGAAACAAAACAAAAACAGAACATTATTAGTAGAATAAATATCTGAGCTCTCAGATTTGATTGGAAATTACTCTTGGATGAGAGTCCAAGAGTAATTTGTCTTTCTACAAATAAATAAAGTGTCCAGATGACTGCAACTGACCCTTTTCCTACAATAGATCACTCCTAGCCTAGATGAATGAGGATTACACCGACTTGAATATTTATTATAGACCTTGGAAAAGCATGCACATTGTCCTGTCATGGCAAGAAAGTCCCTACATGTTCTAGACAGTAAATTGAAGGTGCACTACGGGTCTGTTCACACTTCATGGTCTGGATAACTTGGTACGCTTCAGAAGAAAATCCACATCAGAGCTCATGATGTAATCAGTCTAGTTCATATTTGACTTTTGACCAATGAACGGAACTTACTGAGGCTCAAAACCACCTGTTAACCGCAGTACCACCCGTGCCCTGTAGTGATACGTGGGTTGTCGCAGTTACCTGGGTTAGAGCGGGTCAAGAATGTATCATATTATGTATTTATATCAAATTCTGACCGAGGTATCGTATCGTGAATCTTTGCATCTAGTAGTGTCTAAATTCAGTTCCTCATTAGACTCCATGAATTTGAGTGGGATTGTAATAAAACACGCAGCATTTCCCAGCTTAACATGTAGAGAACCTGTCTGTGCTGGAATTTCTGCCTATTTACCTGTGTCTGTCGTCCTCCACATCTGGCTCTGCTTCAGCGGCACTAAGCGACCGAGCAGGAGGGAGGGAAAGAGAGTGATGGGAAGAGAGGGGAGGGAAAGAGAGGGGAGGGAAAGAGAGTGATGGGAAGAGAGGGAGGGAAAGAGAGTGATGGGAAGAGAGGGGAGGGAAAGAGAGGGAGGGGAAGAGAGGGGAGGGAAAGAGAGTGATGGGAAGAGAGGGAGGGAAAGAGAGTGATGGGAAGAGAGGGGAGGGAAAGAGAGGGAGGGAAAGACGCAAACTCCCAGTTAATTTTAAATGATTATTAGTTGTAGTAGGTTGGTTAATTTGTTCAAATGCCTCATTGCTCAGTTGCAGATTCTACATCTCACCAGTTAAAAGCGTTCAGGTGCTTCTTCAGACTGACTCAAAACTGTAGTCCAAATTAACATTGCATTTCAATGCGCAACCTTTTTAATTGGCTTAGATGCGGAGCGGGTTGAAAGATAGATTCCGGGTTGGGAAAAAAAAACCTGACCTCACTAGCGCGCTGTACATGCTCGGCAGTTTTGTATCAGATAGACAGAAATGATGGCAGATTTTGAAGTTAAAGGTGCCATAACATGCTTTTTTTCACGTTTCGTAGTCTATCCTAAGTGTATAATTGATAATAATAAGGGTTGTGCAACACCCTTAACATAATAGTTAAGAAATATCACCCAGACCTTGGACCCCCTCACCAACCCGGAAATGCAAACGGCTTGGTTTGATATTCGCCCCCCCATTGCGAAGAGCGATCTGGCTCCCCCGCCCAACCCGTGACGTAGTCTCAGAGCGCGTGTGTGCCCCGCCCACCCGTGAGGTAGTCTCAGAGCGCGTGTGTGCCCCGCCCACCCGTGACGTAGTCTCAGAGCGCGTGTGTGCCCCGCCCAACCCGTGACGTAGTGTGTCCCCCACAGCTGTTAGCTCCGCGATGCGCCGCTCCGCGCCAGTGAGTGAGAAACGATAGAACTTCAGATCAACACTACTTTGAGACTAAGTAAATCTGGTGTTTAATCTACAGCGTGCACGGAACAGATATATCTATAAATCTATAATGAAGTTTTGGGCCTCTTTGAGCCGTGTTTCCTTGTAAATCGAAGCAGAAAAACTCCGGGCTTGTAGGGAGACACTCGCAGCGCAGAGCCGGGGGGAAGGGGGCGGGGGGCGGCAGGCGGGAGGGGGAGGCGGGTGGAGAGGGAGGAGGGGGAGGGTGAGGGGGGATGATGACGCGTGCCTGTGGTTATGACGCGGTCCTGTGAACACCCCCGTCAGTTTGGAGATTCGGGGAAAGGAGATAGTCTGTAATATAACTAAACACTGCGGGAATCAATCAAAAAAACTCTCTGGGTACAAATATGAAGCACAAATAGCAATGTAAGAAGGTTAAAAGCTCTGAAAAGTCGATTTTGCATTTTATGGGACCTTTAAATCAGCAACATTGACTGAATACAAAAAGGACACAGGAGATAAAAGTAGTTTGAATTAGCAGATAGCTTTGTTTTACATGTAAATATACTTTTGTAAACCGTCTGCTCTTCTGTTGTCTAATTTCCCCTCACATGCTTGTTGTCTTTAATTTGGTCTGCGGTCGCTTCAGAAGAGCTGTGGGGCTGCACTGAGACCTCGGATTTCAAACGGACCAGAATTTGCCTGTTCACATCTCCACAAACAAACTGTACTGACTCCTCTATCTGATTCAGTTACAGGTGTTTGAATTAGAGAAAATCCTACAGAACAACATACATTTTGAGTGAGTGTGTTCAACTCTCCACAGATTTGACTTGTAAACTGAGCTGGTGGCGTTACCTGCTTATCTCCATGGAGAGTTTAAGTTTAATGCCATAAAGTGGAATATGCTTTAGTTGTCTGTTGATACAATCACTTATTATTCCTACCATCCGCCATACAATATGTAAAATTCCTTGTTAATATTTTGTTTATTGCATCTGTGTTGTGCAATAACAAGGCTGCTGCTGTCAGACTTTATAACAAACACTGCTAGCCCTGAACACGTGCAATACTGACTTAACCATGTGCAATACCGTCATATTCATGTGCAATTACTGCCGTACTCACGTGCAATAATGTCACATTCATGTACATATAACTGATGAAAATAGAGTGTTTATTTTACCATTATTATTAGTATTATCTTGTCTTAAGCTAGCTGTTTTTATTTTATTTTATCTTTATTTTCCCCCTCCATTCCTTATTAAGAAATGAGAGGTTCTGTCTATAGGAGTTTTTGTTTATAAGAGTTTGGTTTATAAGAGTTCTTCTATTATTCCTATAAGTTATCTGTCCTTTTCCTCTGTATCTACCTTTTTCCCCTAATTTCCCCATGTGTGCACAATAAAGGAGTATCTTATCTTATCTTAAACACCTTGCACATGAGCAGTTGTTTGTAATTTGCTTTTAGTGCTGACGCTAAAACGACATGCCATGAGCTCACAGACCGTCATGTGCTGCTGCGATGACGGCCTTTCTGTTCGTATCACACTTAAATGCCACACGTGGCTTTAACCATAAAGGACAGGGACACAGTTCAATCAGATTAGGATCTCTGGAGAATGGAAATGCTGTGTTGAAACTTCAGAAGGACATAACCCTTTTCATTGCCTTTGTTTTTGGTATGTTCAACCTTCAGGGCCATTCTGTATTATAACGTATGTGTTATAACTTACGTAGTTTACAAAATCTAGTGGATTCCATTGGTTACTGTTCAACCTGATGCAGTATTCATTCAGCACGGACATGCACGGTTCAAACCAAATATTGTAAGGATCTACAACTAACATAGAGTCCAGTGATCATAAATGCACACTACCAAGACAATGTTGTGACTACACAGGCTCTTTGCATTTCTCATGAATTTAAATGACTTGTCCTTCTCTTTATGTGAGCTATTGTAAATACATGTGGACAAAATGTAGCCAGAGGGTTGGACTTGGAAAGATGTTACATTGGACTGACAGTTACATGACTAAAAAGTTTAAATACTACTCACAACACTAGCTACATTTAATGCCATTTCAGTAGCATTACTCTAGTATACATAACGTCATTGATTTAACTGGAATAGGAATTATTTTAGACCACAATCCACATGATGATTCCCTGAGCTCTGGACCTTCAGAGGTGATGCAGTGTTGTGGTGTGTCTTGTGTAGAAAGCCGCCAAAATGTAGCACGTTACAGTTGAAAGGCTAGTGATATACTCTATTGCAACAATCAAAAGTCTACTAAGAAATACACTGACCCAAAAAATCGACTAAATTATGAGAGTTTGTATTTAGTTACTTTCCACCCTGACTGACAGTTTGATAATTGTTTTGATACCAGAGAATGAAGGAGTCATTCCTGTCTGTTCCATACTGTATGTAGACTATAATACTTGAACTTGTACTTAACTGAAGATTTGTGCAGATTGTGCATTGGACTGAGCAAATATATGGACTTTTATCATATATTTAAAAAGTTCATATATTTAAAAGTGGTTCTTATCAAGAAGTCTGAAAGATAAGAGCAGATGAAATTCAGATTCCAGACAAATGTGATGTGTGTCATCTGTGGTGCAGTGGGATAAGCAGGTGCTCTCCATCCAGAGGGTCTGCAGTTTGAATCTCACCTGATCATAGACTGTTGGTTTGAGTCAGTCTGCCGTTGGGCTACAATAACTACATCTCTAAAACACAGCTCTTATAGTGAGTGCATGTGCAGCACTGGATATAAGTCCTCCCTTTCTCCAGTTGCTAGTTTGACAGTTTCCAAACACATTTGCCTGAGTTTAGGTTCATGGACAGGGTCTATATCTGCAAAAATATTTTGTCCGAAACAGGTGGAGCGTTTCACAAGTCTGGAACCTGCTTTCAGAAAGTTAAGTTTTCAGAGTGCAAAGATTTCAAAATGCAGTTCAGGCATCTCCAATGTTACGGCAAATCTGCAACTTTTGTTTTGTTTGATGACACATCACAGCACCAGTGGTGTCTGTTCTGCATAAATGGATATGATGTTTACAACAGACTCCTGCTCCTCCACTGCACCACCAGCCACATGTGACGGAGAAAAAAAGAATAGATAACTCCACCACAGAGTTTGCCTTCATTAAGTCCATTTTGACATTATATTCCAGCCACACCTGAAGCCCACGTCTGCTCCTCGTCTCTTCTGTAGAGTTCACACACAAGCTGTACATTTAGAATCTCTGCTAAGTTTTTGTTTGCATCTCGCAACTTTTCCGTCCATGCTCAATGCCATCTCTTCTTCTGTTTTCGGGTGATTCTGTTGCAGTGTCACAGCGCCACCCTCAGGCCTGGTGTATAACGGTGGTTTGAGGCGTTATGAGTGTTGTGTAGATGCACACATTTATTGAACCCTAACCCTGTTTGAATATATAATATAATATATTAGATATTCAAACAGGGTTAGGGTTCAATAAACGTGTTGAACCCTAACCCTGTTTGAATATATAATATAATATATTATATATTCAAACAGGGTTAGGGTTCAATAAATGTGTGCATAAGACAATTATATATTATATAATTGTCTCTGTGTGGATGTAGCCTTAGAATTAGTCACTAAACTTATAAATAGACAATAACCAGCGACTACATTAAACATTTTAGAACAACATTCACAGTTTCAAGATTTTAAATAAAACGCCAATTGCTTTTAATACTCATATCCTATTCTTTTAAACATATTTGGCTGTAAAGGATAGTGTTGTGGATTATGTTTAATAGATAATAGATTGCCAAGACACAAAAGCAAAATGCAATGCGTTTTCCCATTATTGGACCTGTGTGACATACATGCATATTTCTGACACTAATGTATTACAAATAAAGCAACAAGATACTGTCTACTGCATATGTGATGACAGCTATTTATTCTACTGGTTTTGAATGACATATTAAATATTACATTATTCTCTCCGCTGCGATCTAGAATGTTTTCATTGATCAAAATACTCAGAGCCACAAGATCTCACGGAAAAGATGAATTGCAGCACTAGTATTCTTGAATCTTTGTTAAATTGATTTATACCACAAATAGTACAATTTTTGTCCCAAGCAAGCATTATTTTATAGCTTTGCATATAACTTTATGTCCCTTCACGTAGCAGAATAATGACAAGCAGGGCAATTTTCCAGTAAAGTATTGGAAGAATGGACATAATTTTCAACGTAAATAAACCTTCAACAACTTCTTACATATTTTGTTGCAATTCTAATCCAATCCCAACAAGAAAAGGTCCATCTCGGTAACGTCCATCATCGTTCAATGTTCCTGTCGTTGAAACTGGCTCTCACCTGTCGTCTTTTCCTTTAAAGCAGGTCCATGTCTCACACCTGTCGTCTTTACAGCGCTGTCAGTCTTTTCTCTAATATCAATGAAGAAACTTTTCCCATCTTCATTTTCCCTCGCTGTCCTTCTCTCATCATCTTTATTTTCTAACTTTCATCAGTGCATTGTAAACTGTATTTGTAGTTACAGTGAGGAAAATAAGTACTTACCCTACGATTTTGCAAGTTCTCCAACTTTGAACTTTTGGCGGGGTCTGAAATGTTCATCATAGGTGCATTTCCACCGTGAGAGAGAGAATCTAAAACACATTGTATGATTTTTTAAATCATTGATTTGTAAGCTATTGTTACAAATACGTATTTGACCACCTGAGACAGAAGCCTTTGTTTACAATTACAGAGGTTCCTGTATTTCTTGACCAGGTTTGCACACACTGCAGAAGGGATTTTGGCTCACTCCTCCACAGATCTTTTCTAGATCTGTCAGCTTTTGGGGCCATCTCTGAGCAACATGGAGTTTCAGCTCCTGCCAAAGCTTTTCTATTGGATTTATGTCTGGAGACTAGCCAGGCCCCTCCAGAACCTTGATATGCTTCTTATTTATTGGGGAAGACCCAGCCACAACCCATCTTCAGTGCTCTGGCTGAGGGCGGGATACGCAATACATGGCTCTATTCACTCTCTCCATAATAAGATAAGATATTCCTTTATTGTCCAGACATGGGGAAATTTCATAGTGCAGTTGTCCTGTCCCGTGTGCAGAAAAGCACCCCCAAAGCATGTTGTTTCCACCTCTGTGCCGTGGGCACGGACTGACCTGTAGAGAACACTGTGTACACGGACTGACCCATACACGGATCATGGTGGACAAAGAAGAGCACGGTGCTGTAGACATGGCAACTCTGTTAACATGGACTGACCCACACACTGCCCACGACACAGAGAGGACAGATGTGACCATCAGAGCACTTGTCAGTGAGCAGGGTTCTGACTTTTGCTTTTAGGGTTCGAGAGGTGACCAAATAGATCAAGTGGGTCGCCTGGACTTAATGGAGCGTGAGTTCAACTCATTTTTTTAACAAAGAATTACAGCAGTAACTTGCACTATTGAATCTTCAGACCTTACCTATTATATCATCAACTGTTGTTTACTCTTAACCTAATGAATAAGAGGCAGAGTGTTTAAAAAAATAAAACTGGCTAAAAGCGTGGGTAGGTTGGTAGGTTTGGAATCTGTGTGGAGACCAAACTGTACCTTAAGTCCTTGATTTTGTGCTATTCGCTGTTAAAGCACATCCCTCCTGTCATTGTGTGCCCTTGGCACTACGGCCTACTGCTGCTGCCTATAGCATCGACTAGGTCAGGGGTCAGAGGTCAGGGGACAGAGCTCTGATGACCAGGGCAGCACCAGTATTTGGCTGCTCTGAGAGGAGGGACAGGTGGACTCGGGATGAGACAAAGAGCAGAGAGAGAAAACACCGGCAACACATCCTATTGCTGTTGAGTTTACAAAACATGTATTTTATGGGACAGAAAAAATGTGTTGATCAGTAGGATTTTAAAGGGGGCAGATCATACGTTTTGTGATTTTTTTTCCCTGTTGTGTGAAGCACTTTGAATTGCCTTGTGTATGAATTGTGCTAGAAGGTGCTTGAGCACCTGAGCTCTATCTATGCACATCTCTGAGCATGTCCGCTTGATTTGAGGTCAATCCATTCATGTTTCTGCACCATTTAACATTGGCTTGCATTAACAGTAACAGACACATTTATTCGTGAGAGAATTGCACATGAACTGGACTGGAATATTAAGTAATATAACTTGAGGTGGACCATTTGGCTTCACAACAGGAGATCTTCAGAGCGGAGGGATGGACCCTGGGGCTGTCTGACAGACCAAGAACAGTCCACCTGCAACACTTCATTTCTGTTATACATTTACAGACAATTTTTTTGAATTAACTCAGTGGATCAATAGTATATTTTATGCACAAAACTGTTCTAAAACAGAGAAAGTGTGTGAATGTGTTTTACTAAAGATTGCATGCTGTAAATACAGATTAAATTATTATATATTATGATTCATTGCAATAACATTCCTCTATTACAGCAAGCGATTTCAACATTTACATTAACACATACCTTGACTTAACACACACATTTTAGTATGTGATGGGCTCTCAAAGTTAACTCTAAAATGCATTCAATTTAATCCAAACTGAATTCCATAACCATGAATTATTTGCACATTGTTCATTTTTACCAAAAAAGTTACATTTGAAATGTTAGGGCTGTTTTACTTAGTGCTCACATGTGTGTTCAAACCTAAATTATCTGCTGATTCTCTGGTACCTCCTTCACTTCAGGCACATAAACATCAGCCACCGACTGATCTGCACTCGACTGATGGAGTTTATGTGTGAATGTGAATGTGTGAGAGCAGCGCAGCTCATGAGTCGATCCTGAGCTTCTTTCAGGGAAATCACCTGCAAGCGGCAATGAAAGACCTTTATCCCACTAAACATCAGTGAAAAAAAAAAAAATAGTAATTTCAATACCATCTTGTCAAAGCGGATCTATTAGTACTTGGATGGGGGACCATAGTCACAAAGGCGCCGGTCCAGCTGGCAGCCCGGTGTAACGCTCCGCTTTTTTCTCACACTTTTTTCACACTTATTGTGCTTAATCTTTTGTATTTTGTAAATATTTTTTCTACTTTACTTGTACGATAGGGACACGTGCTGGAATCACTTTAATTCAACTTGTTTTTGACTTTGTTCGGCTGGATTATTGAGTGTTTTCGTCGTGTCGTCGTGATGTGCGCTGGCTCAGAGCCCCCCCGGCCCCCCCGCGCCCTCCGGCCACCGCCGACGTACAGTATGCCGCCGGTACACGTTTATATAAAAGAGGAACTTCATGAACGATCGGGACACGCACTGGAATCGCTTTAATTGAACTTGTTTTTGACTTTGTTCGGCTGGATTATTGAGTGTTTTCGTCGTGTCGTCATGATGTGCGCTAGCACCGAGCTAGCCCCCGGCCCCCCCGCGCCCTCCGGCCGCCGCTGACGTACAGTATGCCGCCGGTACACGTTTATACAAAAGAGGAACTTCATGAACGATCGGGACACGCACTGGAACTGCTTTAATTCAACTTGTTTTGACTTTGTTTGGCTGGAATATTGAGTGTTTTCGTCGTGTCATCGCGATGTGCCCTGGCTCCGAGCCCCCCCCCCGGCCCCCCCGCGCCCCCCGGCCGGCGCCGTACTGCGTTTACACAAAGGAGGAACTCATGAAACTGCAGAGAACCGTCGTCTTACCCTGAGATCGTCACGTTATCCCGGCGGACATCCTAAGATTTTTGTAAGAGATCTTCTACTGAAAGTGTTTTTCAAACTTCCTATAAGTGATCTGTTCTTTTCCTCTGTATCTACCTCTGTATCTACCTGCGTTGCATCAATGAAATTAAATTTCCCCATGTGGGATTATTATGCATGTAAATATTCTGACATCTTTTTAATATGAATGTTGGAAATGGCCGCATCAGATGATTATATTTTGGAGCAAGTAAAACCAGCCGACTTGTCCACAGGCATCACTTTCAATACCTGGAGAAGAGGGTGCGACGTTGTCCTGGAGCAGTGTCTCTGACAAACTGTCAAAGTCTATAGCAGTCATCTGTAGCACTGAGGTGTTTTCACGTGAAATAATAACCAGCCAACGCCAATTATCCCAAAATAGCTTCATTTTCATGCCACTATGCACTGCAGGTAGCATGTATAATTCAAGAGGGATGGACCCCATATGGAAAAATAACAGTGCTCTCTGAAAGATCCTGCATTTTGGAGTGAAATCATAGGTACAATCATTATTTAGAGCAGGGGTGTCAAATTAATTTGGGCCGCGGGCCGAATTTCGACGCTCAGGCTGGGTTGCAGGCCGAACATAACGTAAAACATAAAACAATTAAAGATATAATAAATAAAGAGCTTTATATAGCCTACGCTGTTTTGAAGCAATTACTGGATCGATTAAAAAAACATTACAAAACGGTTGTTCTCATAAACTGAAATGTATTTAGAAAAACAAGTGTAATTTCACCAACACTGTGCTTCAGTTTATGTGCATTACAACGTCAGAGTTTATCTACAGAGATAAACATTTAGTCAGAGGCAGAGGCGGAGCCAGACATTCTAATCATCCAGGGCTTAGCCCAAAAAGAAAGGGAGGGGGTTCATTCTGGCCAATATGATGTGGTTTTAGTGCAGTTACATACAGTAACACTCCAAAGGCAAAGACAGACTTTTTTCCTTCTGAGAGAGCTCCTCCCTCCAAAAAACGTTGAACAGAACAGCAGAGGTGACATTTAGTTATTCAAGAAATGGTACATTTTGATGTTCTTTAAAACAATCAGTGACAAAACAAATATGAAAAACATGCCCCTGACAGGGCTCGAACTCACACACCTTCCTCAGTGAGCTGTTTGTCCTGTAGTTTCTCTGCTTTAGCTTTGGAGATGAATAAAACCTGAGCCACTGCTACACCGACAACCACAATGAATTCATGGTTTGAACGATCATGTGCTGTTGTCTATTCTACGTTGGATAAACTTTGTTTTTCAGCACATGTTCTGAATGTCTCTTTTTTCCAGTCGATCTGCTTATTTATGCCCTTCACTTTTTGCAAAACCTCAGTTAAATGATAGAAAAGGCCAAATTGGTCAGATTGCGTGACGTGCTGTAAACACCGCACACTTTCTACGCTCCCGCCCACTTTCTACATGCAGCCAATCATACATCAGTTCAACAAAAATAACCAATGAAACGGGTAAAGAGAATTGAAGCCACTGTTGGATTCGAATCCTGGTCACCTGCGTTCCAACCCAACGCTCTACCTAAGATAAGATAAGATATTCCTTTATTGTCCCACATGGGGAAATTTCATTGGTGCAACGCAGGTAGATACAGAGGTAGATACAGAAGAACAGATCACTTATAGGAAGTCTGAAAAACACTTTCAGTAGAAGATCTCCTATGAATAAATAAAAACTCCCATAGGCAAATAAATAAATAAATAAATACATAAATACCATTGCATGTGATCACGACAGTAATTGCACATGAATATGTGTCACGACAGCACATAGATTGCACATGCATTTCACAGTAATTGCACATGAATTCCAACAGCAATTGCACATATGACAGAATTGCACATCAGTATTAGGTTAGGTCAGTTTTGCGAGTGTTCAGTACTAACAGTTTTTGTTATAAAGTCTGACAGCAGCAGGAAGGAAAGACCTACGGAACCTTTCCTTCACACAGCGAGGGTGGATCAGTCTCTCACTGAAGCTGCTCTCCAGAGCGGAGAGAGTGTCCTGCAGGGGGCGACACTCATGGTCCAGCATAGATGTGAATCTAGCCAGGACCCTCCTGTCCCCCACCTCCTGCACCGAGTCCAGAGCACAGCCCAGGACGGAGCTGGACTTCTTGATGACTCTGTCCAGCCTCTTCCTCTCCCTCTCTGTGATGCTGCTGCTCCAGCAGGCCACACCGTACAGGAGGGCTGATGCCACCACAGAGTCGTAGAAGGTTTCAGGAGTGGCCCTGTCACTCCAAAAGACCTGAGTCTACTCAGGAGGTAGAGCCGACTCTGGCTCTTCCTGTACAGTGCGTCTGTGTTATGAGTCCAGTCCAGTTTGTGGTTCAGATGAACACCCAGGTACTTGTATGAGTCCACTCTCTCAATGTCCCGTCCCTGGATGTTCACTGGCGAGGGGGCAGTGGGGTGGCGTCTGCGGAAATCCACCACCATCTCCTTGGTCTTCCCCGCGTTGATGAGGAGGTGGTTCCGCTGACACCAGTCCACAAAGTCCTGCGCCAGTCCTCTGTACTCCTCGTCATCGTCGTCCCTGATGAGTCCGATGATGGCAGAGTCGTCAGAGAACTTCTGCAGGACACAGCTGTCCGTGTCATGTCTGAAGTCTGCAGTGTAAAGGGTGAAGAGAAAGGGCGCGAGGACAGTGCCCTGGGGCGCCCCCACACTGCAGGTCCGAGTGTCAGACACACAGTTCCGGGCTCTCACAAACTGGGGTCGGTCTGTGAAGTAGTCCAGGATCCACTCTGCCAGGTCATACTCCACACCAGCCGTCTCCAGCTTGTCCCTCAGGAGCAGCGGCTGGATGGTGTTGAAGGCGCTGGAAAGATCGAAGAACAGAATCCTCAAAGAGCTGCCAGGCTTTTCCAGGTGAGAGAGAGAGCGGTGCAGCAGGGAGATGACAGCGTCCTCCACTCCGATGCCAGACCGATATGCAAACTGCAGCGGGTCCATGGCTGAGCTCACGGTGGAGCGGAGGTGGTCCAGGACTTGCCGCTCCAGTGTCTTCATCAGGTGGGACGTGAGAGCCACTGGCCAGAAGCTGTTGAGGTCTTTGGGGCGCGGTGTCTTAGGCACAGGTACCAGACAGGAGGTCTTCCAGACCTGTGGTACCACCCTCAGCTTCAGGCTCATGTTGAAGACATGCTCCATAACTCCACACAGTTCATCTGCGCAGGACTTAAGGAGCCTGGGGCTGATGCCATCAGGTCCTGCTTCCTTCCTCACTTTAATCCTCTTCAGCTCACTCCTCACCTGTGCTGCTGTGACAGTCAGTGGTTGGCAGGGGGACCGTGTGCTGGGGGGATGGGTGAGTCCAGGCGAAGTGGGGAGCTCATTGTCCGGGGCAGATAAGCGAAGAGGAACAGATGCACAGATGCAGGGCATTGTCCAGCTGTGGAAGAGGGAGCATGCAGCTGTGCAGGGGGAGGGGCGGGTGACCGATCAAACCTCAAGAAGTGAGCATTTAAATCACTCACCCACTGTAGATCCCCCTCTGTCTGGGCAGGGGGGATTTTGAAGCCCGAGATGGTTTTCAGGCTCCTCCACACTCCCTGAATGTTCTTTTGCTGCAGCTGCTCCTCCATCCTCCTCTTGTAGCCGGCCTCAGCCTGCCTGATCTTCCTCCTCAGCTCCTTCTGCACAGTCCTCAGCTCCTCCTTGTTCCCTGACCTGAAGGCTCTCTTCTTCTCCTTCAGCAGAGCCTTCAGTTCACGGTTAATCCATGGCTTGTTGTTTGGAAAACACCGCACCATCCGGGAGGGAACAATGTTCTCAAAACAGAAGTTGATGTAGTCCCTGATGCACTCTGTGATGGTGTTGATGTCCTTCCCATGTGGGCCATAGAGCTCAGTCCAGACAGTGGTGCTGAAGCAGTCCCTCAGAGCCTCCTCGCTCTCAGCAGACCACATCCTCACCTCACGGGACACCACAGGCTGCCTGCGCACGATGGGTTCATACACAGGCCTCAGATGTACAAGGTTGTGGTCCGAGCTGCCCAGGGGAGGGAGGGGGGAAGAGGAATAAGCCTCCTTGGTGTTGGCAAAAAACAAGTCCAATGTTCTATTCTCTCTGGTGGGGCAGGTAACATACTGGGTGTATGTTGGTAGAACAGAAGAGGGAGAAGCGTGGTTAAAGTCACCAGAGATGAGGAAGAGAGCCTGTGGATGCTGTGTTTGCAGCCTACAAGTGCAGGAGAGCAGTGCTTCACAAGCATTTTCAGCATTGGCAGACGGGGCCACATAGACTGCGATCAAAATCACATGTGAGAACTCCCGGAGCAGATAATATGGCCTCATGCCAATAGCCAATAGTTCAATATCCTTGTTACATAGCTGCTCCCTCACTGTGCAGTGTTCGGGTTTGGACCAGCTCGTGTTCACATACACCGCCAGACCTCCACCTCTTTTCTTCCCGCATTCTCTCGTTCTGTCCGCCCGCAGCAGATGAAAATTGTCCAAACCTACGAGTCTGGCATTTCTGCTGTTAACCAGGTCTCTGTAAAAATCAAGACGCTGCTGTCCCTATAAATCCTCTGGGACCGCATGAGGCTCGCTATTTCCGTCATTTTATTTTGAAGGGACCTCACGTTACCCATGACTACGGCGGGAACCGACTTCCTGTTTCCTCCTCTCTTCTCTCGGAGTTTACGTCCAGCCCGTCTGCTTCGTTGCGTTTTCCTTAGGATGTCCGCCGGGATAACGTGACGATCTCCGGGTAAGACGACTGTTCTCCGCAGTTTCATGAGTTCCTCCCGGCCGGGGGGCGGGGCCGGAGCCGGGGGACTCAGAGCCAAGACACATCACAACGAAACAACGAAAACACTCAATCCAGCCGAATAAAGTCAAAACAAGTTAATTTAAAGCGATTCCAGTGCGTTTCCCGATCGTTCGTGAAGTTCCTCTTTCATATAAACGTGTATATAAACATGTACCGACGACACACCGTACTTTAGCGGCGGCCGGAGGGCGCGGGGGGGGGGGCTGGTGGGCTCGCTCCGAGCTAGCTCACGTCACAACAACACAACGAAAAACGCTCAAATCCAGCCAAAAAAAGTCAAAAACAGTTGAATAAAAAAACTATTCCAGCACGTGTCCCTATCGTGCAGTAAAATAGAAAAAAATATACTAACTATATTTACAAAATATAGGAGATAAAGCACAATAAGTATGAGAAAGAAGAGAGAGCGTTTACACTGGGCTGCCAGCTGTAGCAGCGCCAAAAAGATCCAGGGCTTTTGGACAGAGATCAGGGGCTCAAGCCCCAAAGCCAGGGCCTGGCTCCGCCCATGGTCAGAGTTATTTGGAACTGAAAAATATTGTATTTGACTTTATAACAAAATAAACTTCTCAAGACCTAAAAAACCTGTAGTTATCTGTAGTCATCTGTAGTCATCTGTAGTTATCTGTAGTCACCTGTAGTCATCTGTATTCATCTGTAGTTATCTGTAGTCACCTGTAGTCATCTGTAGTCACCTGTAGTTATCCGTTGTTATCTGTAGTTATATGTAGTCACCTGTAGTCATCTGTAGTCATCTGTAGTTATCTGTAGTTATCTGTAGTTATCTGTAGTCATCTGTAGTCATCTGTAGTCATCTGTAGTTATCTGTAGTCACCTGTAGTTACCTGTAGTTATCTGTAGTCACCTGTAGTCGTCTGTAGTCACCTGTAGTCACCTGTAGTCATCTGTAGTCATCTGTAGTCATCTGTAGTCACCTGTAGTCACCTGTAGTCATCTGTAGTCATCTGTAGTCACCTGCAGTCATCTGTAGTCACCTGTAGTCATCTGTAGTCATCTGTAGTCATCTGTAGTCACCTGTAGTCATCTGTAGTCACCTGTAGTCATCTGTAGTTATCTGTAGTCATCTGTAGTCATCTGTAGTCATGTGTAGTCATCTGTAGTCATCTGTAGTCATATGTAGTCATATGTAGTCATATGTAGTCATCTGTAGTCACCAGTAGTCACCTGTAGTCATATGTAGTCATCTGTAGTCATCTGTAGTCATCTGTAGTTACCTGTAGTCATCTGTAGTCATCTGTAGTCATCTTTAGTCATCTGTAGTCACCAGTAGTCACCTGTAGTCATATGTAGTTATCTGTAGTCATCTGTAGTCATCTGTAGTCATCTGTAGTCACCAGTAATCACCTGTAGTCATCTGTAGTGTAGAGCTAGACCTGAGCTACACCTGAGCTAAACCTGAGCTACACCAGAACCAAACCAGAGCTACACCAGAGCTAAACCTGAGCTACACCAGAGCTAAACCTGAGCTACACCTGAGCTAAACCTGAGCTACACCAGAGCTAAACCTGAGCTACACCAGAGCTAGACCTGAGCTACACCTGAGCTAAACCTGAGCTACACCAGAGCTAAACCTGAGCTACACCAGAGCTAGACCTGAGCTACACCTGAGCTAAACCTGAGCTACACCTGAGCTACACCAGAGCTAGACCTGAGCTAAACCTGAGCTACACCTGAGCTAGACCTGAGCTACACCTGAGCTAAACCTGAGCTACACCTGAGCTACACCTGAGCTACACCAGAGCTACACCTGAGCTACACCTGAGCTAAACCTGAGCTACACCAGAGCTAGACCTGAGCTAAACCAGAGCTAGACCTGAGCTAGACCTGAGCTACACCTGAGCTACACCAGAGCTAAACCTGAGCTACACCTGAGCTACACCTGAGCTACACCTGAGCTAAACCTGAGCTACACCAGAGCTACACATGAGCTAGACCTGAGCTACACCTGAGCTAAACCTGATCTACACCTGAGCTACACCTGAGCTAAACCTGAGCTACACCAGAGCTACACATGAGCTAGACCTGAGCTACACCTGAGCTAAACCTGAGCTACACCTGAGCTACACCTGAGCTAAACCTGAGCTACACCAGAGCTACACCTGAGCTAAACCTGAGCTACACCTGAGCTACACCTGAGCTAAACCTGAGCTACACCTGAGCTAAACCTGAGCTACATCTGAGCTACACCTGAGCTACACCTGAGCTAAACCTGAGCTAAACCTGAGCTACACCAGAGCTAGATCTGAGCTACACCTGAGCTAAACCTGAGCTACACCTGAGCTAAACCTGAGCTACACCAGAGCTACACCTGAGCTACACCTGAGCTAAACCTGAGCTAAATCTGAGCTACACCTGAGCTAAACCTGAGCTACACCAGAGCTACACCTGAGCTAAACCTGAGCTACACCTGAGCTAAACCTGAGCTACACCTGAGCTAAACCTGAGCTACGCTAGAGCTACACCTGATCTAGACCTGAGCTAAACCTGAGCTAAACCTGAGCTAAACCTGAGCTACACCTGAGCCAAACTTGAGCTACACCTGAGCTTAACCTGAGCTACGCTAGAGCTACACCTGATCTAGACCTGAGCTAAACCTGAGCTAAACCTGAGCTACATCTGAGCTAGACCTGAGCTAAACCTGAGCTACACCTGAGCTAAATCAGGATTAGAAAAGGAGAGCTTAAAAATGTGACTGAAAAATATTCATCGTCAAAATAAATGCTGCGTTTTAAAACAGAATAATGCTTAATAATGCAATAATGTTTTAAAACAGAATAATGATGTTCATATTTTAGGTTTTCTACCAGTACGAGGTCATTGAGGCCACATCCACGTGGAGACAAAACTGTCATATTTTTCACAACAAAACAAACATGGAGGCTTTCCGGGCGGCAGTGAAGCAGAAAGAGATTTTGCTGCAAAAGCCATGTAGAGGAAATCATATTCTGCAGGACGTACAAACGCTGTACGCCGTCGCTGTTACGGTTACTGTCAGAGTTTACCGCATGCGTCGTCAAGGCGGGGCAATGACGCAACCTTCACCAAAAGTTGTGGCTAACGGCGTAACATGGCGTAATATAAACACTGAACTTTTTGAAAAGGTTTTTAAAACCTTTTCAAAAAGTTCAGTGTTTATACTACAAAAAAACGTCTGCTCCATGTGGATAAAACACAAAATATCTTTGCGGATTTGCCAGAGAAAACAAATATCTTTGTTTGATTGCACAATCAAAGGTATATGTTTTTAGGCCTGATCTAAATGAGACTTAAAGACTTAATGCCTACTTAATGAGCCCAGATCCATGAAAACAAATTAGAGAATATGAAGAGGAGGAAGCGACTTGTGAAAGGCCGCTCTGGAGAAGCTTTAGGAGAACATTAGGCCCACCAATGCGCACATTTATAACAGCGCTTCATTAAACATACGTGTTAACTGTCTTTTGTACAGAAAAAGGGGTTGAATGTTGAGATAGTGAATCATTGTAGGTTGTGCAGGTGTCACTTGCAGCTCTCCTGTTCTGTTCACAGAGGGAGAGAGCGCATTACATTATGACATACTTTTGGGAATTCAAACGTTTCAAAAAAATCAAAAGGCAGAAGCATTAATACCCTTCCACTCAGACACACGTGTTTGAGCTCAGTTCAAGCGGGAACAGGACCAAATCAAGTCTAAAAGGATCATGTTTTAGGATCCCGATTATACTGGGACAAAAACACACCCTAAAAACGTGTTGGGTTAGAATGCTACAATGATACACTTACATGAATAGATCATAAAATGAACCACAAAATGGCAGAAATATCACTCCTTATTTGGGAGATTTCAAGTTGCTTCTGTCTCTTTTAAATGTCATTTTTAATCGTTTTAATTATAGACGCTTCACTCAATATTCTATTTTTGCATTTCTCTAAAACAATAACATTATCTCCCACCCCTGGCGTGGGAGTGTCCCTTGAGATTTTCCATTTCATTTTCATGGGGGTCTGAAAACACAGAGTCTCACTGAGAAACAGAGGGACATTATGCATATAATACAATAGATCAACTGTAGCAAAAGCATGTTGCACAAGGACGACAGCACAATGGCTTAAAGCTGTGATTAACACAACATGCCAGTGTGTGTTTTCTTCATGCTCATTAGCACGCATTTAGAACCAGAGAAGGTTTATTGTCAATGAACAAAATTCACAAACATAGGAAGTTGCTTTGGTGATTTGGTGCAACATAGAACAATGAACGATGATAGAACAACCTATATAAAATCAAAAAGGGCATGCATTGAAGAGAAACAATACAACTTTACTATAAGATGAAAATAAAACTAGGCTTTACAGTTAATTTTACACAATGAGGCAGATCTTTTTTTCCTGGTGTCATTATCAATATCATTTTTTTTTTAACATGCTTTCCAATTTGCACACTTGAACAGAACATGCTAAAGTCTGTGTACTTGTAAAACTTCCGTCTGGCTCATCGCATTCTGAATAATACAGTGATTGTTATCATTATCGTGCCCACTGCGCCCAGCATGTCCAACCGCCGTGTGATCCAAACCTTCTCCCAGACAAGACAAGAAAAGCCAACTACAAGAAGCCAAAGCGTTTGACGAGTTCATTTGCAAAAGTGGCGTGGTCGCAGATGATTATCTCTGTAATTGTTTGTAAAAAAAAGTATACTGACAGTGATAGTCAGACGATATTATGTTAATCCAACAGAAATGTGTTTAACTTGTCTCTAAACGAAGAGGTTGAGGTTTAATTATCAGATAAAAACGGAGAAATATCACATTTTGCCCTTATTTGAAAGTTTGCTTCAAACTTTTAACCATTTGTATTTTTAATCAGCTATTTTTGTTGCACGTTTTATTCTAAATGTCACACTCTATATTCACATTTTGCCTTTTTTTTGTGCCTATTTTCATCTCTTTTTTTTTAAAACAATTTCCACAGATAATTTGGCATTTTTCTCAAAAACGGGTGGAATCATATTTGTTTTGAACCAAAGTAGATTTGCCCTTTGAAAACGCAGCTAGACAACAGTAAATTGTCAGCCTTCAACTTTTTTTTTTAACAAATGGCATTTATCTGTTTTTGCAAATTTGACCACAGCATCATTACATGTACTGCAAAATGCAAAATGTGATCATCAGGGCCGTGTCGAGACATTTAGACTTTTTGACCCTTAAAGCTGTTTGTTCTTTTACATATGAATAAATGACATTATGTTGTTTTTCATTTTCTGTTTCACAGTTTTATTTTTGTAAGGGCATTTTTTCTTCATAGTTTTGGCCGGGGTGCGACTTATACTATACTTACTTACTTATATACTTATACTCCGGAGCAACTTATATGTGATATTATTTGTTATTTTCACACTTGCAACTACATTTCATACTCCAGTGTGACTTATATATGTTTTTTTCTTCTCTATTATGCATTTTTTGGCTGGTACGACTTATACTCCAGTGCGACTTATAGGTCGGAAAATACAGTATATTTGGTCATCAGAGAAGTAAAAGTGAAATAATGATAAATAATAATGGGCAGTGTTGTTTTATGTATGTTTTATTACAGCTTTAAAACACAAAAGCAGAATATGACACATACAATAGAACAATATACAGTTAAACCTGCCATTCTTCTCGTTTTTTAATACTGTACAAAGGACAATTTAAGCCCTATTATGTGAGCGTTCAAATCAATATTCTGCCTTATTACATCTGGTTTGTCACAGTCTGTGGACGTTGCACATGCTGAGACAACATGAGCGTTGTTCATGTCCTGAGCACTCCAGGGAGCGCGGAGTACAGCCGTAACAGATTTCATATTGACTTTCACAAATTGGAGTGTGTCTGCTTGGTATGAGCTTGTGCGGCTCTACACCTGCAGCTTGATACTATTAGCCCTTTGAGCAGTGATCCGACGCTCGACATGTGAGGGGCCGGTCCCACCAGGGAATGGGAACATACAATGAAATAACTGGGCCATTACACATGAACGACTCCATGTGCTGATACAACGCTCGGATATACTGTGTCTATTGGCCCGTGGTACATTTAGAGGTGGAAAGTAACCTTATTTACCTTTTACTGTAACGAATATTTGTAACACTAGAGGACGTTTGTGTAGAACTTAATCATGGGCAATACAAGATATTTTTATTTCAATCAAGTGATTCCATGGTGAATGTCACAATCGAATACCAATTCCTTTTGTATTCTAATGTATTGAAACTAAAATGCACTATCTTTTAATATCAGTGTGTATAGACTAGACTAGACTATATAGAAAATAACATGTACGCAGATCTGACATGTTTACGCTGATGAAAGAGGAAGTCGGAAAACCCAAACCTGCCAAGCAAATAAGCATTTTGCTTTTTTGCATCGTCTTATTAAAAGATGCATTGAAACTCCTCCAAACATAATCTTATTTTGGCACCTTGAGGCTCTCATTTACTTATGTTCCACCTGAGCTAAACTGTTCTAAAAATGAAATAAGAGCAGATAAACTAAAATACAATTAGACATTTAAAGTATTGATATTTTGGCCTGAATTTGCCCATCATTAATACTAGTAGCAGCAGTAGTGTTAAGTTCACTGTTTTTCTCTTGGGCAAGACACTTTTTACCCAGATTATTAACCACATTATGGACTTGGATGGAGCAAACATAATTCGGAACATCGTCGCTGGATTAAGAACTCAAATTGAAAAATTAAAACGTGTCCATGGGACGATAAACCGGGACGAGGGAGCCTTTCTACTCCCACACACCTGGAGTATTGATCTGAAAAATACATTTACAGAAGAGCAAATGAACCTCATTGGATGAAGACACTTTACTTATGGATGAATGTGACTTTGTAGTTTCAGCACTAACAGTATTTAAACATACTTGATTTTGATATTCGACTTTAAGTGCACCATTTCCAAACCAGACTCCTGTGTTTGGGCCCAATGCGGCTCGTGTCAAAACCATTAGGACTTTATTTGACAAACACATCTTTGAATCAGACTTTCACATTCAAAGTGTCCCATGATGCCAGCGTTCATCTTAATTCATGTGGTTTGCAATAAAACAAGCTGTTTAACGCCCCAAGGTGTCTGAAAGGTAATTAACTAAAGTGGTTTCATTCATTTGAGCTCTCGTTTGGAATGATGCGCTCCCATCTGCTATGTCTACAAACGATCTGCAGTGTTGCAAAATGTTCCAAATGTATTTTCATATTATATTTGGAGTGTCACAAACCAGTAGAGGCAGATATTGTTTAATGAGCACACATGTTGTAATTGCAGCACTACTGGCGGTGGAGGGTGTTTTTGTGTTGATTGAGTTCACTGAAAATAAAGTGGGTAAAGGATGAGATATAAGATATTTATCACTCCATTCAGTTTGTTCACAGTTAGAATTAGTGATAGTATAAACTAGATGCAAATTATTCTGTGTACTGCATTTTTAGGCCAATTGGAAAAATCAAATAGAAGCTTAACTGAAGGCAAATTGTGAGGAATGCAATTAACTTTGGGAGAGTGTAATAGAAACTGTACTTTAAGGCCGTGTTCGGGCTGTGTGTTTGTTTGTATGCGGTTTTGAAGTATGTGTACATCCTTTTTTCTTCTTCTTTGGATTGTGTAGCGCTCGGTCTGGGGTGTGGATTTATAAAATTGTGTTTGGATGTTGTCTATTTTCATTGCGCCACATTTCAATAAAGGCTCATCTTTTCTCACGTAAATCTTGTCATTTTGAAAAATATCATGTTTTTGACTACTGCAGCTATAAACTCATTATTTTAAACACAGTAGGTCCTCTCCTCCTGCTGGAGAACTGCTGCAGGGTGATGATCTTTCAGCTGCATCACGGTATTTAAAACCAGCTAATGTGGTGAGTGGCTTTTCATTTCTGAAACAACCGAGTGGAAAGACAAATCCCGTGGTCATGGATGTCATTGTGTTTGAGAAGGGTCAAATCTTTAGCATCGAGCAGAGAAAACATCTGAGGAGAAGCAGAAACTAATGTACTACAGATCTGAACCCCAGTGAGCGTGTTTGAGCTGGAGAAGGCTTTGGGCAGTGGTCACTCTCTCACATCATCAATACAAGATCAACTGGTGGAAAATAATGCCCATACTTCCCAACTCTCCCGATTTGGTCGGGAGTCTCCCGATTTGGGGCCTGTCTCCAGATCGGAAGATATTTCAATCGAAAAATAAAAAATCGACCTTTTGTACGCCGTTATCCTTTATTTTGGTAGCAAAGGCGAGCAGGGGGAACATACGGGGGACACGGGCGCCGCCATGTTTGTTGTGATTACGCTGCTGGGCGTTTCCCTCCCAGAATGCAAAGCAGGTCGAATTTATTATTAAATCTACACCATGATGTTGAACGACATGAGCGTTGGCAAAGATACTGGGGCCGACAAGGACGAAGAGACTGTTAAAAATAAATGATTCTACATGGTATGTCTACTACAGAAACATACCCTGAGCTGCGCAAAGTGGGACGGATATGCGTCCTGTAAGCCATGTGGTTCGCATTTCAGTGTTATCGTTCGTTTATTTTCGTTCATTTCTTTTAATGCTGTTAAAATATGAAATCTCCCGCTCAGGGGGGCAATCACCCGCTCTTTTATGCGTTATCTCCCCCCTGGAATGGTAAATAAGTTGGGAAGTATGAATGCCACAGTGGATGGAAATAAATCTTTTAATATTGCAGAAGCTCATTGAAACCATGCCACAGCGAACGTGTGCTATAATCAAAGCTAAAGGCGGTCCTACCAAATACTTATGGCCATTTTGCTCTTTTTTTTGGACAGGCAGTGTACATGAGTCCTCCTCCTTTATCCTCTTTTTCCTTTGGGCTGCTGCTAAATATAATGTGTACTAGTGTTTAAGATAAAAGACAAATATAACATGTATGGGGGATAGGGGGAAATGGGAATTTTTGGAGCAATAGCATCTGGAATGTAGGAGAAAAACTATTAAGCATATATATGTACGAATCACTCTATTTACAGAGCAATTTAGAAAGGGGAAATGATAAGGAGAAACCATTATGACATGTATAAAAGCTTTTAAAAGTCAATTTTGCTCAATGTGTCTCCTTCAAATGTTTGTTTTTGCTTCTCAAGACGAAAGACCAGCGACTGCACTCGTCGTAAAAATCATGTTACGATCATTTTATTAATGGATGGCAGACAACAGATCCCAGTTTGCCTTTTGTCAGTGTTTACTTCTGAAAGAAAGAAACATTTTGGCTGAACATATATTAAGGAAACTTACTTAAGTCTCGAGCAACTGGAACGTATTGGTCATTGTTGCATTTTGAGCTGTGATTATTGGAGTATTTCTTTACGTTTCTGCTTCTTTTTTCGACGTTCTCCCTGGACATATTTCCGTGTCTCCTACAGCAGCAAAAGGTGAAACCAACTCCCGCACTCTTCACCACAACGCCCTGGCAACCCTCGGATGTAAAGATAGCATCGTACGGGAACACGGATTAGTTCAGCCGCTCCTTCAAAGCAAAACGGCCTCGCTCCATCATTACCGTGAGTCCACACGTCTCCGTCCACACGTCTCCTGCTGGCCTGCTACAGCACACGTGTTTAGCACTTCAGATGGACTTGACAAGTGCACTTCTCATTACCCGGAAGAGCAGCAAAGATCAAACGCTTTCCTCCAGCCACAGTTACACACCGACGGAGCTAAACTTACAGTGGGGACTCAATTTAGAGAACTTACAGTGCACAACAATTCACTGAAAGGTGGAACATGTTGTTTTTTCGGTCATTTACAACTAATCATTCTATTTATTTTGATATAACTTTGATTGTATCTGTTTGTATTTACGGTGCATTATTTTCACTCTTTGGAATTTGCTATGATTAATCAAAGGTATGTAATAAAAGAAAATAGTGGAATTGAAAAGTCATTATTCTCAAGGCTATATATTCTAAATAAACGTTTTGATGTCATTGTATCCTACGTTCATGAAAGATTTGTCAAAACATTAGTACTTATACAAACATTACATCACTATTAGATTCCAAAAATGTATTACATTTACTTTACTTATAAAGAGGGACAAAACTCCTCAAGCAGAGAATACAAAACACACATGAAAATACAAAACACAGAATATCTAGCTAAAATATCAATAAAACAAACAATGGGGCATTCAATAAGTTAACATGAACACACACTTAGACATACAATATGGATAAGATAATCTTCATTTGTCCCACAATAGGGAAATTCCAATGTTGCAACACAGAAACAGATTAGGCACAGAAGTATGATCATAAAGAAACAGATAACTTATATTTTAATTAACTGTTATAAAAAACTCTTACTAAAAAAAACCTCTTAAACTCAAAAATAGAAGAGAATCATGCAAAGCAGGAGCACTGGCATTGTGGGTAATCATTAGCAAATGCTTTGAATTCATTAAAAGGCATGAGCTTATATAATAGTCTCTGTGTTGTATTCCACAAACACACACTTTTCCTGACTCAGTGTTGACACATGTTGACGAGTGTGAGATAAAAGTGTTAAAGTAAGTTACACTTCATCGTCATAGTCGACAAATGTAAGTTTTATGTAAGCTTTTGCGTAAACAATGCATGGTAATGTCGGTGTAATCCCTCATTCGTCCAGGCGTGTTCCATAGTAGAAAAAGCTTCAGTTGTAGTCATCTGGACTCAGTTTGAAAAAAAGACGTTTCGACTCTCATCCAAGAGTCATTGTCAATAAAAGAATTTAGATCGAGAACTCCGATATTAATACTGTTCTGTGGTAAGACCCGCCCATTGGGCGGAGCCTTCCTGAAGTAGAAAGAGTTGTTTGTTTCAACAGAAACTCCCCCCTTGTATCTACCGAGCTAGCCTATTCAGAATCTTAATGGCCTATTATAATCCTCTTTGTCTTTGTGAGACCCTGGCTCAACCACCCTGAGTACCTGATTAGCATCTAAATGTCCTGGTCCTGGTCCTCTACCTTTCCAGGGGTTCAGTATACCATTATAGATACCAGGAAGATAGAATCTGAGCCCTCCATTTCTGTTTAAAGAAGGTCTTTCTTTTTTAACAAAAATAGCTTCCTTGACTCCTCTTTCAAACCATCTTTTCTCCCTGCTTAAAACATTCACCTCACCGTCTTCAAACGAGTGATTAGAGGCTTCAAGATGGAGATGCACGGCACTCTGAGGTCCTGAACTTGTATTTCTTCTGTGCTGATAAAGCCTCTTGTGTAGAGGCTGTTTTGTCTCACCTATGTACCGTTCTTTACAGCTTTCTTCACTGCATTGGATCGAATAAACTACATTGCTCTGTTTTTGAGTCAGCAACTTGTCCTTAGGGTGAACCAGTTTTTGTCTTAAAGTGTTTCCTGGTTTAAAATAAACAGGGACTTCGTTTTGTCTAAAAATTCTCTGCAGTTTTTCCGATAGGCCAGACACATAAGGGATAGAAACACCCTTCCTTCTCTGTTCAGTTTCCTTTTGTCCTGCTTCTTGGTTCTCTTCACTCTGTTGAGAGCCCAAGCGGGGTAACCACAGGCTGAGAGGGCATTTCGGACATGTTTTTCCTCTTTCTTCTTGCCCTCTGAGCTGGTGGGCACACCTTGAGCTCTGTGTTGTAAGGTTCTGATCACTCCCAGCTTGTGCTGTAGTGGGTGGTTGGAGCCAAAGAGCAGATACTGGTCCGTGTGTGTAGGTTTCCTATATACTTCTATTTGGAGTTTCCCGTCCTCTCCTCTGATCGTGGAACAATCAAGAAAGGCCAAGCGATTCTCCTTAGCGTCTTCTCTTGTAAACCTGATATGTGGGTCCACAGCATTGATGTGATCAGAGAAGGTTTCCAGCTCTTGTTTCTTGATTGTTACAAACGTGTCATCGACCAGCTCAGAGGGCAAGAAGAAAGAGGAAAAACATGTCCGAAATGCCCTCTCAGCCTGTGGTTACCCCGCTTGGGATCTCAACAGAGTGAAGAGAACCAAGAAGCAGGACAAAAGGGAAACTGAACAGAGAAGGAAGGGTGTTTCTATCCCTTATGTGTCTGGACTGTCGGAAAAACTGCAGAGATTTTTTAGACAACACGAAGTCCCTGTTTATTTTAAACCAGGAAACACTTTAAGACAAAAACTGGTTCACCCTAAGGACAAGTTGCCGACTCAAAAACAGAGCAATGTAGTTTATTCGATCCAATGCAGTGAAGAAAGCTGTAAAGAACGTTACATAGGTGAGACTAAACAGCCTCTACACAAGAGGCTTTATCAGCACAGAAGAAATACAAGTTCAGGACCACAGAGCGCCGTGCATCTCCATCTTGAAGCCTCTAATCACTCGTTTGAAGACGGTGAGGTGAAGGTTTTAAGCAGGGAGAAAAGATGGTTTGAAAGAGGAGTCAAGGAAGCTTTTTTGTTAAAAAAGAAAGACCTTCTTTAAACAGAAATGGAGGGCTCAGATTCAATCTTCCTGGTATCTATAATGGGTTACTGAACCCCTGGAAAGGTAGAGGACCAGGACCAGGACATTTAGATGCTAATCAGGTACTCAGGGTGGTTGAGCCAGGGTCTCACAAAGACAAAGAGGTTTCTAATAGGCCATTAAGATTCTGAATAGGCTAGCTCGGTAGATACAAGGGGGGAGTTTCTGTTGAAACAAACAACTCTTTCTACTTCAGGAAGGCTCCTCCCAATGGGCGGGTCTTACCACAGAACAGTATTAATATCCGAGTTCTCGATCTAAATTCTGTTATTGACAATGACTCTTGGATGAGAGTCGAAACGTCTTTTTTTTCAAACTGAGTCCAGATGACTACAACTGAAGCTTTTTCTACAATGCATGGTAATACTGGTCCAAGTTTTATTTCTAAGTTTTCTAGTTCGACAGTATGACATTACATGACCAAATTACAAGTCAGATCTGTGGAGTGGTGACAGTAAGAATCCAAGCTTTTGAAGGTATGACCAATAAAAACACTTTTAATTGAAATAAATGGTTAATTAAGTTCAACTAGGTAATTGATAACCCCCTCCAGAAAAGTTGCACAGTGTACCAATCAGTTCAGTCCAGTTCTGTACTTCAGTAAATACACAGTTCCCATCACATACAACATAAAACAAATGTGTTCGATCAATATACTAACCTTCTTCGTGTTTTTCCAAATATTGCGTTGTACTTGCACTTCGGATCCAGCTGGAACTCTGTTGTTTTAGATGGAGAACAAATCAAAAAACATGCTATAAAGTAGATGGATCTGTGTGAAATATCCAATGTTTAAGTGAAAACTGCTTTTTAGTCTGTGTAGAACTTATTTTCCCACGAGGTTGTTAATTAATACAACTGGAAGAAGGATTAAATGAAATGGCAGCGCCCAGACGGGCTTCTGGGATAAGCAGCAATTTTTATTGCTAGAACTACAAGTCTTTTAAGCCTTTGTAGCAGCCGCCCTGCCCCTGCTGCTGCTTAGGGTCAGCGCTCCTCTGCCTAACCCCATGCAGACTCACACAACAAACTGTACAGCTGCAGGACTTCAGCAGAGAGGTATGAGCGGGTGCCTTTGCAAACACACGGAAGAGAGAAGACGTTTTAAGAGCTGCGCTAATGTGGTTAACAAGAAGCTCTGTGAGGCACACATTACATCCAAACAACAGCAAAAACTGGACCGATCTCACTGCAGTGTTATAAAGCTTTGACTTTAAGCTCTTATTCTGTCAAACCAATGTCCATGTGTTCTGGTGTATGAAGGAAGGGAATCAGCCCATGGCTTCAATATGGCATGTTCAGAGCCTGTATATCATGTATATTCATTAACATGCACAGTCCAGACCAAATAAACAGATCATCATAATAATATTGTGGTTGTTAGCAGCAACATATTCATGTGTCATCCTGAAAATACATGAATATGAACTAAAGGTCTGTATGTGCACCGATGTGGCCGGAACTGTGACCATAACTTTGACTTTGTGTGAACTCCAGCAATGAGTCTGCGGCTGCACAAACGACATGAACTACTCACAGTGTAAGAGAATGCTTTCGCTTTTACACAAAGTCACAATTAAGTGCCCTGGCTCGGACTTGCACTTCATATTCTCCTCACGCTGTTAAAAAGCTGCATTAGCTTTAAGTGACACATTAGCTGTTCACCGTACGAGGCTGGAGGTCACCCGCTCACCTTCACGGAAATGCCATGCTGATGTGCTGATTCATCTTGGGCTCCTGTGCGTGTGTCAGCGCAAACGTCAACAAATCAGCCAAATGACTGCATTTATATCACCAACAGGAATCAAAGTGAATGAAGTGCCAAATAGCAAGTGTTTCTTATTATATGATGTTAGCTTATGGCTCAAATAGTTCAGATCATATCTCGCAGTTCCTGGTTAGAGCCCCTAACTCCTTTGGGGCTACGTCGTGGGGCCAATCATGTCAAAAAGGAGCTTTAACTGCATTTGAAGAATCTTAACCAGTGGTGGGAACAAAGGACAAGTCCCATCGCTTTTTATTTAAAACCCACTACATGGACTAAAATAAGCTCCTTTACTCCATTACTTCTTGTGAATTTCAACTTTTTTCGACTTTATTTATGAAATCATGACATGATTTAATAAATGCCACAATTGAAACCGCAGCTGTTGAATGGAAAGCTCTGCACTAAACCCCACAGACTGTGTCATCTCTGACTATGAAAAATGTAGACGTGAACCACTTCCAACAACAAGCACACGCACAGTACAAGCGGAGGTGGAGGAGCCAGATTGTGGACGATTTTGCAATGATTAGGATTTGGGAGGAAGCGATCAAGTTTTCAAAGCTCAACAGTTTATATTTATACAGTTTGCATAAATGATTATGCAGTTGCCTTTCTGAGAGAGCTATTCGAGCCGATGATGCACTTCCAGTAGTAAAAGGTTTTCTGATGGAGCCCATGATTGTAACGCAGAGTTCAGTGCCTCCTTCTTGTTCCTGTTTGTTCCCAGGAGCCTGCAGCTTGTTCAGCACCTGCAGATCATCAGCTCGATCAAAACACTCACCTGCTCGACGTGATCTGTTCTGATTCTGCTGCAGCCCTCCAAAGTTGAAGATTATTGAGTCCTCAAAAGTTTGATATGGTTGAACTCTGTGACATTTATGTGTGACTGGTGGGTTTGAGAGGGAATGAGGCCGGCAGATACCATCGCGACGCAAGCTCTATCCAGGGACAATATTGATATTAATGTTCTGCTCGATCAGAGTGGAATGAAATCTCTTATTTTGTCCAAGACCATGGAAAAGTGGCAGAACAGGTAGAGGCAAGATTCCTATTCAGCAGGTTTGACTGTGTCCGTACAGGGATCCTCACAGTCCTAACGGTACAGAAAGGAACGCAATAGAACTTAAAACAAAGCACATGATCTGTGTAATCTTTCCGTCGAATATTTGGGCCCACAACAAACTAAAATTGCATTCTGTCAACTGGACAATGGTTTTTAGAGTGAATACATTTCACGACTCATCCAAGGAGTTTCTTAACTATAAAATGCTGCACTACATTATCAGTTCTGGTGTAACTTAAACTGATGGATTCACAGTTTTATCATAGACTCACCACCTTTAATGGCCAATCTGTGAAGACACTGGACACCCCCCCCCCCCCCCCCCCCAGTCATGGATTAATACAATACATAAACTGGCATTGAAGCCTTCGCCGAGGTGCTGTGGTTTTTAAGTTCCAATGCTAAAACTGCCTTGGAAGACCAGGCTGTAACCATAGGACTCCTGATCGTCTTCAGGAAGCACACTCTCAGATCTAGACCTGTTATTTCATTCAAATTGTCATCTGCAACACAAACATGGAATGATTAGAATGTTACAGCGCATAACTTGTAGAAGAGGTTAGTACAAACACAATGGGGGAAATGAGAGAGGAACAACACAGATCTACAAAACCCTGCATATGTTTTATCCAAAATGGGCTTTCAATAAATCTAAGACCACTGGGCAATGGAGAACAAGAAAGAATGTGCGTCAGGACTTAAATCCCTGACCTGAGCCTTGAAAGGCGTGTGATGTACTACTGCATTAACACAAAACGTTCTGGACAGCACCAAAACAGCAGCACATATGCCAGAATGTGTAATGTTCTACCCCTAAAAATAAAACAAAACACACACAGAAAACAATTGAATAGTTTTTTTGCGCAGCAGAGTGAGCTTCAGTTTCACCCAACACATTTCACTCAAATATTGGGAGACGGTGGAACCTAATTTCCAAAGCCGAGAAGCAATCTGGGTTTTGTTTTCAGATGCTGCGGTCGCCAAGTCTCCAAAGTCTCCAAATCCAGATTACTTGTTCTTCTTATTTATGCACTGGGTAAAGACGTCTGAAATCTTTATGGATTTACTCAAGAGCCCATGTAATTTGATCAGATTATGACTTTGTTTTGTTACGCGTGCTCTGAGCCCAATTTGAGTTTCGACTTTGTACCAACACCAGTGCTTTAAATAGTCATAATTTCATTTCTGCATTGCCTGTAAAGAAAAACACAGAGGAATTAAAATAGTTCCTCTCATTATAGAAGCAAAAAACAATTGTGTCAACTAAAGAACATCATAGATAAGGAATTACTGTAACTTCATAACAAGCGACGTGAAAAAAGAAAGGTTTAAGATTGTTTTTCTTGTTGGTGAAATATCCAGATGCACAGAGTTTATTGCTGGATGGAAAGTAGAGTCAGTGGCCGAACGTTTTCATACATCTCTGGTAAACTATGTGATTAAAGATAGAGTTTACATTAGAAAAGACCAGCGCAAAGGGTGGTGTTGCAAAGTGTGGTGTTCCATGTGGTGTTCAACATAGTACATTGTTATTATTATTAAAATGATTTGCCAAAACCGATCAAATTGTTGAAACATGAATGATGCACTATGTAACTTTCCTGGAGTACGGTCCATCACCTGCTTGTCTCCATGGAGATTTGTTATTTTCTTTCTTGAATGTTCCACAGTAGTTGATCTTACGTGTATATCTCCATGGAAACAGATCGCGGGTAAGATTTGTGGATGGAG
The DNA here is from genome assembly GCF_026437365.1 of Eucyclogobius newberryi. Taxonomy (NCBI): domain Eukaryota; kingdom Metazoa; phylum Chordata; class Actinopteri; order Gobiiformes; family Gobiidae; genus Eucyclogobius; species Eucyclogobius newberryi. The sequence continues at coordinate 3,396,696 of NW_027315779.1, forward strand.
TCACTGACAGCAGGAATGCATGTTCATCAAGTTTTTAGGGTTTTTTTGCAATAAAAATACCAGTAATGAAATACGTGCTAGCTAAAATATATACGTTTAGTGCAGTATTGTGTAACATTCCAGGAATATGGAAACAAGGATGTGGCGGATCTGTTGTCAAAGGTACATAGTGCACCTTTAGGATGTGTGTATGCTCATTAAAGGTGCCAAAACAAGTGAAGGCCCTGAACATAGTAAAGTTCAATAATAAAGTTCAGCTCAAGTACATAAAGATTCCACTATACTATCTTCTCTCCCCTGAAAACCTGCTGCTGACACTATCTACTTACCCCCCATAAAAACAGTCCTCCTTTCAACAATGGGCTGTGGACTCGCCTCAGGAGCTGAAAGGCAGATTTGTACGGGACGGGCTCCGAAGGGCTTCAGCGGCTTGCATAATGCGTATGAGTGATGGGACAGCGGCGGAGCATTGATCTGAGGAGCGGGCGCGAACCTATTATACTGCCCCACATCTGTCAAGCGCTACCACTGCCCCACTGCACGCGTTTCCACATTGATTGGAGTGAAAGATGAATGATTTTGACGTAGATTCCCGTTGCTATGGGACTCTAAAACGGGAGGTGAGAAAGGATTTGAATACAATGTAGTAGTAGAGGCAAGACGGGGCAGTGTGAGAGACACCGGCGCTGAATCCTTTATAATAACTTATTTGAAAGCCTATGCCGCGTTGATTATCTTCTATAGAACCATAAAAAGGTGAGAACAATTCGATTTCTACGTAAAAGCATTGTACGTTTTCGTAATTGTCCTTATCCAGAATTTTCAAACGTGAATGAAAACCGACAGCACAAGCATTTTTATTTAACCTTAATTGACGAAAAGAAGCCTCAACCACCATAAATGCTTCATTACTGGAAGACAATTATCCATTTTGACGTGTTCTACAAGACGCTCTGCTATTCCATATATCTAATCATCTTGGAGTAAAATAACACGCTCTTAGCCTTGACACGCGGCATTCACAGCCCTGTCAAACGTATTATTTCTACATTCATGACCTTTTTTCTCATTAGCAGTTCCCGAGCTGCTTGGAACGTGCAGCTTGTAGACGCTTTGTTTCCCGTTGAATAGTGGTAAGTGTAAGGGTCAACGCGGTGCATGGAGTCTGCCCCGCGCGTCCAGACAGATGCTCTGACACACTCCAGCTGACAGATGGGTCACCATTATACGCACATTATCAAACATCTGATATTTACGCGGCTCCGGGACGCCGCGGGACTCCTCTGGCTGTGGGCGCCTCCTGTCCTCACTTGACCTCCAGAACTTGTGTCTTTTGAAGTTTGATTGTACATTTCTTACGTCAAAGGGGGAAAGTTGACGCAAATAGGACTCGAGGGATAGAAAGTTACGAGCAATTTCTTGGTTGTGGCAAATTGTGGCGATAGATCCAGTGACGACTACAATGTAATAGATTATATATACATTATGCACAGGACGCGTCAAAGCTAAAAATAAAATACAAAATATACTATTAGAACATTTGCACTCACCTTCAAGTTATTTGATCAAACCAAAATTGCAGCATCATTTGTCCTCTAGAGTTTGATTATTTAATTGTCTTTTAGGTGTTTTTTTGTGAGAAAATAAACCCATGCTTTATACCAAAATGTAAGCTTAACCTAGTTTCCATCTGTACTACAGTCCCTGGGCAGGTAAAGAAACACAATTAAAATATACATTTGCAATCAAACAATGCGCTTTGGCCCCATCTCCCTATATCACACGCCTACACAACAGTTTACCACATGCAAGTATACTTTTTAACATCCCACATCATTAAATCCCCTGTGTATAAGTCTCTCTATTTCTCTTCATTTTATTCATCTACATCGATCACAAATCCCTTGCTTTTCAACCTCGTTCGCCTCGCAGTCCGTCCTGTCTGCGAGCTGTCAGTCATAACGCTCTGACCTTATATGGACTTCCTTCAGACTCCTCAGAGCTGGGCCTCCTCCTGGCGTCAGATTGAGTCACACGCTGCGATTTGGGATAGAGTCGGAGCGAGGAGGGCGTACGTCTCCTTTGTACATGACTCTTAATGACAGCCACGTTTGACTTACACCCCTCAGTGACCGTAGTGGGCTGGTTGTTTTTGTCTGTATTCTGTGACTTCAGATGGGAAGGGTACGTAACTGGCTCGTTCAATCACATTTGTCCTGTGGAGCCTGGATTCTCCTTCTCACCATCACCTGCCCTTTGCCTTGAGTGGATCTTGAAGACTTGTGCATCAGTTTAAATAAAGCTCATCGGTCCTGGATGTGTAGCTTGACCGTTCACGGGAGTGGAAAACGAAAACCAGAGCTGCAACAATAAATAAAACAATGCAACCCGAATACAAAGTGGCCAGTGGTTCAAATGTGTCGACCGGTCGTCTGGCAGCCACGTGGGCCGCCAGACGTGGGGAATTCAGGAAGGGCGTGCGGCCAAAGGGGCAGATGTGGCAGCACAAACTGACAAACATTTGACTTTATATGAGTCGTTTAACATTACAGTGAGTAGATTCCAGAGCTCCAAACCTCGTCTCAAAGGTGCAACTTTTCAAGAGAGAAATAATGCCGTAAACTCACTTGATCATATTTTAAATCAATTTCGTTGCATCAGAATACGCAGTTTGTGAAAAGTTTGTGACTTCTGTTTGAAGTTATGTCCCTCCAGAGTTGCATTTTACTTTTGCACTTTTCCACTTTCAGTTCTTTGAAACATACAGTGGAGTCGCCGGACACGACACAGTCTTCGAGGGAATGACAACAACAATGTGAGACCAGAACCCTGGATGACATTCTGAGGTAGTTTCTTGTTACAGATTTAGCTTTATCTCATTACATAAACCTGTGTAACATGAGGTGTCTTGACTTTCAGAGGTAAACAATGAAATACCTGTCGTAGTGAAGAGCTGCATCCTCTTTCATTGGATCACTACAGGCCCATGTCAATATAATTTACTGTCAAATGTATTTCAAACGATGGAAGCTTTCAATATGTTGGTGTATGGATTTAAATCCAAACATACTATAAACAACAATAGAAGGTACAATAGACAAGGACCCTTCTGGTAAACAGCTTCAAAATATATTAACAGTGGGATCATAAAAGGATAAGAAACATTTAAATAATTAAAGGAATAAAGGATTTATTTCATTGGATTAAGTTGCATTTGGCAGCTCTGTATTTTCTCTGGAATCAACACAAAGAAGTGTTCACGTTTTTTTTTAAAGTGAAAGGCCTTCCTGATATTTATTGTAGTAAAAAATGTAGGTAAAAATACAAAAACACTGACTATGTTTACATGTGAGTCAGGAAAACCAAACCACGACCTGGCCCGAGTTAGCCAGACTTCCTAAACTCCTTTTAAATGCAGAACCTTTGATTGAGGGAGTCGTGAATCGTGATTAAAACATCTGGAAAGTATTGGACCATGTGTTTGGAAGTGTACCCACTCATTTACATTAGCGATGATGCAAATGGTGGTCCCTCTGAGTGGACTCGACCAGAAATCTGCCGGAGCTTCACTGTGTATTAATGCACAGAGAGTAATTATAGCTACAAAGTGTGAGCGCTAATGCTCATTTCTAAACGCTCTAAGCCCTCCGTTTTCTGCCATTCATCTGTTTGACTTCCATGTAGACGCCGTGAGAGTGATCAGACCCGTTCTCTGGAGAAAAAAGACATTAGCTCATTCATTTTCGACCTATTGTTCCTGTTCGGTGTCGCGTATGAGCCTATTCTAGCGAATTTGAGCCTCCGACAGGGGCCAGCTCGTCGCAGGCTTAACACAGAGACACAGGAAGCTCTCATTCACACTCACGTTCACTAGATTGGGGCAATTAAGAGTTGACTAGTCTTGGGACGATGGAAGGAAGCCGGAGAACCCATAAAGAACCCATAGAGAACCCATAGAGAACCCTCGGCATGCAGACTCCGCTCCGAGAGATCCTGTGATATTAGTCCTGCCCGAGAATCGAACCCACGATCTCCTTTTGTTGCTGTTGTTCCTCCACGTTGCCCACAGTTAGCCGTCATATGCAAACCAGGTATTGAGGTCAGGAAATCTATCAATGCAACCCTCAGTGGAGCAAACACATGCTATAATGGACGATATATATATAAATAAACGACTGCCCCATTTTTTACTACTTACTTTTTAATACTAATGCACATGAGGCGCCTATGGACATGTTTAATGGTCTGGCTGGTGTGGTTAGCCTACTTTACAACTCGTCTTACATGGTGTAAATTGCCTTGCAATAAGACTGATGGGAAGTGGACTCTTTGGCAAAGGGGATTTTCTTCTTCTTTTTCTCTTGGGTTTTGACACATGTGGCAAACTAATACAGTGTACAAGAGAGAGGGAGAATTATTGACGTTCTCATGAAAACGTCTTCCACAATATTTGGCTGCGTAACCCTGAGTGATTGGGGTCTTTGCGCCTGGACCCAATCTGCCATTTTCTTGATGTATTTCTCTGTTTGGATGCATCATTAATCCACAGGTGCCACGGAGCCTTTGTCACTTCATCCAAAGAACATCACAAAATAAACCTGAACTACAAGAAGTGTACAAAATTAACAAACATCAACGTGCACATTCATGTCAGTGATATCGAAACGCCAACCGACTTTTTTTTTTAGTTTGAAATGAGTGTCTTCATTTCAAACTTCAACGAACATTGAAAATACTATTAAAAATACTGCATACTACAGTGTATGTTTTTTATCATGTCCATTTGTCCATAGTCTCCATAATATCTTCTTATTTTATTAATTATTATTCATCCCCTTGTTATATTATTATTATTATTTTTTATATTTTAATAACTTATTTATGATTATGTTCCTATAATGTTGCAGTTATAAAGAAACTAAACTTCCTTAACTTGCATTGGGAACCGTAGCTGTTTTACGAACTAATTCAGGTTGTCTCATCAAATTTTTAATGACAAATGCATTTTTAATTATTTGGGGTTATCTTTATGAGTTGAGTTATAGTGCGGTGTACGTGTTTCCCTCCAGGGCTGAATAAAAATGTCAGAAAGTATGTTTTTACTGTTTACTGACAAGACTTTTGCTTGTAAAATCAATTAAATTAACATATTTTTTCATATCAACCTGAACTATTTCCAATCCATTTCCACGTTTGCATCTGTGAGCTCTATAGGTGCCGGAGAAAAGATGCTGTCAAAGCTCTTTCTCCCTGGGGTAAACGTATATGCAAACATCACTGTAGAAAGTTGCCGTTTGTGAGCGTCTAATAGCATGTTAGCACGTCACCTCCAGCATGACTCACATGATGCACTATGGGACCAAAGGGAAGCTTGTTACGATGCATCACAATAAGCCGACACAGGGAACTCACATGTATTGTTCATCCCATATTTAAAGAAACACGTGTGGGCTCTTGTTCTTGATGTGGACTTTTCCTTTAATCTAAGAGTGACAGTTCAGAGAAGAACAAATAAATAAACAGCACCAACCGCGACACTTTATGACACCTTTTGTTGTTCTACTGCTGCTCTCCTTGTACTTTGCTGTTGCCACAATGCCACAAAGCAATTTCCCCATTCTGGACCAAATAACGGTTCAATCATCTTATCTTAATCAAAGCATACTCAAAATGGTTCAATGGGAATGAGGAATTGGAATGGAATTGGGTATACGGACGTGAACAATCTCTTAAAAAGAAGAGACAACTGCACAGGGCGAGGTCAGAGGGCGAACGACATGAGTGACGCGCTGCAATCAACTGACAGTTGACACTAATGGCCAATTAAAATCAACATTTGAAGTGGCAGGGCCTGCAGGCTCCGCTCCCACATGTACATGGCCTAATGCTTTGTCCACATGATGGTGGGTGTTTATTCTAATACAGATGGATGAAAAGAGAAAAGATCTGAGTGAAACTACAAAACAACATTTTGTCAAAACCTTTTGCAACAAAGTGACTAGGATTTCGCTTCTACCTGAGGCTGTTTTGTGAGATTTCACATTTAACTCTTTTAGAAATGTAACTTCTGTTGTGTTGAACGTTTGCCGTTTCTTTAACATTTGAAACTTGCATCTGGTTCATCCAATGTCATTTCTATGTCAAAACATCAAATAAATATGCCTTGAACAATTGTTTGAGGTAAATCAAGGCAAGACAAGTTTATTTGTAAAGCACAATTCGTACACACGGCAATTCAGAGAGCTTCACACTGCAGGAAAAAAAATGATTCAAATCACAAAGACGTGACAGAAATGACAAAACAGTTTAAAAAATAAAAGAGAAAAGTGCAAAGAGAATCCTTTCAGTCACATGCACAGCTAAAGAAAACGTTTTTTTTTATCTTAGATTTGGACATTGTTAGAGTAGAACCTGTCTCACGTCTTCAGGAAGACTGTTCCAGCATAAAACTGAAACGCAAATTCCCCATGTTTAGTCCTGACTCTGGCACCAGCAGGAGGCCGGTCCATGTTTAGTCCTGACTCTGGCACCAGCAGGAGGCAGGTCCAGGTTTAGTCCTGACTCTGGCACCAGCAGGAGGCCGGTCCATGTTTAGTCCTGACTCTGGCACCAGCAGGAGGCCGGCCCATGTTTAGTCCTGACTCTGGCACCAGCAGGAGGCCGGTCCATGTTTAGTCCTGACTCTGGCACCAGTAGGAGGCCGGTCCATGTTTAGTCATGACACTGGCACCAGCAGGAGGCCGGTCCATGTATAGTCCTGACTCTGGCACCAGCAGGAGGCCGGTCCATGTTCAGTCCTGACTCTAGCACCAGCAGGAGGCCGGTCCATGTTTACTCCTGACTCTGGCACCAGCAGGAGGCCGGTCCATGTTTAGTCCTGACTCTGGCACCAGCAGGAGGCAGGTCCAGGTTTAGTCCTGACTCTGGCACCAGCAGGAGGCCGGTCCATGTTTAGTCCTGACTCTGGCACCAGCAGGAGGCCGGCCCATGTTTAGTCCTGACTCTGGCACCAGCAGGAGGCCGGTCCATGTTTAGTCCTGACACTGGCACCAGCAGGAGGCCGGTCCATGTTTAGTCCTGACTCTGGCACCAGCAGGAGGCCGGTCCATGTTCAGTCCTGACTCTGGCACCAGCAGGAGGCCGGTCCATGTTTACTCCTGACTCTGGCACCAGCAGGAGGCCGGTCCATGTTTAGTCCTGACTCTGGCACCAGCAGGAGGCCGGTCCATGTTTAGTCCTGACTCTGGCACCAGCAGGAGGCCGGTCCATGTTTAGTCCTGACTCTGGCACCAGCAGGAGGCCGGTCCATGTTTAGTCCTGACTCTGGCACCAGCAGGAGGCCGGTCCATGTTTAGTCCTGACTCTGGCACCAGCAGGAGGCAGGTCCAGGTTTAGTCCTGACTCTGGCACCAGCAGGAGGCCGGTCCATGTTTAGTCCTGACTCTGGCACCAGCAGGAGGCCGGCCCATGTTTAGTCCTGACTCTGGCACCAGCAGGAGGCCGGTCCATGTTTAGTCCTGACTCTGGCACCAGTAGGAGGCCGGTCCATGTTTAGTCATGACACTGGCACCAGCAGGAGGCCGGTCCATGTATAGTCCTGACTCTGGCACCAGCAGGAGGCCGGTCCATGTTCAGTCCTGACTCTAGCACCAGCAGGAGGCCGGTCCATGTTTACTCCTGACTCTGGCACCAGCAGGAGGCCGGTCCATGTTTAGTCCTGACTCAGGCACCAGCAGGAGGCAGGTCCAGGTTTAGTCCTGACTCTGGCACCAGCAGGAGGCCGGTCCATGTTTAGTCCTGACTCTGGCACCAGCAGGAGGCCGGCCCATGTTTAGTCCTGACTCTGGCACCAGCAGGAGGCCGGTCCATGTTTAGTCCTGACTCTGGCACCAGCAGGAGGCCGGTCCATGTTCAGTCCTGACTCTGGCACCAGCAGGAGGCCGGTCCATGTTTACTCCTGACTCTGGCACCAGCAGGAGGCCGGTCCATGTTTAGTCCTGACTCTGGCACCAGCAGGAGGCCGGTCAATGTTTAGTCCTGACTCTGGCACCAGCAGGAGGCCGGTCCATGTTTAGTCCTGACTCTAGCACCAGCAGGAGGCCGGTCCATGTTTAGTCCTGACTCTAGCACCAGCAGGAGGCCGGTCCATGTTTAGTCCTGACTCTGGCACCAGCAGGAGGCCGGTCCATGTTTAGTCCTGACTCTAGCACCAGCAGGAGGCCGGTCCATGTTTAGTCCTGACTCTGGCACCAGCAGGAGGCCGGTCCATGTTTAGTCCTGACTCTGGCACCAGCAGGAGGCCGGTCCATGTTTAGTCCTGACTCTGGCACCAGCAGGAGGCTGGTCCATGTTTAGTCCTGACTCTGGCACCAGCAGGAGGCTGGTCCATGTTTAGTCCTGACTCTAGCACCAGCAGGAGGCCGGTCCATGTTTAGTCCTGACTCTAGCACCAGCAGGAGGCCGGTCCATGTTTAGTCCTGACTCTGGCACCAGCAGGAGGCCGGTCCATGTTTAGTCCTGACTCTGGCACCAGCAGGAGGCCGGTCCATGTTTAGTCCTGACTCTGGCACCAGCAGGAGGCCGGTCCATGTTTAGTCCTGACTCTGGCACCAGCAGGAGGCCGGTCCATGTTTAGTCCTGACTCTGGCACCAGCAGGAGGCCGGTCCATGTTTAGTCCTGACTCTAGCACCAGCAGGAGGCCGGTCCATGTTTAGTCCTGACTCTAGCACCAGCAGGAGGCCGGTCCATGTTTAGTCCTGACTCTAGCACCAGCAGGAGGCCGGTCCATGTTTAGTCCTGACTCTGGCACCAGCAGGAGGCCGGTCCATGTTTAGTCCTGACTCTAGCACCAGCAGGAGGCCGGTCCATGTTTAGTCCTGACTCTGGCACCAGCAGGAGGCCGGTCCATGTTTAGTCCTGACTCTGGCACCAGCAGGAGGCCGGTCCATGTTTAGTCCTGACTCTGGCACCAGCAGGAGGCTGGTCCATGTTTAGTCCTGACTCTGGCACCAGCAGGAGGCTGGTCCATGTTTAGTCCTGACTCTAGCACCAGCAGGAGGCCGGTCCATGTTTAGTCCTGACTCTAGCACCAGCAGGAGGCCGGTCCATATTTAGTCCTGACTCTGGCACCAGCAGGAGGCCGGTCCATGTTTAGTCCTGACTCTGGAACCAGCAGGAGGCCGGCCCATGTTTAGTCCTGACTCTGGCACCAGCAGGAGGCCGGTCCATGTTTAGTCCTGACTCTGGCACCAGTAGGAGGCCGGTCCATGTTTAGTCCTGACACTAGCACCAGCAGGAGGCCGGTCCATGTTTAGTCCTGACTCTGGCACCAGCAGGAGGCCGGTCCATGTTCAGTCCTGACTCTGGCACCAGCAGGAGGCCGGTCCATGTTTAGTCCTGACTCTGGCACCAGCAGGAGGCCGGTCCATGTTTAGTCCTGACTCTGGCACCAGCAGGAGGCCGGTCCATGTTTAGTCCTGACTCTAGCACCAGCAGGAGGCCGGTCCATGTTTAGTCCTGACTCTGGCACCAGCAGGAGGCCGGTCCATGTTTAGTCCTGACTCTGGCACCAGCAGGAGGCCGGTCCATGTTTAGTCCTGACTCTAGCACCAGCAGGAGGCCGGTCCATGTTTAGTCCTGACTCTGGCACCAGCAGGAGGCCGGTCCATGTTTAGTCCTGACTCTGGCACCAGCAGGAGGCCGGTCCATGTTTAGTCCTGACTCTGGCACCAGCAGGAGGCCGGTCCATGTTTAGTCCTGACTCTGGCACCAGCAGGAGGCCGGTCCATGTTTAGTCCTGACTCTAGCACCAGCAGGAGGCCGGTCCATGTTTAGTCCTGACTCTAGCACCAGCAGGAGGCCGGTCCATGTTTAGTCCTGACTCTGGCACCAGCAGGAGGCCGGTCCATGTTTAGTCCTGACTCTAGCACCAGCAGGAGGCCGGTCCATGTTTAGTCCTGACTCTGGCACCAGCAGGAGGCCGGTCCATGTTTAGTCCTGACTCTGGCAGCAGCAGGAGGCCGGTCCATGTTTAGTCCTGACTCTGGCACCAGCAGGAGGCTGGTCCATGTTTAGTCCTGACTCTGGCACCAGCAGGAGGCTGGTCCATGTTTAGTCCTGACTCTAGCACCAGCAGGAGGCCGGTCCATGTTTAGTCCTGACTCTAGCACCAGCAGGAGGCCGGTCCATGTTTAGTCCTGACTCTGGCACCAGCAGGAGGCCGGTCCATGTTTAGTCCTGACTCTGGCACCAGCAGGAGGCCGGTCCATGTTTAGTCCTGACTCTGGCACCAGCAGGAGGCCGGTCCATGTTTAGTCCTGACTCTGGCACCAGCAGGAGGCCGGTCCATGTTTAGTCCTGACTCTGGCACCAGCAGGAGGCCGGTCCATGTTTAGTCCTGACACTGGCACCAGCAGGAGGCCGGTCCATGTTTAGTCCTGACTCTGGCACCAGCAGGAGGCCGGTCCATGTTCAGTCCTGACTCTGGCACCAGCAGGAGGCCGGTCCATGTTTACTCCTGACTCTGGCACCAGCAGGAGGCCGGTCCATGTTTAGTCCTGACTCTGGCACCAGCAGGAGGCCGGTCCATGTTTAGTCCTGACTCTGGCACCAGCAGGAGGCCGGTCCATGTTTAGTCCTGACTCTAGCACCAGCAGGAGGCCGGTCCATGTTTAGTCCTGACTCTAGCACCAGCAGGAGGCCGGTCCATGTTTAGTCCTGACTCTGGCACCAGCAGGACGCCGGTCCATGTTTAGTCCTGACTCTAGCACCAGCAGGAGGCCGGTCCATGTTTAGTCCTGACTCTGGCACCAGCAGGAGGCCGGTCCATGTTTAGTCCTGACTCTGGCACCAGCAGGAGGCCGGTCCATGTTTAGTCCTGACTCTGGCACCAGCAGGAGGCTGGTCCATGTTTAGTCCTGACTCTGGCACCAGCAGGAGGCTGGTCCATGTTTAGTCCTGACTCTAGCACCAGCAGGAGGCCGGTCCATGTTTAGTCCTGACTCTAGCACCAGCAGGAGGCCGGTCCATGTTTAGTCCTGACTCTGGCACCAGCAGGAGGCCGGTCCATGTTTAGTCCTGACTCTGGCACCAGCAGGAGGCCGGTCCATGTTTAGTCCTGACTCTGGCACCAGCAGGAGGCCGGTCCATGTTTAGTCCTGACTCTGGCACCAGCAGGAGGCCGGTCCATGTTTAGTCCTGACTCTGGCACCAGCAGGAGGCCGGTCCATGTTTAGTCCTGACTCTGGCACCAGCAGGAGGCTGGTCCATGTTTAGTCCTGACTCTGGCACCAGCAGGAGGCTGGTCCATGTTTAGTCCTGACTCTAGCACCAGCAGGAGGCCGGTCCATGTTTAGTCCTGACTCTAGCACCAGCAGGAGGCCGGTCCATATTTAGTCCTGACTCTGGCACCAGCAGGAGGCCGGTCCATGTTTAGTCCTGACTCTGGAACCAGCAGGAGGCCGGTCCATGTTTAGTCCTGACTCTGGCACCAGCAGGAGGCCGGCCCATGTTTAGTCCTGACTCTGGCACCAGCAGGAGGCCGGTCCATGTTTAGTCCTGACTCTGGCACCAGTAGGAGGCCGGTCCATGTTTAGTCCTGACACTAGCACCAGCAGGAGGCCGGTCCATGTTTAGTCCTGACTCTGGCACCAGCAGGAGGCCGGTCCATGTTCAGTCCTGACTCTGGCACCAGCAGGAGGCCGGTCCATGTTTAGTCCTGACTCTGGCACCAGCAGGAGGCCGGTCCATGTTTAGTCCTGACTCTGGCACCAGCAGGAGGCCGGTCCATGTTCAGTCCTGACTCTGGCACCAGCAGGAGGCCGGTCCATGTTTAGTCCTGACTCTGGCACCAGCAGGAGGCCGGTCCATGTTTAGTCCTGACTCTGGCACCAGCAGGAGGCCGGTCCATGTTTAGTCCTGACTCTGGCACCAGCAGGAGGCCGGTCCATGTTTAGTCCTGACTCTGTCACAGATGGACTGAATTTCAATACTAAGGAAAATACTGAATTACTAGATTTTGATACGCTGATGTCATATAATGACATTTTCAACACAAAACAATCATTTCTTACATTGCATGTGGTCTTATTGTAGATCAAGACTGTTCTAAAAGGGCATTCTTTCCCTATTCACATGATTTAGTTCAGTATTGAGGCTTGTTGTGTGCCTATAGCTTTAGTATTGATCAGTATCTGGGAACACATTTTTGGACAAACCTAAGTCTCAACAGGAATATTGGGGGTCAAATCTGTGGCTAAACACATTTTTTCTGGCTCAAAGGGCAAACAAATATGAGCTATCCAAAAACAAAAAACTGGTACTGTGATTTCAAAATATCTCCTGTTGTCATGAAAAGACATTTGTATGATGAATCCAATTATAACTGATTTGAAAACAGTCCGAATAGATCAGACCATTGTATTAGCACATTTCCGGCTGCTTTCGTCTCATTCAAAGCTGTTTTTTTTTTAGCACACAGGGTTACAAATGACTCGCAGCGGAGACAGTCGCTGACGTGGGGTGATTGACAGCTGTGATGATGTAACGTGGTCAGAGGACACAGGAAGGACGAGAGCTGCTGCTTCCACGTCTCACACTCTCTTGTAAATGTCACTTTTCTCTCCAATTTAGACATGACGAGGGCTAGAGTGACTTGCTAAATTCAATTTTTGAATCTATATGTTCAATGTCAAATGTATTTCTTGAAGGTGTGTATCTATTTTGCATTAATTCAGGTTTTTTTTACGCTAACACTTCTCATGTCGATGTGGAATGTTTTTAAATCTATTTTTTTTTATCTTAAAGGACCAATATGCATTATTTGTTGTATAGTTATTGGCCTTTAAACATGCTTTTGAGTACCTTTACCTTTGCATAGCATGTTTTAGAACTAACTAAAATATCAAAGATTTTCCGAAAAACAATATAATTTTGCAGACGCCAGGTTCATCTCTTAAACTGTAGAGGGAATAACATAATTTAAAGATCAACACTGTTTGCTACTGCAGCTACTTCCTGGTTGCACAGAATGAGTCTGGCAATGATTGGTGGACTTAGAAACAGCAAAGAAGATTCTCAGAGCCACGTCACAGATCAAGATTGTTATTGAAGTGATTCTGATGGAGGGTTTTTGACGCTCGGAGGGGAGCGGACTTACTTTCTAACCAGGATTCATCAAACAACCATGAATGACGCTAAATGCTACTCCAGGTATGTTTTTTGATGAGGGAACAATATTAGAACATGGTTAAAAACAGAATATGTGTAATATATAAGTAAGTAAGTATATGTGTCCTTTGGGGGAACCACCTGCTCCCTTCTTCTCGCTTACGTGCCTCTCTTGTCCACACCTCTTTTTTACTTCTCATTCCTTCTATCTTTCAGGGTGGGCAGTCACAACGCCCGAGTGCCGCTCATCTCGCCAGAAGCACCAAACCGGCCTTGCTATTACTCATTGAATATCCCTCAGTGTTCATATATAATAAAATCATGTTTACACCATTTTCTGAGTTGTGGTCCTTGCTACTGAAATGAGGGCATGTAAATAAAGGGTATTCGATGCATTTTGGTGGATTGTAGATAATGGAGTAAAACAGTCCACTCATGTTTTTGTTTTTTTACATTATTTGAACCTCAACCCCAACATTTATTGCCACGTTTTAGCACATTTCAAATAGATTGCCATAATATCGTCTGAAAAACATCATCGGCATCATCCCCAATCATATAGAGTTATTCATTTTTGTCAATATCACTCACCGCAATGGTCATTTTTATATTTGCAATAATAAAGCATTTGACTGTGTCTTTCTAGAAAATTCACAGCGGCAACTGCCTCTTCTTATCTGTGTTTTTCAAATATAGCCAGTCATCCATGTCCAAATATGAACATTTTCATGGACTATTTTTTGCCTTTTGGTCAAATACGTCACAAGGAAAGAAAAAAAAAAGTCTAAAAATAGGAGCATCACTTTGCATGAGCTTCAACCTCACGACCTCACGACCTCAAAGTAATGTGTACATTATGGAAGAGGCTGTGATGGAACGGAGTGCTCGGTTTTTGCAAAGAGATGAACATATAGCTGAGATGTTATTTCCAGGGTAAAAATATTCTATTTTAAATGTAATGTAATGTTAGAAAAAAGGAGCAGGTATTTTGCACAGACGGCGTTTACACTTTTAGTCCTGAGATCTGGTCCTGCTTTAGTCCTGATTTAGTTTAGTGCAGGTTTAGTCTTTAGTCTTGTTTAATCCCAGTTCAGGAATTTTATTTTATTTTATTGCTATGGAATAAAACTGAAAGCACTGCTCTTCTGAGAAACATATTTTTAACTCTTCTATTTTACAACTGAGATTGCATTTTCATTCAAAAATCAAACGCTTACAGGAAGATCACGCCCGAGTCCCCAAATACCCAAATCATTTTCCAATTTCGTTTGGGTTCCAATCAAAAATAGGATGTTTTTCTCAAATCCCCATGACTCGGGGCATCCAGACACCTCATTGCACCTCACATACACTAATAGATTTCAACTCCAAATCACACCTTAATTATTATCACGAAACACACAACTCTCAGACCGTTTTCCCTTGATAAAATGAAAATGATCTCCATAAATTGTTATTGACAAGTAAATACAATCTAAAATGGTTTGCTATTCTTTCTTAGTAAGTATGACGGCTTCTGCACATTTGACTGATTACTGCAGGGTTGCAACCATCTTGATATAAAGCTTGCTGATTTGTTTATATCTAATGCCTTTAAAGAAGTGCATCTGTTTCCCATAATACGTATTTTACTAGCAAGGACCACGCCACAACAATGGAATATGAGAGAATGTTTATTGATAATATTGATGAAAGGTTGGCGATAGATCAATAGTTTGCTAGGTAGAGGCTCAGAACCTCCAAAGATGATTCAAAATGAGCAAGGATGATCTGGATCTCAACGTAAGATATTAACTGAGTGGCACAAAGAAGAGATGCTGAATAGTCAAGGACTCTCTGAAAAGTAACTGGATGGAATCTAGAAGCCGTAGAAGATCAAGATCAACTCCACAGTTGAATGAAAGCGTTTAGGCAAGGACTTTGTAAAAGATGGAGAGCAGGTAAGTGCGATAGAGTGGACAGTGCGATAATATACAGTCTCAAGTCAAATAGGCGCCGTAAAAGACAATGCGTCCTCGGTACAAATCTGTTGACAAGGTGGGCAGCCAAAGAAAGTGCATGGATTTGAATGAGGTGCGAGAGTGATGGGGATGAGGTTTGGACGAGCATTCGTGAAAACAGTGTGGATTACATGATAGAGTCGCCTTGTTCCAGAGTAGAGAGAGAGAGAGAGAGGGTAGACAGAAGCGAGCTGCCGTCCCTTGAAATCCTTTGACCCAGTGAAGGAATCATGTCTGTGAGGAGTTTGATGAATCTGCTACTTCTGTGCGTTGACTTGAGAAGTGCACTAATGTTACTGACCAGAAGCAGATTCTTGGTCTAAAGGAAGCATCTTGGAAGCATTCTTGAGATTGTCGAGTTATAGTGATGTGCCCTGATAAAAGATGAGACATAAGTCTCCGCCTCGAAACGATGACGGAAGGGTTAGACAGAGGTAGAATACTGGCTGTGTGTCCCAGTGAGAGAGAGTGTCCCGGTGAGAGAGAGTGTCCCGGTGAAAGAGAGTGTCCCGGTGAAAGAGAGAGTGTCCCGGTGAAAGAGAGTGTCCCGGTGAAAGAGAGTGTCCCGGTGAAAGAGAGTGTCCCGGTGAAAGAGAG
This sequence comes from Eucyclogobius newberryi, assembly GCF_026437365.1. Lineage (NCBI taxonomy): Eukaryota > Metazoa > Chordata > Actinopteri > Gobiiformes > Gobiidae > Eucyclogobius > Eucyclogobius newberryi. The sequence continues at coordinate 3,412,461 of NW_027315779.1, forward strand.
TGTCCCGGTGAAAGAGAGAGTGTCCCGGTGAAAGAGAGTGTCCCGGTGAAAGAGAATGTCCCGGTGAGAGAGAGTGTCCCGGTGAAAGAGAGAGTGTCCCGGTGAAAGAGAGAGTGTCCCGGTGAGAGAGAGTGTCCCAGTGAGAGAGAGTGTCCCGGTGAGAGAGAGTGTCCCGGTGAGAGAGAGTGTCCAGGTGAAAGAGAGAGTGTCCCGGTGAAAGAGAGAGTGTCCCGGTGAGAGAGAGTGTCCCAGTGAGAGAGAGTGTCCCGGTGAGAGATAGAGAGTGTCCCGGTGAGAGAGAGTGTCCCGGTGAGAGGGTCGAGGGAGAGACTGAAGAGAAGAAGAGGGGATTATCTTCTCTGGTGAAACAATCTAATTCACAAAAGTAACATCCAAGAGTCATTACAGTCAAGCTGTCCAAAAATAGTGTCTTAATCTAATTGTCTTTTCTGTTGACAGTGATCAAACGGTAGGAGCCTTTTGTGAGACATGCAGGTGTGAGACATGAGACAGAGCAGTGTGTGAGACATGCAGGTGTGAGACAGAGCAGTGTGTGAGACAGAACAGTGTGTGAGACATGCAGGTGTGAGACAGAGCAGTGTGTGAGACATGCAGGTGTGAGACATGCAGGTGTGAGACAGAGCTGTGTGTGAGACATGCAGGTGTGAGACAGAGCAGTGTGTGAGACATGCAGGTGTGAGACAGAGCAGTGTGTGAGACATACAGGTGTGAGACAGAGCAGTGTGTGAGACATGCAGGTGTGAGACAGAGCAGTGTGTGAGACATGCAGGTGTGAGACGGAGCAGTGTGTGAGACATGCAGGTGTGAGACGGAGCAGTGTGTGAGACATGCAGGTGTGAGACAGAGCAGTGTGTGAGAGAGAGCAGTGTGTGAGACATACAGGTGTGAGACAGAGCAGTGTGTGAGACATGCAGGTGTGAGACAGAGCAGTGTGTGAGAGAGAGCAGTGTGTGAGACATGCAGGTGTGAGACAGAGCAGTGTGTGAGACATGCAGGTGTAAGACAGAGCAGTGTGTGAGACAGAGCAGTGTGTGAGACATGCAGGTGTGAGACAGAGCAGTGTGTGAGACATGCAGGTGTGAGACAGAGCAGTGTGTGAGACAGAGCAGTGTGTGAGACATGCAGGTGTGAGACAGAGCAGTGTGTGAGACAGAGCAGTGTGTGAGACATGCAGGTGTGAGACAGAGCAGTGTGTGAGACATGCAGGTGTGAGACAGAGCAGTGTGTGAGACAGAGCAGTGTGTGAGACATGCAGGTGTGAGACAGAGCAGTGTGTGAGACATGCAGGTGTGAGACAGAGCAATGTGTGAGACATGCAGGTGTGAGACATGCAGGTGTGAGACATGCAGGTGTGAGACATGCAGGTGTGAGACAGATCAGTGTGTGAATCATGCAGGTGTGAGACAGAGCAGTGTGTGAGACAGAGCAGTGTGTGAGACGTGCAGTGTGTGAGACAGAGCAGTGTGTGAGACAGCGCAGTGTGTGAGACAGAGAAGTGTGCGAGACAGAGCAGTGTGTGAGACAGCGCAGTGTGTGAGACAGAGCAGTGTGTGAGACAGAGCAGTGTGTGAGACATGCAGGTGTGAGACAGAGCAGTGTGTGAGACATGCAGGTGTGAGACAGAGCAGTGTGTGAGACATGCAGGTGTGAGACATGCAGGTGTGAGACAGAGCAGTGTGTGAGACATGCAGGTGTGAGACAGAGCAGTGTGTGAGACAGAGCAGTGTGTGAGACATGCAGGTGTGAGACAGAGCTGTGTGTGAGACAGAGAAGTGTGCGAGACAGAGCAGTGTGTGAGACAGCGCAGTGTGTGAGACAGAGCAGTGTGTGAGACAGAGCAGTGTGTGAGACATGCAGGTGTGAGACAGAGCAGTGTGTGAGACATGCAGGTGTGAGACAGAGCAGTGTGTGAGACATGCAGGTGTGAGACATGCAGGTGTGAGACAGAGCAGTGTGTGAGACATGCAAGTGTGAGACATGCAGGTGTGAGACAGAAAGAGAAGGATGACAGTCTCATTTAAATCCTCATCTTTTCATGTGTTTTTTCGTTGGAATTAAAATGCCAATTCAGTACATTTTCGCCCTCGATAACTCATACATACAGCGTCTGCACTGTTAGTCCTGATGCAGATCGGGTTTGGTCCTGTTCTAGTCATGTGAGAGAAATCAGATTACACACTCATAACGTCGCCTCCTCTTTACAGCAGCTCGGGTCTTGAGGAAGTGCCACGGTGTCATCGGGGACGGTGCACACGCCTGACCTCATCTCCGTCGCCGGGACCGCCCTGTTACGACGCGCCGCTCGTGTTGTTTCCGTCAGCTCGCATAAAGGTCAGTGCTCGGCTGGGTTCCGGCTGCAGTGACCCGGGCAGAGAGCTCTGTTTCACTGGCACACGGAGGACGGAGAGAGAGCAGCAGTTTGCAGTAGATCATGGAGAAGTGTGTAACATACTTTATCTACAGTAGCCGTCACTATTAGACATGTTTTGGACAACTTCCACTAACATTCATTCATTCATATTTGGGATACGATGGATCTTGACGTTTTACCTTCAAACACGTCTACATTTTGAGCTACTACGGCTTAGCGACTTTATTCCTGACCATAATCTACCACACAAATATTTATTGACACAGAAGTCACAGAAACTTGTTTTTTTTAGGTTCAACATAAAGAAACACAAAACAGAAGCAAGACACAGAGAGAAAACATAAAACAGGCAAATAGTCTTAAATATAGTAAGTCTGAAGTTATATGTATTATATGTATTATATGTTCTCTGTTAAAATGTAATTTTAGTTACCTTCCGGACTATAAGTTGCACCTTTTTTCATAGTTTTGACCGGGGTGCGACTTATACTTATATTTATACTTATATACTTATACTCCGGAGCGATATTATTTGTTATTTTCACTCGTGCAACCGCATTTCATTCTCCTGTGCGACTTATATATGTTTTTTTCTTCTCTATTATGCATTTTTTGGCTGGTGCGACTTATAGTCCGGAAAATACGGTATATGTTCGGTTTATGTTTGATTGTTGGTTCGAGGTACTTACAAATACCTGTGCAGTTGTATGGATATGTTAGAGTTAATGTATTTTTATTTTATTTTTTCAAGACAATGCAATAAAGTGAACTAAATGAGCATAAGAATGACTCCTGGACAGCAGCAGACACAAATAGAGCTGAGGACTGGCCCCTCCAGCTCCAGCTCAGCAGTGCAGGGCCAATCTGTTCTCATCTAGTGCTGAGCTGGTGAAAAGTGGGCTGCGGTGATGAAATCATGACTGTCACCAGCATCAAACTCGAATAAAGCAGGCGTGATTGAAATGTCACTGACGCATCGCATCTCTGTGGTTTGTGTGCAACATTTTAATCATTCCCCAGTTTTCATCACGCGGTCCAGACCTTCAGGGACAGAACCAGCAAAGCAAGGCTAGTGCTGTTAACAGTTGATTTAATTTGGCTTTTAAAAACTATAACTAATCGGTAATAACGCTTTATAAGACGTAAAAAGTGTTTATTAGACATTCCAGGCAGTGTTCCCAATTATTATTAATATATAATTAACTGTATATTATTTGATTATTAGAGCCATAGATTTTTAAAAACTTACTATTGGCCTTAAATATGCTCTTGAGTACCTCTGCTTACTTTAATTGAAACAAAAGGCATAGTAGTAAATGTATTGTACTAAATATAAGTTTTACCTAGTGCTCACATCCTCCTAATTTTACTACCTCAGTATATTTTACTGCCTTAATTAGGGCATACTTTTTTTTTAATCTAATCTAAACTGCTGTCCATTGGATAGTCTGAATAGCGCTAGCTATGTATGTATTTGTTTGTCAAACAAGCAATACCCACCACAGATTAGGGTTCCCCAGAGTGGTTTGCAATCAGGTCTATAATATTAGTATAGAAGGTGATACATTCTATACTAATATGTATTATATAAATGTAAAACCCTTTGCATTAATAGTTCCTTTAACCAGTACATATCTTTACATTCAAAAGCTGTTCATTTTGAATCAATATTGCAAACTTTCCCTTCTGCTGTGCATTATGAATGATGAATATTAATGTAGGTTGAATCTCTCAGGACCTGCCAGTACTGAAGACGTTCTCTCTCTGTCCGTTCCTAATATGGTCATGTTGTGGTCAAGAAACAGGTGGGGCAGAAAAAGTATTACTTCATCTGAAACAGATGCACACCGGAGTTTCCTACACCTGACCTTGAGTTCATGAGAGGAGCAGACTTAAGAATATATATATATATATATATATATATATATATATATATATATATATATATATTCGCAGTGTGCGTGTGAAGCCAGCATTACAATATTACATGTTTATTAATGACCACACCACCGGGCAGCACGCAAGCCTTTTATTCAACACAAAAACTGTGGAACTGTCTCCTATACTATATGCATACTTTTCATTGTGTTAATTTTGGATGCATACAGAATAAAAATTAGCTGCATCTCATTGTTGGTTTTGTCTTTTTATCAATATTTGAATCAACAAAACGACCTCTGAGTTAAGTTGGAGCCCTTTCCCCGAGGTTCAGATAGACACAGGTCCAGTTGGATGTTGTTGGTGTTTGGGTGACTTCCTCAGACCCCATATTTTCTCTCTTTATCTTGACAGTGACTGATGGACGGCTCCGCCTCTGGCCCACAGCCAAGACACTTCTGCCAAAAAACTGCAAACTGCTCCAGCTCGGACAAAGCCAGCCATTTCACCAAACGCTAGAGGAGGTGCATTGATTAAAATCGTCTCAAACATGTCACACTGATTGAGAAGCATTTTGGTAGAAGAACTTTCATTTAGAAATGGCCTGCGAATGCTATTTTAGGAAGATAATCTGGATGAAATGATATGACGTTACCGGGGCGGCCTCACAAAAAGCTTTAAAGTAAATGCATTTGCAGTATTTATGCCTATCACAGTTTAAAGGTGCACTATGTGGGAGGTCCAGCAACTGCTTGTCAACTGCTAATTGTGTATATGTATATTTTAAATCTAACTCCGTAAAGCAGGTGGCACCAAGTTAGGTCAGATCTGTGGAGAGTAGGGCTGCAACCGACGAGCATTTTTATCATCAATTAGTTGTGTGTTTGTGTAAGAGAGGGAGACTGTGGGAGGGGCTTCTGTCTGTCGCTGCTGCCGTGGTGACCAGGGAGACCAACAAATACACAAACATGAGAGTCAAAAGGAGAGACATTGCATTAAGAAATGAATCATGAAATGCACAAAAACAAAAGGTTTGATAGTGTATTTCTTCCAACCGCCCATTTAAGTATATTACTCATGATTCTGACATTATAGACACATTTACAGCGGTTGCACTGTAATTTATGGAAATATTATGTTTCATGTTACTATCACAGGTGTTTTCTTTTTTGTTCTTTCTTTCAAACACAAAAACGGAACCTTTTTTTTTTTTTTTAACAAGACCCATGTTTCAAGATACATATTGAATTGTGACAAAACATTGCATCTCTAATAGACGTCCTGTGTGGAACGTTCCTGGCAAAGTACTCGAGCAGGTGGTGGACCCCCTTCAATAAAAATACTGCCCTTTTTATTAACTTGAGAATGAATTGTGTTCCCGCTCGATCGCATGCGAGCTGGTGTAATGGGACTAATCTCACAGATGTGTGTTTTGTAATGAAGATAAAGCACTTCAATACTCGTAGCTGTGCAGCTTTCGAGACTTATTAGAGATTCAGAGAGCTCGAGTGTCACCACGGAGATAACTTATTTGAGCTGTGAACAGCACATCAATGAGATCCTCTAACATAAATGAGGATAATGAGATAAATTAACCTTGTCTTTGGAGGCAAATGAGCTTTGCTGTTTAGATAATTAACTCCCTGGATAATGCTTTACACCAGGGTTTGTGTTCCTCTAATGCGCTAAAACTGTAGCACGTTTGGACCAGTTTCGGATGTGTTTGTGGTCAACTGGAGAAACACAATAAAGTAGGTTTTACAGTGATCAGAAACGGTTGTATGACAGTATTCATATGATGCCGTAATACCACGACATAGATGCTAATTGCTACATAGATACAAATTGTTTCCTACAGATGCTGGTGTTGTTTTTTTGAATAGACTGTGATATCTTGTATGTGGCCTAGTGGGCCTTTAGATTTACAATGCGTCATTCTTTTTTCAAACACAACACCGTTTCTATTCGGGCTGTTTGTCGTTGCGATGTGGTCAGTCGTCTGGTCTCGTCGTGGAGCAAAAACAAAAGACGTTAATCGGCTTTTCAAACCGGCTTCAACCTTTACCTGCCGGGTGATTTTGGAGACAGGGGCTAAACAGGGTCTGGAGGCGACTTTTGGGGACTCTTCGTCTCTATGGCAACAGCAGGTGCATTTGGACCAGACCTGATCTCATCATCAGTCTCCGACAAATCAGGTCTCCACTTCAGAGGCTCCTGACAGCGACGGCACACGCTTTAATCCAATTACGTCGCACCGCTGAGGGTAATGTGATTTCTCTGTTTTGAATTAAACAATAAAGCATGTTGCTGTGTGTGTGTGTGTGTGTGTGTGTGTGTGTGTAGGTGTGTGTGAGAGTGGATTGGTATTTGACCGTGAGGAATGCACAAAAAAAATGACGTTTGGTGTCAAAGAGCTGGGACAAATGTTTCAAAAATAATAATACTTTTAGCATTTTGTTGTGGTGCAGACTGATTTGCAGACATTTGAATGAAGGACATAGAAATGTACTCCGTGCTAAGTGACTTAACGGCTGCTCCTCTTACCGACAAAGCCCTTTCCGGTCCGGTTTGTTGTCCAGCTGTTGCGCTGTTATCGCTACTCAGGCTCAACCATGTCTGACTTTTCCAGATGCCTCCAAGACCTTCTGAAAATGTCCATATCATTGTGTTCTTCTGTATCTACCTCTGTATCTACCTGCGTTGCACCAATGAAATTTCCCCATGTGGGACAATAAAGGAATATCTTATCTTATCTTATCTTATCTTATCTTATTCACTCTGTCCTGCAGTTTAAACGTCCGCAAATTGTATTTCTAACTGAGCGACGGTTTGACTTCTCGAGAGCGCCTGGTAACAAGTCTCCAGATGAGTGGAGCAGCCGAGTGCTGAACCGGAATTGGACTTTGACTTTTCCAGTCGCAGCAGCCGTTATTCTGATATTTGAAGATATCCTTTCTATGCAATTACAAAAATTAGTTAATAATAATTACAAATACTTCAACTTAAAGGTACTTTGAGGCGCGCCAAGTAACTTTTCAGGTTGAGGCTCCACCACCAGCTGTTCTCCATGGAGATGTCATTGCTTTCCCTAGAAAAGATACGGTTAGCAGTACATTTGTGGTTATGGCATGACTGAAAACTGCTAATTATAGAAAATATAATATTGACAATATTTTTTGTCACTCACAAATGAAATATTTCCATTATCATTCTGCTAATCTACACATCTAAATGAGTATTTTTTATTAGTTTTGCCCACTTTTAGTTTTCCATTTTCATTGGCCTATTATAAATGATTCATTATTTCAATACAATGTAGTCTTATTTATTACAATGTAGTCTTATTTATTGGCCCAACATTGACCTGTAGACCTCTCATTAAAGACATTTGATTTGTCTGTGACTAAAGCCACAGTGACATGATGGGCTTTTATTTGTGTGCAGTGTTTTTATGGGAACACTGCCCTGCAGCCTCGTCCTCTCTGAGAGGAGGAGGCAGAGAGAGAGATGAAGAGCACAGTACAGACGTTATTGCTGTCTTTCATTTTTAATTGTCACCTCTTGATTAAGTATTTTTGTAATTGCCGGTTGTAATAATCACAATCAAAATTAGATTCATTGCAGAGCCCTCATTCATTGTTGTCCTCGGAGGTCGTATCTAGCGTGTTTTGACATGTAAATTCACTCTGGAAACACCCTCACATCCCGGGATCTCTTTTGCCCAGGAGTCCTGGCCCAAGAGGGGAGGAGCCTATTGTATGTTTTTAGTAGTACATGTTATTTTACTTTTGTTTCTTTCTGTCCACCTTCTGCACAGCCGCTGGTCCTCTGATGTTATAAATGCATTGTTATGCTAATGTTGCTAACGTACACAGCGCTAATGTCAACAAAAGTAGAAATACACAATCAAACAAACACCTTCTTGGTTTTATTTGAATTGTTACAATCCATAAACTGTCATGTTTTGCACATATTTTTCCAACTAGACAACTGGAACACAGAAGGTCCAAGGTCAAGCAATAACATATCAAAAGACAAGCAGTTGGTATGCCCTCTACTATAAAAGTTAAATAGTGCACATTTAATCAACTTAATTCAGATCCAGCCACAGGGATCAAGCCAGAATAATCCAGAATAGTCCAGAATAATCCAGAATAGTCCAGAATAGTCCAGAATAGTCCAGAATGTGATGTATTTGGACTTCTATCCTGCAGAAAATCCCAAATTCTGCCAAATCTACATAAATACAGTATCTTGAAAATGAATACATTATAGATTGAACATTAATACATCACACATTGCTTATTTGAGTGGTACAACTGCAACACTGATTGAGACATATTTAAATAGTTATTTCTAAAGGCTTCTGTATCTTCTCTCTTCAATGGCACCAGCACAAATGAGGACTGCCTCTTCAACAATCTCCACAATCCACATGTATCCATGGATTTCTCGATTCCTTCAACAAAAGTGTGTCTTATATGTATGTTATTAGCGAGCGGACTGACCAATGCCCCAGGAGAGATCACCAATGAGAGGATGTGTCCTTCATGTCTTCGGCCACTCGTTTCCCAGGAGACCAGCAATCTGCATTTTACATTTGCTGTTCTTGATGTTGAACAGTTGTTTGCGTAACTTTGCTAACTCACACTTTTTATGTCTATGAATCAGAAACGTTTACCCTGTCACCGAATCATTTAGTATTTTAATCTGCTACAAGAACATCACAAACGATTTTTTTTTTTTGTAGATTTGGAAATTACAATGAAATCATTTTTGAAAACTTAATTTGTTCTGTCGTCGTGTAGTGATATCGTGGACATTACCTCAATAATCGTCTAAATTTAAGGGAAAACAAGTGCCATTTAAGTCAGTGATCTGCCGATGTCAGTGAGGAAGAATTGTCGTGATTTTAAAGTCTTTATCGCCGGCGGAAACGCATCAATAATCTATTCGCCAACACCCATCTGAAAATGAGTATCAACGTCTTTGTGTGAAAATCGATCGGACACATTTGAAAGCCTCGGATCCTCGGAGACGACTTCCTGACGCTGTTTTTCCCAGACTTTTCCCCGCTGTGGCTCTGCTCATCCTGCTGTGAAATGATCTGTTGATATTCAATGGTCACATTTATTTCAGTTCTGACCTTTGCAAAGGTGAGAGCGGCTTTATTGTACCGGCTCCTCTCCTGCTGCTCCCGGGATGTGCCACCGTGTTAATCATTTAATGCAGGTTAAGTTTGTAGCTTTGTGCAGTTACGGTTAAAGCTTAGTCTAACTCAGGGTCTTTGTTTGATTTAAAGCTAATTAGTTCTGTACGCTCGGTTTGATCCTGTTTTTGTCCCTAAGTCCCTTAAGATGTGGTGCGTGAGCGATTGTCGCTCACGATGGACTGGTCTCAATCCTGGTTCTGTTGGACCTCAGCGCAGCGTTTGACACCATTGACCACAACATTCTACTGCAGAGGTTAGAATGTGATGTAGGTGTTGGAGGAACAGCCCTCAGCTGGTTTAAATCCTATTTATCTGATAGGTACCAATTTGTTAATGTAAACCAGAGCTCCTCACCATGCTCTAAAGTAATTTACGGTGTGCCACAGGGTTCGGTACTCGGTCCAATTCTGTTTACTCTTTATATGCTGCCATTAGGCAACATTATCAGGTCACATGGCATTAACTTCCACTGCTATGCAGACGACACTCAGCTGTATTTATCAATGAAACCTGATCAGAGCGATCAAGTAGACAGACTTAGTACTTGTGTGAAGGAGAAAAAAACCTGGATGACACTTAACTACCTGCTTCTTAACCCTGAAAAAACCGAGGTCATTGTGCTTGGCCCTAAGCATCTACGAGACGCTCTATCTGAGCAGATAGTCACACTGGACAATGTCAGTGTAGCCTCCAGTTCTACTGTAAGAAACCTTGGAGTCTTATTTGACCGGGAGCTCTCATTTAAAGCTCATATAAATCAAGCTTGTAAAACAGCCTATTTCCATTTGCGCAACAAGAGCCAAAATCAGAAGAATCCTGCCTAAAAGTGATGCCGAAAAACTTATCCATGCATTTGTAACGACTAGATTAGACTACTGTAACTCCTGCTTGCAGCGTGTCCTAAAAGCTCCATAAAAAGCTTTCAACTGGTTCAAAATGCAGCAGCAAGATTACTAACAGGAACAAAAAGAAGAGAGCACATTACGCCGGTGCTGAAGTCTCTTCACTGGCTCCCTGTCGAGTTTAGAATCAAATTTAAAATTCTACTCTTGACCTACAAAGCCATAAATGACATGGCCCCATCCTACCTCAAAGATGCTATAGAACCATATCATCCAAACAGAGCTCTTCGCTCTCAGAATGCCGGCCTTCTGGTGGTGCCAAGAGTCTCTAAAAGTACTGTAGGAGGTAGAGCGTTTAGCTACCAAGCTCCTGTGTTATGGAATCAGCTCCCGACCCATGTTAAATATGCTGACACAGTCTCTTCATTTAAGTCCAGGCTTAAAACGTTCCTCTTCGAAATCGCTTATGGTCAGACTAGTTAGGAACAGAAATATAAACCCACAGCTTTAGCTACGCTGCCCTAGGAGTAACTGTGCTGGGGGAAGTATGACAGCTTGAGCACTATCCTCTTCTTCTGACTACTTATGCTATCAAACAATATTTATTTTTTAATTCCACTTGTAAACTGTTCACCGCCTTCTTTTTCTTTCTCTCACTCCTGAGGACCTGTGGACCCAGATGCCCCTCCCCTGGTGAAGTGGTCCCTGCCCTGTGTGGACGGTCCCTCATCTGCCTGAAGAGTGGGTCCAGCTCGAATCAGACGGTCCCTCATCTGCCTGAAGAGTGGGTCCAGCTCGACTCTTTTTCCCAAAGAGGTTTTTTTTGTAGTTTTTCCTGGCCGAGAAGGAGAGCCTAAGGACAGAGGACCCTGGGACATCGTCCCTCGCCACCACAGACATTGTCTGACTCCCTCGCCATCACAGACATTGTCTGACTTCATCGCCACCACAGACATTGTTGATTCATTTCTCCCTGTGGCCCTCAGAGGCAACTGTTGTTGTGATTTTGGGCCTTACAAGAATAAATTGATTTGATTTGATTTGTGAAGGCGCCAAAGGTTTCATTAATTTTTGTTTTTTAGTTGAAAACCTTTGCCTCCAATCCATACATGCTGAAGTAAGAAGCGAGATCACCTGAAGAGAGAGGAGAGAACTGATATTATTCTGCAGTTACGTTTCAAAACTTTTAATATGCAATAGAGCTGGATGACTGACAGATTGCATTGATTAGTCCTGATGCTACGAAGTGCGAAGAGGGTTTTTTAAGGAAGAAGGAATAGGCTAGATTCAAAACACATTTTCTATTGCTATTGAATAAATAACTATACAGACGACATGAGGAAAGTTAAGCTTGGTCATACAATGTTCAAATAACATCAGTTTTAAAATTATATGTTGTAAGTTTTTGGGTGGAAGGTTGGCCTGCTTGTCTCTTGCCTGGAACATTACACGGAATTACATTTTTACTCTATCGCAAAGCTCGCAGTAAAATGCACATATTTCAAGTATTAAGTATGGCAGAGCCCTCACTAGATAACCTATGTTCACCTTTCACTGAAATAAAAGAAAAAATCAAAGTTTAAACTAAAATTATGCATGTTTTTGTTTGATATATGTACATTGTGATCACTGTTCCCTCTGAGCTGCGCCTGCGCAGCTGCGCACTGCCCGTACACAGTGCACTGCTCGTACATAGTGCGCGCACGAGAAAATCTATGGAGCGCAGAGAATGAAATTCACCACAAACGGTCCCCGGGGCAATCAAGCAGGAAGTGCAAGTGTTTGACACACTATAGAAGACTCTTATGGACAGTAGAAGCACTGTCCAGGAGACACGTCGTGTTTTCTATATTTCTAGTTTTTTATTACAATCAGAATCTTATTCACAGAGAAATTAGTCTTATTAGTCCTGCAACTTTGACTTATTAGTCAAAAGACAACTGTGGTGTGTCACTATTGTGTAAATGAAACTTTCGTGGCCCGATCTGACTCACAATGCAAAAGACACATGTGCATCATTATCTGGACCATATTTCTGTGTAAATATCGCATGTCACAACGTGACACGCTCAGGAGCAGATGATCCAGATGTGAAGACACAGGTAAATCAGCTCACACAGAGTCATCAAGGACAGAGGGGACAGAGGGGACTGAAGGGACAGAGGGGACAGCTGTGATTTGTTCTAAAGCGGGTCTAAAGCAGGACGGGGTGCGCCACAGACAGCGGGTGCTCCGCGTGCGCCACGAGACCCCCCGGTTCAAAAGACGCGGACACAACTTAACACTGCACTGTAGACGTCATCATATTGTGCGGCGATAAAACTTACTTTTGACAGGGACAATTTACTGAAAATGTCACTGAAGAAGCGGCCCCTCGACGGGGCTGCTCAGATGTGTCAGAGGATCGGACGGTTCGGTGTGACGAGGGCTCACTTTTCAGCTGACGAGGCGTAACTTCCCGTGCTTCCTTTTTGGTATCCAGTGTCCTTGCCTTTGAAAGAGTATTATCACCTCCCACCACGCTCTGCTCCTCTCATCGCACCGTTTCACTCCACGGACACGCTTGTAGACCGTCAGCAGTGTTGTCCAACGGGATTCATGTGCTTTACGGCCTCAGAGCGGACTGCTTCCTTACATCAAATCCATCACAAAAGCCGCTTGCACACTAACACTGACTATTCACCTTGTTGTAAACCATAATGGGGATTAACCCTCTTAATCTTCCACACAATAGTGAAGTATTTGTATCCTTTAATGCAATAGTTGACAGGTTGTAACAGTGGAGACCTCCTCTGAAGCAGCCTGTAGCTATAGCAGTCTTGTGTGCAAGACAAATCTGCCCCTTATGACCCCTTATGACCTCTTATGCTGTGTATAATGCTGTGTATTGGCCTGTGTGTAAACTTGATGGTGTATTGCCCGTGTAAACCCTGTGTCGTGCAGGAGGAGGAGATTGTAAAAAGTAGAGGTTTTGAGATGTTGTTCTTCCATTGGAAAAACATCCCGTTACAAGGATTTAATGGCCCTGGGAGTCACTCCAGCAGAGGATAATAGACTCTAACAACCCAATACTTATCTGCAGTAAACAACCTGAGGTGTTAGTTTTAGCCCCATTAGCTCCCATGAGTTTGGAAAAAGCTCAAAACCACGACATGTTTTTATCTTGAAACATTAGCCTGTGCTTGTAAATATATTTATTTTTAATAATATGATTTACACACATTTAAAATTCTACTCCTGACTTACAAAGCCATAAATGACATCCTACCTCAAAGATGCTATAGAACCATATTATCCAAACAGAGCTCTTCGCTCTCAAATTTCTGGCCTTCTGGTGGTCCCAAGAGTCTCAAGCACAGTAGGAGGTAGAGCTCCCAAGCTCCCAAGCGCCTGTGTTATAGAATCAGCTCCTGCCCACGTTAAAGAGGCCGACCCAGTCTCTTCATTCTTGGCTCAAATGACTTATGGTCAGGCCAGTTAGGAACAGGAATATAAACCTACAGTTTCAGCTACGCTGCCCAGGAGCAACTGGTTCTCCTCCTGAAGAACTTGTTCTCCTCCTGAAGAACTGATTCTCCTCCTGAAGAACTGGTCCTCCTGAAGAACTTGTTCTCCTCCTGAAGAACTGGTTCTCCTCCTGAAGAACTTGTTCTCCTCCTGAAGAACTGGTTCTCCTCCTGAAGAACTGGTTCTCCTCCTGAAGAACTCGTCCTCCTGAAGAACTGTTTCTCCTCCTGAAGAACTGGTCCTCCTGAAGAACTGGTTCTCCTCCTGAAGAACTGGTTCTCCTCCTGAAGAACTGGTTCTCCTCCTGAAGAACTGTTTCTCCTCCTGAAGAACTGGTTCTCCTCCTGAGTGGCTCCAGCTCCACTGTCTCTCTCGTGTCCGTCTGAAGGAGTCAGATCCCCCTTCACTGTGGAACTCCTCCAGGTTCATACTTTTTCCCAAAGAGGTTTGGTAGTTTTTCCTGGCCGAGAATTAGGGTCGTTGTTGTGATTTTGAGCGTTAGAAAAATGAATTGAATTGAATATATATACAATTTTTTTTTTTTTTTTTTATATGGACATAGCATTGGATGAACCAGATGCAATGTTTTAAGTGTTATAGCAGAATATGCTAATTTTCAACACCTGTCCACAGGGCAATTTAGAGTTGCCAATTTTTACCTAACACATGCATGTCTTATATATATATATACACACACACAAACCTTCTATTGTTTTGGCAATTTGGAATAGCTTGCATTTTTTACATCAATCATACCCTCAATTTAACAAGGTAGATTAGGGTTTAAGTGAACTGAGCTCAGTTGGGCTGAAACCATTGTGTGCAGTGTTTTTAGATCAATCAAAATCTCACTAGAATGTCTTGAAAAGCAAAAGTAATCATTGTATCTTTTCTGGGTCAAACCAATAATTACAACTATGCACAATAAACAACAAGATTTCCACCAGGCTCCGTCTCCATCCTGTTTAAAAACAGAGCTGCTCCTGTGGCAAAGCTGAAATCGAGTCAATTACTGAGATGTAGTGTGTCTAAATTTGGAAAGAAGGGCTCTCCTCGCTCCACCTCGGGGGAAAGCAGGATAAATGTGATCTGGAGGCTCCCTTGGGTGCCCAAACATCTGCCAGGCAAAACAAGGGGCGCGTGCGACGGGACGGGGCAAGAGGACGAGGCAGGACAGGGGGCATGACAGGGTGCAGGACAGGGGGCAGGACAGGGGGTGGGAGGGGTGGGAGGTGCAGCTCTAGAATACAGTAGAGGTGCCCAGAGGAGCTAAATGTGTTCTCAGTCATCACTAATGTTTGGGCACATCCACTGAGGAGACGAGGGAGCAAGCACGCAACGTCATCACACTCATACGCCAGTGTGCACAGAGACCGGGGGGAGGCAGGTTAAGTGTCTTGCTCAAGGACACAACAGTATTCAGTGGGAGGGTTATATACCAACCGCTCGAAACACTCGGCGAGTTAAGAGGAGAGCTCCACGCCGGGTCAAATGGGGCGAAAACCAGCTTTTTGTGGATGTGTTGTCGAGGTGAGAATTCAGCAGATCCATGTGAAAAAAGCCTATAAATAAAACATGTGAAAAAGGTTGGAGAGGTGGTCTTATAAAGAGAAAACTGGCAGAAAACTGAGCAAATGAAGCTGCTGCTGGTATAATGTTGTGGCAAGATTCTTCTCTCTCCTTTCTGATTGGATGGAAGCAGACACTAAGTTTATTATAGTTTGATTATTGTCCGAGCAAATATTGTATTTTGGGTACTGTTTTTGATATAATGTTCACAACTGACATAGTATTGAAGTACTATTTCCTATTGTCATGTTACTGTCTTTGTGTTGTAATGCAATGTAACTTCAAAATTGCCTTCATTATAACCCAATAGTACCATAATCAAAATATAAATATGTTTTCTAGCTCCCTGGTAGGGCTCGTAGGCTGATTGGAGAGCCACAGCTGAACCCAGAATCCCTCCTCACTAGACAGCTACAGAGGCTAGTCGGGTCCATCTTAGAAGACGGATCCCATCCACTAAATGGTGAATTTCAGCCTCTCCCATCAGGACGCAGGTACATAATGCCTCTGTGAGAGGGATACAGGGGCAGTTTTGTCCCCTCAGCTATTAAAATACTAAATAGCCAGACTGCACAACCTTCTTAACCTATTTATTTATTTATTCTGGACTAGTTTTTTGTATCTATGATGGCTTTTACTCTGTATTTTATCCGCTGTATTCTGACACTAATAACTGTTTGTATACTTGTTATCCATGTCTCTATGTCTGGAGCACTAGTCGTCTCCGTTATGTCACTGTCCGTCTATGTGTGTGTGAGCTGCCCACTCTTTTTACTCTTTTTACTCTTTTTACCTGCAACCAAATCTACCCTCGGGTACAAATAAAGTTACCTTACCTTACCTTACCTTACCCTATAAAGCTAGCTTGCTGCTGCTAATTGGGGTTCCATGATAAATGAGGAAAATAAAATGTTTATGGTGTGATCGTGTTGCTGTTTTGAAGCGTAGAGTTAAACGTGTGACTTACGTTTGCATTTAGCATATTATGTTCACTGAAACCAAACATTTCAACATTGAACCAAGAATTAACTGCATTTTGGTGATTGCAGGTGATGCAGGTGATTTTAAATATCTGCGGCAAAAGAATGTAATTATAATTATGTATTGTTTTGTTCTCTGTGACCAGCCGCCATGTTGTATTTGTATTCTTGTCACCAGCACAACAGGAATCTCTCCCTAAACGTTACCAAAGTAAAATAACCAAACTGCAGTTTATTGAGTGTCTGCGTGATGACGTCACGCAGACACTCAATAAATGTAATAAATAAACTCTATATGTTCTTGTATTATTGAGTATTCGCCATGATTTTCCATTGTTTCAACTCCTTAACGCTTCAACCGATTTCAACAAGTTATACCTCATTACGATCGCTTTCACAGTAGTACGTGTGCTATTACTTTTGACATTTGAACAACTTGTACTTTTTGCAGAATTTTCAAATGTATTAGTACTTTTTCCCCAGTGAAATAAATGAGGCATTATGAGTGTCTGCGTAATTCTTTAGGCTTTATTCTTTAGACTTCTGTGGGAGAGAGTGAGAGAGTGAGAGAGTGAGAGAGTGAGAGAGAGAGTGAGAGAGAGAGAGAGAGAGAGAGAGAGACTCTAGCTATGGCTTCGGCTTCAGCCATTGCAAATGATCTAGTTCCTTTTATTACTTCCCTCAGAAACAACAATTGGCCCCTAATCATATTTTCTACAAGAATATAACGGTAATTTGGGATTTAGATTATTCTGTGTATTTGATATTTGAACCACAGTTCCACAATATTCCTGTCGGCGTAATCCCTCGTTTGTTCAGGAGCCCTCCTCTGTAGAGAAGGATTCAGGGGCCCTCAGGGGGGAGTTTCTAGATAATCGTGTTAATCTATTAAAACAGTGTCCAGATAATATTGTATTGTATAATATGGAGTCCCACAGTCCCAGGGGAGCAGTGGCGGTACAGCAGTGGAAAATGCTGCTTCCACCTAAAATACTGCAGAGGCTAATGTTTTATTTTGTGTTTTGCCTACACAAGAAACAGGGACATGATTAAAAGCTGCCGCAGACGCCTCTCCTTGTCCTCGTTTCTCTGCTCCACTGCTAAACATGGCCATTATTTGTGGGCCTATTTAGAAAAACAGCCCAGGTAAATACAGACTGATTGTAATTGTGGAAGGAGATTGTCTTGCATCCAACATCAGTGTCATGGGGATACATCCAATCAATATTAAATGTTTTGGAAAGTCAGTCTCAAACGTCTGCTTGTCCTCTTTGTCTTTTAAAGTCTCTGAAGTATCTGGCTTCCTCCTGATGTAGTGGGCTGGTTAAATGAGTCAATACCAAGTGAATAAATGAGTGTGAGATCATGGTAATGGGGTTTCTACAGGCCCATTTCATCATAAATATCACCTGAACTTAATGATTTACAGTTGTTATGTTCCTGTATTCACAATTATAAAAGTATTCAGCGTTATGTAAAAGTGTAAAAGAATGAGATTGTGTCTTTGTGTTGGAGATTCTATGACTAAATCAGTTTGTAATACATCCACAATCTCTCTCTATGATGTATGTGATGTCATGCAGGTTCAGTAATTGCACAGCCAGCAGTATATACCAGTAAAAAGAAACCAGCAAGTGTCATTAAACTGCACAATCACTAGCATTATGTGTATGTCAAAGGCTCCTCCCCTAGTTCTAACGTTATAGCTGCTTTTGGCATTAGACTTGAGCGCTGAAGGGGCTCCTAGCTCCTGTTCCTAGCCCCTAACTCCTTTACCTTTGGAGCAACATCATGGGGTCCGCCATGAGAGTCCTGGAGCGTTAAGAGCACGAGCTTCAGCTTCGTTTGGAGAGCCCGAGCCGTCCTAACCAGCCGAGGGGACAACAAGGGCAGTCATGTGTCTCTACGCCTGAATAATAAAAACTACAACACCCACAAACAGCTAAAATAAGCGCACTCCGTCTCCTCCACTGTGCTTTTTTCATCTTCACATGACAGACCGCCTGCTGCTGAGTAACAAGCTCTGCACTGAACCCTACACGTGAACCACGCCCAAACTGCCAACAATAAGTACATGCACATGAATAAAATACTATATAGACTCAACATCGGCAGCAGGAGAAAGAGCAAATATTCCCCTAAACCCTGACCTTTAGTCCAGATGGAGTCATCAGCACCAGCAGACTGTATGCAAATGAAATGCGGCTTTAGGTTCCGTTTCTTTAGACGTGAACAGATGCTTCGACGTGATGTACAAATGAAGCGAATAACGTTTTCATACTTTTTAAAGTTTGGTTTATGGAGGACGTACAATTGAGATGGGCTATGATCGGACACTTTCGGCGCGCTCTGCTGTGGACTGCGGGGTCTCTCATAGCTTCGTAGGTTAGGAAGCCCCTCCAGTTCCTATGCTAAAGGACACATGAAAGGAAGCGTTAAGGCTCCTTGTCCTAACTCCTAACTTAACCATGACTCAACAGACTATTCGGACAGTCCTTATCCTGGCAGACGGGATGAAGGACCTTGGAGGTTTCAGTTAAAAGTATTCTGAATAAGCAAAGGTTTGACTCCTAATTGGAACATCCTCTTTATTACCCAGCATGCCATGTTCTTCACCGCTGACATGTGTGAGCAGAGAAACCAACGAGACGCATTTCTCACAACTTCCAACTATTTTGCGACACCAGTTAGACACCATCCTTCACTGTCGGCGGGGCAAGGACCCACCTCCAGTCCAGATCTTGAGCTATGCATGGTCAGGACTGTCTTAGATGAATGCGCATGTCTGTTCTGCATGTTTTGTGTTGAAGATAACGTTTATTATGTCTCATTTGACCCATTCTTAAATCCGCTGCAGCCCCTCGTACTGGAGAGCACCCAGGGGACTCTCCTTTAGATCTGCGCTGGGAGGAGTCTGTTGTGCATCTCATGAATCCCACCACTGAGTTTGTCCTTAAATCTGCTCTACAAGTTTCTAAAGTTGACACTGTTAGCTCAGTACAAAACACCCACACAGCCCTTAATGTGGAACAACTTTTTAATGCATTCGAATTTGGGATTTCTGCAAATGTCACGAGATAATGGGTGCATTTTGGCAGATTTGTATAATACAGTCCAGTGTGACCTTCAATACTCAACCATTCAACGTTAAAGCCCAGATATATGTCCCCAACATAATGGCGCCTGGTCCTATTTTGTGCGTATTCATTCAGAAACCGGGCACTTTACCTGTTGTATTATGGAAGAGTCCTAATGGAATAAACAAAATGGCATCGGTCTGTGTTTTGGGTCGCAGCAAATCCTATTTAACAACATGGCCAGACCTTGCCTTGAGCGGATAGATTAAGTTTCATTCATTGTTTTAGCATCACAGCATTTTTTATGTTGTTACTGTAATAAGTGGATATTCAATGGTAGACTACTGTTATAGAATTGCACTCTGTTGTTTTTATTCTGCCCACAAAGGCGTACAGTATTGCATAAGCTGTTTTGTGTCACTAAAGAAAAGAGGTACGTTTTTACAGTGTCGGATACGCAAAAAATAAACTGTAGTTGGGAGAGCTTTTGTGCAGTGCGACCTATAAATGACAAAGATGTATTATATAAGTTTTCATGTCTAAACCCTGCTCGTGGTCGGGGTTATCTCTTTACTTAGAATGTAGCACAGCGCGGCATTAAACACACATAATTCGATGAAGTGCGTTTATGATTATTATATTCTGTATTATTTTACCTGCCCTGTTGGTAATGGTATAAAACTATGTCACTTGAAACTTAGAGGCTTAAGACAAATCCAGATTATCCCCCCAAGTTTGTTCTCACTCATCGCTTTAATCCTTCTGGGAGAGCATCCCGGGGCCACTACTATCTATAGAGTAGCGTATGGATTTATGGGTTATGCTATGGAGGCACAGATAGATGGCGAGGCGGGTTGAGTCACAGACCAGCCTGCCTGATGGATGAGTCCATATGTGGCTCCAGACTGCTCTACCACATTGTCTTTGAAATTGCAGCTTTGAAATGTTTTTTTTGTTGTTGTTTTTTTTTTACACCGGAGCAAAATAGCAGCTTTTTTGACACTTGGTTTACATCCTGTAGGTTTCTGGGTCGTCTCCCTCAGGCTTTTAGGGAGCTAATAAACGGCAACACCATTTGCCCAGGGTAAAGGGAACAGATTGCTATTGATCGGGTTCAAATTGTCTAAACTGGGAGGTTGAGTCACTCTTGTTTAGTTCATGCTATTTGTTGATTTGGTGAAAGCTTTGGTGGAAGTCAAAGTTATTTTGATTTTCATTATAATTTAACCTGAAATTGTTCAACTGCCCAACCTCTTGATGGCTTCTTAAAGGTGCACTATGTCACTTTTCCAGTGGCGGCTGCGTCATGAAGCTGTAATTGTAGCTCTATCTTTTTTTTTTTTAATGATCTATCTTGCATTTGTTCAACTACAAACGTTTAATCGTTCACAAATACCTTGACAAACGTTCTCCACAGATCTGACCCGCAACCCGGTGTCACCAAGGCCGTACTGTGGAACATTCCAGGTAGAGCAATTACACATCCACCTGAAAAATGCACGACGCGGCTTCTAATTAAACTCACTATTGATTGACTTAAGTGAAGTGGATGGGCCATATTGTGATGGCGGTGAGATGATTAATAAACCGTTGGCACAGTTCTGGTTAACAGAGAGATTGGAAAGTGGCGCCAGCGGTTTTCACGATGGTGTGCGCAGTGATCTCCGCTGAGTGACAGACAGGACATTAGACTGTAGGGCTTGGCAGACAGGAGCTCTTTGAAAATGCCTGTCTGGAAGGGAAAGGCACTTGTTTTTTACAACAGGTTCACGAAGCGCTACAGGTCAACTTGTAATAAGATGATAAACTGAACACAAAGGATGAACTAAAATAATATGAGACTAAATCTTACACTAAGTCTACAAGTGACAAAAGCTGATTAATGTAGAGCAGAGGTGTCCAAACCTTTTTCATCAAAGGCCACATTTTGAAACTTATACGGGGCAGAGAGCCACAAACAACTTGACAAAGTCGAATTTGTTGAATGACAAAGTGAATCATTCAAAATCTTGCATTTGACGTAATTGCGATGAGCCTCCACACCTTTAATTAGACCTAGAACATTAATATTAGGTTGGTATAATATAAATATGCCTTAATTTTCTCAATTTCTACTACTTTTTATTGTTTGGGCCGACATAGCAGGAAGCTGGAGGGCCAACAAAAATTGGTCTGAGGGCTGTATTTGGCCCCCGGGCCCTAGTTTGGACATACCTGAGTATCGTTTTTGACCGTATTCTGTGCAGTATTTTCGTTTTTTTGTGTGTTTGTTGGATGAGATTAACATTTTGCTTTGTTCTATTTGGGATTGCTGTCAGTCATAACTCTAGTGGATGAGTGGCTCCCTGAGACCAGAGCAGAGCGCTCCCGGAGGCCCCGAGGAACAAGGACTTCTCACACTGTCGCTGTCACACAAACAGACCGGAACAATCCGCGCTGCCAACAGCACTCAGATTGTACAGTATGGAAATGAAATGTTAAAAATGTCTCTATTTGTGTGCTGTCTCTTTGTTCGCTCAAGATATTTTTTGTGTAAATTGTGTCATATAATTTGTGTGCAATGATCGACTAAAGTCTTGTTTCCGCTTTTATTGCAGAAGCACAATATCTGAATGAGTGAATTTGTCATGCTTACTTACTGGGTCCTAAGTAATAAGTTCATAGGGAGTTGAATTAACACTGTGGTCATAGTAAATTTATACCGCGTAATATCAGTCATGATGAACTAATGGTTAAATCATGATGAACTAATGCATTCGTATATTTATTATAAAGCGCTATGGAGTAATGCGCCGCACTTAGTTCCTTTCACGTGTCAGCCTCGTCTGTACTTGGTCTTCTACACTGACCCGTGGTGTGATATTCATAATATAATGCCTTTTGTTTGCTTCATGATTCATTCCCTTAATTAACACTTGGCTGTGGCAAGCTGCTGCAGATCTGTGCCATCGGCCCTTTCGAACACCACTCACTCTCTCTCACACACACGCCACATTCGTATTGCTCAAGGGCACAACGCAGCATGTTTGTTGATGCTATAAATAGTCATCTAAGCAGATATTTTTACTTTACCTTTTCTAATACTGCTACACTTCAGTATGTTTAGCGGTGGATACTTTCCTTTTGAATTGAGTGCTTATGTGAGGCCTGAACATGTGGAGAGAATACACTGGGTGATTCAGAATGTTTGTTCTGTATCGTCTTTTACCACGTTCCAAGTGTTGGTGTTCCTTATTGTATTTCCTCAGCTGCAGGTCTCTTTGTTGCAATCCAATGTCTCTGTCGAGGAACATCTGTACGTCAACTCAGAAGGACAGTCAGATTTCCCCCCGGTGCCAAATGCCACGTCCCTCCTGTGTTTTTCATCAACTCGCGCTATTTTTAGTCCAGTCTATTCCATCACCTTTTAGCCTGGCTTCAGTGAACACAGAAGTACAGGCTGGCATGTCCGACTTTGTGAAATTAACATACGCTGAAGAAGAATGAGAACAACAATGCTAAAAGGAACATAAACGATTTTGGGCCAACGTGACGAGCGTTGAAGTGAAACGGTGATGGTTCCGGGCGGCAACACTGTACATTGTGCCTCAGGGAGCGACATGGAGCTGTGGCTGAGATCTGGTAAACAGCTGTCAAAAACTGTGTGCCCTACAGAAGTTCAGACCATAAAGCAGTAAACTATTTTAACCAGTCTATAACAAGACATTTACCCCTTCAAAAACAACTAAGGCCAAGCTAAAGTGCTATTATGTGTTACTACAGATGAGTTTGCGGAAGCCAGGTCTGGTTTTTGAACTCAAGACCTTTATGTCCACTATATTGGCTATAATTGTGTATTTTATTATATATTATTACATTTCTGTTAATAATAATATACTGTATTCTCTGGCAAGATGAGTGTAATGATAATGAAAAATACAGGCACCAGCTTATTCTCCAAATTAAGCTGCATTACTCGACTTTCACAGGGTAAAAGCTGAAAAAGTATATTGCAGAGGCCGCTTCATATTGTCTATTAGAAAATGTGTTGCATAATTGTAAGAAAGAGCCATGATATATGGGGGTGAGAGCTGTGCCTGGGGCTCCAACTTGCCCTTCTTTTCCATCTGAAGCAGTTCTGAAGTTCTGAAGACCAAGAAAAATCATAAATGTTGAGTTCTTGACAGCAAAGAGAACATTTAGATCTTTTCACGGCTTGAAGAGCAGGCACCCCGGCTGTAAATGATCTCAGATGTATTCACTGACATGTGACAAAAGGGAAAATGATAAATATTGTATCCATTCGGCTACATTTCCCTATAGCGCTTATAGACCACTTCTCAAAATACTCTGTTAAATCATCAACCATTTAGGTTTGTGAGCTTTTATTTAAGACGATGTACAAGAATAACATCAGCATAAGATCATTTCAGTACTTTCTGCCACCCACCACGAAGTCGACAAGACAGAGAAACAATTAATTTATGCAAACTTTCTACAACCTAAAAATACTTTCAACAGAAAATGAATAGGTATAATAAAAAAAATGATAATGTTGTAATTACATGCAGGAGCAGATAATGACCTAAAGAGCCACTCTAGAACACACCCGTGATGTGATGTGAATAAAACGAGAAGAGGAACACGAAGCAAAGAGCCAGACTTAGCACAGCAGCACGTAAACTCATTTCAAAAGGGCATCGAGTAATAACAAGGTTTCAAGGGCCACAGCAGTTTCATACGTTGTGTAAAAATATACAGACTTCAGTTGAATCTATCCACACATTAATAATAACTGAAGGTTGCTCCCATGGTGACAGACTTTTACATCGGATGTTTTTTCTCGTCACAGCCATGTCTTGAACCGCCAATCCTCCCAAACACTTCACAATGTCCTCACTGTTTGTTATGGAACAGATTGTCTATCAGATCTGTACATTCTTTACTGTAGAACTGAACGTACAGACGCTACACAGTTCAGCCTGAGTGACAGAGACATGTTTTATTTAGTAAGCTAATGGTCTGTTTTATACAAATGAATGACTTTAAACGAGCACGGCGCACAAACTGGAGAGTTGTTAACAACGCCGGCACAATGGCAGGCTTCAGGCCGGAGTTTGTGATTTTGGGGAGATTGTTTGGCAAGACTGTGGTGACGGAAGGTGACGTTATAGGCGACAAACAGGTAGCGCAGGAGAGGGAACCTGCTTTCAAAGGCTCAAATCACGTGTAATAAGCTGTCAGTAAAGCTCTGGCCTACTGTCACACAAGGTTGTAGAAAGAGGTATAGCAACTTGCCATGCTCGCTGTCAATCAAAGCTGCTTCAAACGCGAGCCGGAGCAGAAGGCACCTGCTTGGTCAGTTATTATTGTCTACATCTTGATTTACAAAGACAATAGCGAAAGAAAAATGCCAGGATCATGTGGAACTTTTTAAACAGTTTGAGTCCAGAATAGAAACTCTGAGCGCAGCAGTTACAGAGAAAGAGGCACAGACGTGAGTCCCTGCTCACTTCGACTCTCATCCATGAGTCATTCTCAATCTGCGAATCGGAGTTCCCATTGAATAGTTTCTACAACTGAACACTCCTGGATGAATGAGGATTACACCTACATCCACACGTACAGTATATACAGTCTGAGATGATGAGGCTGATGGTTCTGCTGCGGTGAAAGAGATGAGGCAGAAGCAGAAGACTGGCTTGACAAGAGAGGCAAAGGTAGCAGCCATGACAGGTGACAGAAAAGAGCTGCACGCCTTTTTTCAAATCTGGATTTAGTTCACAGAGCACATTGTGAACCAGCAACATTTGAGAAAAAATGGTACAGCTAAAATAAAACAAGAATCACACACATTTCACAACATTTGTAGGGTGTAAACAGCAGTGATCAGTGTCGCATTTTGCTGTTTGCGAGGAACGCGAGAGTTCAATTTGTGCAGGGCCAAGATGACATAATGGGAAGTAGCTCATTGTCTTGTATTACTGCCTTTACTCGTCTGTTCAATGACATTCCTGGTCACATTGTATATTTCACTGGCAGAGAGGAGAATTGTGCTGCGACAAATGTATTGCATAATGAGATCTGAGTCATGTACGATGTTTAATGACCTCTGCGTTATCATATGGGCCCCGCAAAGTTCCCGTGCACCGTATGACGTCACACAATGCAAAGGTAAAAGCTGAAGTGCGATGCAGAGCGGGGGGCGGGTTTTTGATGTGTCCACAGTGTTACAGTCATGCAAAAATATTAATATTGTATAATCGGATGCACCGTTTTGGCCCGTCCCCATGGAGACAAGCAAATAACACCACCAGACCAACAGGTCAGATCTGTGGAGAGGCGACCCTGCTCACGTGTCAACTGGAAATGTTTTGGTCTAATGAGACTTATGGATGTGACGTTACAAGACATTTAAACTTGTGAGACAGAACAGAGAGGTCTTTTTTTAGCAATGAAATCATCTTTAACTGAATCAATGCAAGACTGAGACGTTTATGGGCGTTTTATGGATATTCAAGCTCAAGCAATCACATATCCATGGAGACGATCAGGTATTTTTAATGATTCATTGGAATTTCCTTCTCCTATAGAGATCATTCATGTGACGTCCCCCACGCTCCCCCACGTTCCCCCACGTTCCCCCACGCTCCGCCACGCTCCCCCACGTTCCCCCACGCTCCGCCACGCTCCCCCACGCTCCGCCACGCTCCCCCACGCTCCCCCAGGCTCTTTTGGTCATCTTGTCCGTCCGCAGTGCGTGTTTACCACTAGAAGCCCATTCAATTCTGCCGTCTGTCTGCTTCGATTTACAACGAAACACGGTTCGAAGAGGCCCAAAACCTCATTCATGATATCGCACGCTTTACTATAATCAAAAGGGCGAAGGTATGTGTGGCAGTTGGGTGCAGCAACCGGGAAGATAAACGGAGAGAAGTTCTATCGTATACCGAGCAGAGTATGTAGTTGTCATTTTATATCTGTTGACTATTTGTAGTTGAATTGAAATTGTCACTCACTCGCGCGGCGGAGGGAGCTGACAGCTGCTCAGCCACGTGCAGGTGACCGAACCCCAGGCATGCAGCCTCACGCACCGCTGCCTGCGCTGGAGCTTCGGAGGATTAACGCTCTAGAATTAACATCAGTTTTATTCAGGCGTAGACCCTTTGTTCAAAATTGGGACTTGTGAACCATCGGACCAGTGGGCTTGGATCGTCAATATCCGGGGTACGAGATATCCGGAAGAGAATATGGATCTGAGTTGATTGATCGCAGCTTTTCTAAATATCGACCTTTGTGTAGCTCATCCAAGGAGTTTGTGGACTCTGAAAGCGCTGGGGCCTCCATCATTTACGTTTGAGATCACTTTCCACGCTCTATCAGTGCAAAGGAACGCAACAAGTGACGGACAAGGGGGCGGTAACGTATGCGATCACGTGGTTTTGTGACGTCGGTGAATGAGCTCTATAGGAACCCTCATTGGAAGAGCTACATAGTGTACTTTATGTATGTTTTGATCATCAGTGTCGTTGTGTCAATCCATGTGTTTGTGAATGATTGGCAAAGTACTTCAGAAATGTTCCATTGCCATTGTATGATTAACTACCGGTATTTAAAACTAAATATTATATCTTTCAAATGAGATGTTGCATATAAAAGGAATCTGAAATCCTCCATATTTGCTCTCTCGGGAACTGTAAGTCTTAGCAATATTCCTCTTTTAGTCAACTTTAGGATTTCTCAACCCAACGCCTACAACAACAACAACCAGGAATACAAATAGCAGTTTCACAAAAGCTAAAAATGTAAAAATAATGATCTTCTGAAAACACAGCTTTCACATTGATATTCATGACGTCTGTGGCCAATTAATCACAGGAAGAACGGTAAAAGTGGAAGTTCCCGTGTAGATGCAACACAAAAGAGCCGTGTGCAACAGTCCTAAAAAGCACATAGCGGTACTTTGTTTGGGTGATATATGCCGGCGCAGTGACGAGGTGCAGTTTTGGAGCTGGGCGAGTCTGGCACTGTAAAACTGCAGAGTTTTACAGTGCCTGTTGTGTTTGAGCTGCAATGATCTGGTCCCAGAGGAATCAGCGTTTGTTTCACACACAGCAGGAAGAAAGACTCTGTGGAGCTTTTTTAAATGGTTTGTGTGGAGGTTATTGTCATTTTCCTGGAAAGTAAAAGGTAAGTAAAAGGTAGGTCAGTTGTACCCTGCAAACACTGCTAGCCCTGAACACGTGCAATACTTGACTGACTTAATCATGTGCAATACCGTCATATTCATGTGCAATACTGACTTAACCATGTGCAATACCGCAATACTGACTTAACCATGGGCAATACCGTCATATTCACATGCAATACTGACTAAACCATGTGCAATACTGACTTAATCATGTGCAATACTGACTTAACTATGTGCAATACCATCATATTCACGTGCAATACTGACTTAACCATGTGCAATACCGTCATATTCATGTACAATACTGACTTAACCATGTGCAATACGTCATATTCACGTGCAATACTGCCTTAATCATGTGCAATACTGTCATATTCATGTGCAATACCGACTTAACCATGTGCAATACCGTCATATTCACGTGCAATACTGACTTAACCATGTGTAATACCGTCATATTCTTGTACAATACTGACTTAACCATGTGCAATACCGTCATATTCACGTGCAATACTGACTTAACCATGTGTAATACCGTCATATTCTTGTACAATACTGACTTAACCATGTGCAATACCGTCATATTCACGTGCAATACTGACTTAATCATGTGCAATACTGACTTAGCCATGTGCAATACCGTCATATGCATGTGCAATACTGACTTAACCATGTGCTATATCGTCATATTCATGTGCAATACTGACTTAACCATGTGCAATACGTCATATTCACGTGCAATACTGCCTTAATCATGTGCAATACTGTCATATTCATGTGCAATACTGACTTAATCATATGCAATACTGACTTAACCATGTGCAATCCCGTCATATTCATGTGCAATTACTTTCATACTACAAGCAATTAAGGCCATATTCATGTGCATGCAACTGATGTAAATAAGAGTGTTTACTTACCATTAGTATTAGTATTATTTAGTCTTATGCTAGTTATTTTTACATTACTTTCTTTTATTATTATTTACTTTCTTTTATTATTATTATTTTTTTCCTCCATTCCCTATTAAGATATGAGAGGAGTTTTGTTAATAAGAGTTTTTTTTGTTTTGTTTATAAGAGTTCTTCTATTAAGAGTGTTTTTTTGAAACTTCCTATAAGTTACCTGTCCTGTATCTACTGCGTTGTAACACCGAAATGTCCCCATGTGTGGACAATAAAGGAATATCTTATTATTCTTCGCGGGCAAACTACCAAGAGATGTCACCAAAATGATTATTATGTGTATTACGTATGTGTTATGTCATTCTAGAGTAGTTTAATGAGAGAAGAGTAGTAGTGTTATTACAATATTACTTTAGGATACACCGTGCAACTTTTCCGCTGAAGCTTACACCACCTGCTTGTCTCCATGGTGATGTTATTGCTTTGCTTGGAATCAGGGATGTGCACGGACAGAGCCCAGGTGTTGCTCAAGCACCTGCTCGTG
This sequence comes from Eucyclogobius newberryi, assembly GCF_026437365.1. Taxonomy (NCBI): domain Eukaryota; kingdom Metazoa; phylum Chordata; class Actinopteri; order Gobiiformes; family Gobiidae; genus Eucyclogobius; species Eucyclogobius newberryi. The sequence goes on from NW_027315779.1 coordinate 3,441,537, forward strand.
TTCAACATATTTTTAGGTTTAATATTCGCCTCAACCAAAGCCTCGCTCCAGAGTACATGTCCCTCGGGTCAGTCAGAGCAGACACATACTGAGCTCTGCAGAGCCCCCAGACCATAGGTAGTGCTGAGGGTGCACGACGATCCCCGCGCCGTCCCCTTGTGCCAGAGCGGAAGGAGCCTGGTCGTTTAAAAGCACATAGAGCAGAAATCAAAGACTGCAGGAATAGTTTAGAATCCGTACAAATGTTCTACTCAACCTAAGCTGCAGCCTCAGAGGCCTTTCTGCCGACATGAGAGCAGGGCGGAGCACAGGGAGGCAACAGAGGGCTGGGGCGCCGCTGGAACCCACTGACAGGACACGCGTGATCAGTAAATCTAAAATGGTGGTCAATGCCAAAGGTAATTAAGATATAAAGTTGATATACTTTAATGAACAACTGACTATTTTTCTGACTGCTGATAATACCCCACATTACAGGAAATTACATTTATTTTATCTTACATTTCCCAGTGTTGTTCCTTTCCAAATTTGATACTTTTCATATTGCTGGTTTCTCTTCTAGACAGAGAAAGAAGAATATTTTTGATGCATTTCTACATTCAGCATAATTCAAAACATGGACAGCACTATTTCTAATGCTGAGCTAAAGTAAATGACTCAAACTTAATATAGTTCAGTACAGGACAAATTAAAATAGTGGCACACTATACTATACAAGCTATTCTGGGGAAACAAGGGATGGGACACAAAGAAACGTGTAATAGTTCATGTGACTTTGTATGAGATGTTTTTCCTCACTTTATAAAAAAACTTTTACATTGGAAGAATGAAGTATCTTTGTGCTGAAAGACAACGTACATGCAAGAATAAATACTGTATGTACTGTCTTTTGTAACAGTTATATTTCGATGTAAAGTTATCAGTCATGACCAAACCATGACTTAAAACTAAACGAAATTAAAAAGAACGGAATAGAATAGTCAGAAAGCTAATTTTTTAATCCCATTTTATTCACAGAGGCCCAGATCCGATCATTAAAGAGCTTATACCACTTTGGCTAACTGCGTCTGTTACAAACTAGATGACACAAACTATAGTAAAACTCAAATGTCAAAAGTCTAAAATATACAAAATAGATTTAAATTGGTTGACAATAGAGACACGACGTAAAACATTGACAACTTTCTCTCCAATGTTAATTCCAACCCCTCCAATTTGAACTCTTCCCTGTTACTTCAATCTCACACACTTTTCAAACTGAGATCCATTCTTATTTTAAACGCAGAGTCAGAATTACTCTTTAGAGGCCTCACTTCCCACATTATCATCCTTTGTTGTCCACTGGAGACAAATTGGAGCGTTCCTCTGTGGCTAAACGGCAACGCTGGTCGAGCTGATTATCATTTCGTGAAAAGGCGATTCCGAGACTATTTTGTTCTCGTAAATGTAAAAATCATTATAGTTTCCCCGTTATAGACCTCTGGAGGAAATGAGACCGGGAAAATACAGTACATGCATCCAAACGGCGCACACCTGCTCGCGCTAAAATGAGCCGGCCATTTCTCATGATGTAAATAGTATCTTAACAGCACCTGCACCAACACGGCAGAGTGCTCAGGGAAAGGCTGTTACTCCTGCATTTCTTCACAACATCAAACAAGGCAAGGGTTCGCTTACGTGCAGGTTACGTGTCAAGATAAGGCAAAATAATATGTCTGTTTGCCGTAACCCGACCGATCCGGTTTGAAAATAGCCAACTAAAAAAAAAATATCAGCATTTTGTTGAAAAAACGTCAAAATCTTTTACTTTTCAAGTATTTCACCGACTCACCGACCGGTCTTTCCTAAACTGCCTTGTCAAATGTTTTATCTTGTTGATAAAACCTATGTTACATCCCAGACGACCAAAAACTCATTGCACACCCCATGTGCGTCTTCATATTCAGTCCTCCACATGCTTCTGCAACAAAACACACTGCACTTAAGTGTTGTCATATTGCTTTTGTTAAGTTGGTTTGCCTCTGTCGGCGCCACTGAACTCTCCATAGAACATGTCACGCTCTAACACGGTGTGAAATTTGACTTATGCAATGCATTCTGGGATTGAAACACGCCCAGCAGCGTCATCACAACAAACATGGCGGCGCCCGGGTCCCCCGCATGTTCCCCCCGCTCGCCTTTGCTACCAAAATAAAGGATAACGGCGTACAAAAGGTTAATTGAAATTAAAATAGTGAGATTTAGTCTCCCGATCGGGTTGATCGAGACATTTTTCTCATAGACTGTTGAAGCCTGACCCCTGGTGGTCACTCCAAGTCAAAAAATTGCTACATTTTGATCTTTTTTTTTGCCTTCAAAGTAAAAAGAAAAAAAAATTGCCTACCGACCGACCCACTTGAAAAATGTTGACTCGGGTTACAGAAAACAGACAATTTATTTGGGGCAGCCTAAGATTAAGATACGTGTAAAAATACGTGTTAACAAACAATGACACGGATTAGTTGCTCTGATATCAAGCGGCAAAGTTGAATTTGAGCATTTGAAAAAGGTTTGACAAATCAAAATAACTGACAAGTATGTGGCATTTCTTGGATCAACGCGACTCACATCTGCTCGGCTCTCAAAGGAGTTGTCCCCGTTTGCTTTTGCCATCACATCGTCTAATCTGTTTAAAATGTCTCTCTCTTTTTGTCTTTCATCTTCGACTTGTGATGGATGGAAGCCAAACAAAATGCATTAATTATCATTAGTGCATATTGGCAAAGTTTTAAACCCATCAATATTCAGTTGGGTATAGCTGCCGGAGTAAGACTATAAGATCTTCTTGTTTCTAAGGAACTTGAGCCAATACATCAAAATGTATCAGCGATGAAGATTATTCCGTTGACCTTTGGATTCCTTGACCAGAGGATTAAGAGATCGCCTGAAGATCAATCGGGAAGATTTTGAGTTACACTTTGAGCAACATTCACTGCACGGGAACCGTATGCAGCAAGATCGTCGTAGCGCATGATAAATAGGACACGGACATGACAATAATTTGATCAATATCCACACTTTCCATGAGATTGATACAAAATGTGTGTAAGTCCGACTAGTTCTCGGCAGGTTTCTGAAGCCCAACACTAACAGGTGTGAGGCTTGAGTTCACGTCGAATGGACACATCAAATAAACATTTTTCAGGACCGGATTAGTTCAGCCGACACAAGCATCAGGTGGTCCCAATCTAATCCGGGCCCTTCGTGATCCCACTGAGAGGCAATCTGCAACGTGACCCACTTTTACTCACTTTGGCTGGTTTACATAGAGTATATACAGTGTTGACGTGACATTCAAACTTCAAAATCAATTTCAATACCACAACGCTAGTATTTTATAGCAGACGCAGGAATATTTACAGTCGTGGCAATATAGAAACAAAAACAGACTAGAACAAGAGGCGTTTTTTCCAGGGATGCGCTGTAGCCGCTGCTCACTTCATGCTGCACGTGTAGAGTTTGAGCAAAGGATCAAAATCTGTCACATATCTGGTTTTCTGGCAGGTTTATTCCGCGCGGTTTGAGGCCGTGTTGTCCTCCGAGCGCATGTGCAGACCTCTAAAAGAAGCTGCTCTCCGCTCCGGCTCGAAAAGCTCATGTTAGAGAGCGTGACGTGACCCTGCCTCGGTCACATGGTCACAAACTGAGCATCAGCATGTTGTGGAATCGACTTGTTTTTCTAGGTCTATTATCGTAACGCAAGACTGAACAGTAAATGGTATGCCTTGCTTTCCATCCTCCGAGGTTGTGCCGTGCCTAATTACCATCGTTACTAATAATCCAACGTTCCCAACCTCTTTGTTCTGAGGGAAATTGCTGCTTCTGTTGGCCGGATTGGGAACTATAACCTTTCCCTGATTGACAAGACACAATTCACATGAGGTTGCTCCTCAGACCAAACAATTACTTTCAAGTCAGTTAATGCTAAAGTAAAGTTTATTTGTTCTGATTTGGGAATATGTTCAATAACGTTATGTTTCTTTTATCATTAAAGGTGGTATGGACGATTTTTTTCAGCAAATTTTTTATCATATTTCCTCGTGGCGTGGATAAATCATTTGTCCTGCCACGTATCAATCATAAAACGCACCTACCGCTCACCTGCAGCCGCGTCAGGCTCGTCCCCACGTTTCCGCGTGCCTAAGCGCATGGATCTATCATAATATAGTTCCCTCAGTGTACGGGGCAAAATGAAGACGGAGAAAGACAGTTCGAGCTGACGCAGAAGTGGACAGAAATCTACGGGAGACGAGCGATGCGATGCGCTCCGTTGCGCTAATAAACAAACGCACGTGTGTGTTGTATCAGTCCGCGCGGGGGAGTGCACATGCGCACTTCCGCCTTCTTTCTCAAATCGCCGAAAAATCGTCCATACCGCCTTTAACTGCTTTGGACACCATGGCATTCTTGCACGAAAAAATAAATGAATACAGCACTTAGTCGTCTGCAGTCTCTTCATTTGAAAGGTTGTCATGGTCAGCCACTCAAAATGACAACACAACATATTTCATAATCATAATCAGAAAGGTTTTATTGCCATTTCATTCCGATTCACCTGTTAAAAAGCAAAGATGAACAACACTTGATTTGACACTTTCCTTTTTGACTTTCCCTTTATTCACCAGAACATTAATTAAAAAAAAAAAAAAAAGATTTATAGATGATCCTCTTTTAACCTGCAGCAAACTCCAGTCCACTTCTTGTCAGATATATCGATCCTGGGCCTATTTTCTACCCAATTCGGCAAAACATCTCAAGTTCTCAGACAACAAAATCCTGGCAACTTTTCCATTATGGATTTTGTAGCAACTTTAGCAACGGGATCAATCTTGAGTCTTGAACGCAGAAGGTTAATGGAGTGAAGTGGTATGCCATGCTGATCGCGTGGAGATGGTGTGTCCCGAGAACAATTCCCCCCAAAAAATCTTTGCTAAATAATCAGATCAATTTTCTTTTCATCCGGTTTGGTTGGTATTGACATTTCAGTTAATTAGACTCTGGGAAAGGTTGTTCATTATCATAGGAGCATTTGATTATTTTGTGAAAAGGTCTGACAGCTGTGCATGTGTCATATTCCTGAATTTGATTTCACACAATAAAACTGAATTAATTCCCCAGCCCGACGGAATATATCCCGGTGATTTTTTTATTATCTGCTCGACAGGAAGGCAGCGGACGAGCGCCTCATCACATTAGTAGTCAAAATACAATATCAAAGCACAATACGTTTTGATTTTTTTTTTTTTTTTTGAAGAGGCGCGGCAATTACAGTTAATTGCTTGTGCGAGGGCAGACATGTAGATGGCACTTCAAGAAGCTATTAGAGTTTACATTCATGCATGAGCTGAGAGAGGAGACTGGGATATGAAGCTGGAACCCTGTAGAGGCTCATCTTTGAAGAGGCTTTTAAAATTACAGACATGGATTCAAAACTGCCAGTCAGTCAATTTAAAATATCCAGCCATCCATCTATCTTTTTTTCCACTTTATCTGGTGCTACGTCGTGGTGACAGCAGTCTGGCGAAGCCCCAGACTTCCATTAATTTACTCGTGCTTCCTCCAGCCCAAGGCATTCCAACTGAGAGACGTGGACCCTCCAGCATGTGATTAAAACAACACTGCATCAGTGGTGTGGGGCACTGAAATCTACCTGGGGCAACGGTTTCACTAGCAAAGACCACAACCGCAGAAACATGAACAACACAATTGTACAGAAGTTGATGCTGTTGGGCTTCTGGCGATGAGGGCTGTAGGCTCCCGGGCCTCAATACCCCAGCTAGGAGATACATTTGAATAATTGTAATAATTAAAAGAGCGTGGGAGGGAGGGGCACTACGTCATGAACACAGATGTGTGTGACCTGGAGGCTTACATAGTGTAGCCGCAGGAAGGGGCGTGAAAGGGGTGTGGTCCTGCTCCCGAACTAAAAGGCGTAATGGACGATTTATCGCCGATTTGAGAACTGAAGCGGAAGTGCGCATGTGCACTCCCCCCGTGCGGAAGCACACAAAAGCCTCGCGGTTAGACATGCGTTTGTTTATTAGCGCGTTGGATCACATCGCATTTCTCGTCTCCGTAGATTTCCGTCTCTTCTGAGTCAGCTCGAACTGTCCTTTTCTGTCTTAATTTTGTCCTGTACACTGAGGGAACTATATTATGATAGATCCATGCGCTTAGACAAAGGGAAACGTGCTGCTCTCCTGGGGACGAGCCGGTGAGGCTGCAGGTGAGCGGTAGGTGAGTTCTATGATTGATACGTGGCAGGACTAATCGGCAGTCCACGCCACGAGGAAATAAGACTTAGATTTGGGCCAAAAAATCCTCTATTACGCCTTTAAGAAAACAAACTTATCTTCATTTAGGGTTTGGATTTGAGTTTTATGCTGCTCTATTTTATGTTTTAAAACCAAACATTTATGTACAATTATTGGGGATGTGGAACCTGAACCAGTAGCATAGTTCCCCCGTTCATAGAAAAAGGGGAACATAGGTACCGGGGAACATAAGTACTGGGAACATAGGTACCGGGGAACATAGGTACCGGGGAATATGGGAACCGGTTAATATAGGTACCGGGGAATATAGGCACCGGGGGAGAGAGGTACCGGGGAACATAGGTACCGGGGAATATAGGTACCGGGGAACATAGGTACCGGGGAACATAGGTACCGGGGAACATAGGTACCGGGGAATATAGGTACCGGGGAATAGAGGTAAGCACCTGTGTGCAACACAGTTACCTGTCATCAATTTGCCAAATTGTCAGCCCCTTTTTTCAGAGTGATTGTTTTTAAAAATAACACTCACAAACACAAACAGGTTTTGTTTTTGAATGACTCTATTCTCCTGCATTTTAGTTCAGCTTTTTTTGCCACTAATATTGGGCCGACTAGAATAAGTGAGATCTCAGCTGTCACATTGGCCTATGCCAGTGGTGTCAAAGAATGCGGGGAGTATCTGGCCCCCAGACGTTTTACTCCAGCCAGCATTTATAATTCATATTTAAAACATACATCATTTATATGTTTTTTTTTTTTCTGATCAAAAGAGTGAGTCCCACAATTCTTTCAGTCCTCCCCCGCACAGCTCAGCACAGCAGAGCATCTGCACAGTGCCTACTGCCGACTCATACAAAACTTTACAGACTTGAATTCAGCAGAGGTGTAAGCGCGGAAAGGAACGTGTGGCTTTGGGAAACACATGGAAGAGAGAAGATGGTTTTGTGGTTATTAGAGCTGTGCTAAAAGTAGCGCTTATGTGGAGCAGCAACAAGAAAACAAACTTTTGTGATGACAACTCCGGACAGATCAGAAGCTACAGGTAAAGACATTTTACACAGGTCAGAGTGTAATAAAGCCTTAACATGACAGTGTGGAGCTGTTGTGAGCTCTGACTATGTCCACACTGATGTGACTGAAGAGCTGGACACTGTGTGAATACAGTCTGACTGCACTCATTTGATTCACCACATACATATCAGAAAACACACATATATTCCTGTACCATGCTGCTAATGCATGTTTATGGACATTCTGCTAATGCATGTTTATGGACGTGCTGCAGATGTGTTCAACAGTGTAGACAAATAACAATTACTAGGCTATTTAAAGCTATTAGATATTTAGAAATGCATTTTACATTATGTTCGCCCTAAATACAGGCTGCAGCCCAAAATGAGTTTGACATTTGAATTCAATACATAATTTATGCTGCAGCTTAACCTACAGTAGCATTCTATTGGACAGCATTTAAACCTTTTTACCATAAAATCTTTTCTGCAGCTTTATTGTCCTTGTAGGGACATCTGTCCTCTGACCCATCCTTTAATGCTGCTGGGGATCCATCTCCAGATACGGTGCTAGACTTGGTCAGAACTTCTTTTCCTGGAGGGTTTTACCTATGGTGCATGTTTTGGGTTCGTTTGTGTTCGAGGAGCCTTAACACTGCATTTTGCACTGGTGAGACTTTGGGCTACTTTTGATTTGAGAACAAAGACACAACTTGATGGCACAATGTGGCCCCCAATAAAGCAAGTGGATGTGCCTGAAGGCTAGGCCGCTGACAGCTCCTCAAAGAGCCGCAGCAGAGTTTGTGAAGCCACAAATGATAGTTACTTTCCACTGCACGCTCTCCCATGTCTCCTACTTCCCAACTCATAGTCACTCGCCACTGCTATAGCAAGGATTATTTTTGACACATCTTCTCATTATAACTTACATTATACAAGGAGTATGTGAGGACTTACCAGGGTGTATCATTTAAAAAGAAGGTGAAATAGAAGAGTATTTGAATTCAACTTTTTTTTTCAAGTAAAAGAAAAACATAGTAAAAGGTAAATGGACACATTTATATTGCACTTTTCTACCTTCAAGTACCTCAAAATACTTAACATCAAGGAACTGTAACTGCAAACAATTACTAAGAAATAATGAAATTGAACAGAGTTTGTCTTTCTCAAAAGGTGGATCTTTATTATCTCTGACAAAGGCATCTGTCCCTCATCCTCTAGAACAATGACAATACACATCCGTTTAAAGGCTTTGAAACAAACTTAAATGCAAATCATCACAATCAAATCACCTCCGAAAGAGATAGAACAACCATCAAGGTCCAAAGATTCGAGCTATCTCATCCGGAGGTGACGAGACCCCCGAGCCATGTCCTGACGCATGACTGGCCCGATACAGAGGCGCCGGACCATCTTTATCAGGGGCCCATATTATCATTTTATCTGCCGACAATGACAACATAGATAGAATGACACTCGTTCACAGACACCTTCATACACCGGTGTTTGCAGACACTGGCGGCGAGGACAACAGCAGTATTGTACAACATGTGAGACAGATGATGTGAGCGCTCTACCTTTGGATCACACTCTACCGCTGACCTACTGCCACCACAAATATACACAACCATATGTATTTCTACAAAAGGTATAAAAAGTATTTCTTCCACTGATTGGAATACGCTTTAAACTCTCAGACGACTAATATTCATGTTGATTCTCTAAACGCAAAGCGATCACCTTGGAGATGTTGCCCTGTATGTAGCGCTGCAGGATCACGTATACGGCTGCCGCTGTGAGCCTGTTTCCCTGAGAACAAGTCCAATTAATCACAGCCTGCGCCTTCGCCCTCATCTGCATGCTCATTGTTACCCACTCATCGGAAAGCACATTCTACTCTGAGGAGTAGAATGCGTTGTACTGAGGAACCAGTTGGACAGCAAACTCTGTTACCAAATTATACCAGGTTGAGGGTTCGATCCCAGGTCCAACTGCTGCGCACTGCTGTTGTGTCCGAGGGCAACGCACTTCTCCTCCTCTCTGAGTAACAGCAAAGCCAGAAAGTACATTGTGTGCATGAAGATAGTTGAGTGGTGGCATAATACATTTTCTGATAATAGTCGTTTTGTATGTTGTCTTTTGCATACTTTTAAATAGTATTGCAACCCATATACAATTGTAAAAGTACAGTAGAACATCCTTAGAAGCTCGAATGGCAGAAACATTCATGAACAAAACCCGAAGTTTGTATTTCACACTTTGTTGTTTCACATACAGGGAAAAGATCAGGTCCCTATACATTAAAGGATAGATAACAGTCCACAGACTTCACCGTTTCAGTCAGCCAAAAAGGGTCTGTACGCTAAAAATAATGTCAAGAGAAAAATCTTTGAAGGTACAATGTTGATTTGTGGTACATAAAAGGGTTTGTAGGTGGAGTAATCACTAATACAGTTATTAATACAGTCTGTTTGGGGCATGATAGAAGGATGTTGGATGCCCTTCCGATGACAAGATGCTCATACTTACTGTCTGCATTTTTGTTAATCGCATATAAAGTGGCTGTCATCACATCTCATTATCTAACTGGTGCTGTCTTAATCTTATCCTTTTAACTATGTTTATTTAGCCGCCTTTCTTCAATGCACTTCAACCTTTTTCTGCTTTTATTTCAGCTTTCAGCATTATTAATTCGGAGAAACAATTGCACTCTTGCTTTTCGCATTCCTCACCCTTGTTTTAATGTCTGTTTTCATCAGCTGTCATGTCTCTTTGCCTTATTTCCCGGCTCTTCTTTCTCTTTCAGGTACATGAGCTGATGCTCTTTCTGGGGGGAAGATTTCATCATATCCTGCTCCGCACCTCTTGAGTATCTCATCATTCCCTCCCGGGGTCTAAGCGCCAAACCTAGTAGATTTATCTATTCCATTTATTATCTTCCAATGCATATTTTCTTCATTTGAGTCTCTTCAAGATGAAACAATGCATTTTAAAGAGGGGTAAACTGTATTACACTTACGCACTACCTGAAGGGGCGGGGCCGTGCAGGTGCATGGGCCGGACTTCCTTTCACTACAGAGACTTCCTGATTATGTAAGATTGTGGGCTGTCCCTTGAACAAAAGCCATGGCCCGGTAGTACGAACTGTAAAGAGGATTCCAATCATTTCTGAACAGTGATAAGATGAGATTCAACATTACTCAAACATGCATGAAATGTATATAAAACTACATTTGAAGAAAAAAGTTCAGTTTCCGTAATACCCCCTCTTTAAAACGGCAAATCTTATGCATTATATGTATTGTTCTTAGCCTGTAAACGTGCTCTTCAGCAGCTTTAGTCTGGCCTCTCATGTTTTAGAACTAAATAATAAAAAGTTGATCACAAAAATTACATTTGGATCTCTGCTGTTTAACCCAGGACTTCCTGTGTTTTGGCAGCAGAGGAATTATACACAGTTCGTTTCAATGTTTCAATGTCTAGCTGGCCTATTTTTTCCTAGTCTCGAAACGCAGTTGTAGTGATCGTGATTAGACAGGGAAAATCCACAAGACGAGACTGATGATGATATATGGACTTAAAAACAGGGCATTCTCAGAGTCACAGATTGAGACAATGTCAGTTATCGAGGGGTTTCAGAACAGTGTTTTTGACGCTCGGAGGGGAGAGGACTTTCTAAACAGGATTTGTCAAACTAGCATAAATGAAGCTAAATGCTACTCCGTGTATGTTTTTGATAAGGGAACAATGTAAGAACACGGTTAAAAGCTCAATAATGTAAATTTTGCACAATATGTTTCGGAGGGGCCAGTGCATGTGTGGAGGAATTACATGTTTGCGTTCCTAAAGCGTTCCTAAAGGCACCGGGAGCTTCTTCTGAGAGCTCGATTCAGTGTTCAGGCGTGTGTTTAGTGATGGAATTAAGGCTGTAAGTATGTTTAATATCACACTGTACGACGTTCCAGGCAAAGCAATAACATCTGGAGACAAACCGGAGGCTGACCTGCTCCTGAAAAGTGACATAGTGGACCTTTTAAACCACTTTCCACAGCCCCTCTCTGCCTTCGCTGGCTCTCACAATGAGCGAAGGCAGAAGTTAATTCCTCCCGCACTGTTTCCGCTTCATTAGTCCCATTTTAATCAGAGGTGTGCAGCCGAGGAGGCCGTGTCAGCAGCTCCTCCACAATGTGCCACACTCAATGATACTGTAACTCAGCCAATATCCGCTCAGAGCCTCATTTGGTCGCGCATGTGTCCCTGCGGATTCAGGCTGTTGTGATGTGAATGTGGTTAGTCACGCCGAGCTGGAGGAGAGACGGGAGAAGATTAGGTGCAGAGTATAAAGGCTAACATATGGAGATGGCCTCGTAATGGTCGCTCAAACTGGTCCATTCTTGAAATCCGTGAGGCAAGTTTTAGTTTAAACAGCAAGATTCATCATATTATTTAAAGGGCGTGTTGTTAAAAAGTTACTATAGTAAATAGTAAAGTAATGGGGGAATACATCATACATTTTATTATTCAAGGGAAGTCAATGAGCAACATTTTGTAATCTTGTGGACCCAGTCGCTGACATAAATGGACTAAAATATCGCGGTTTCATTCTCACCATAAAGGTAACCAAAGTTAATTGTACTGTATTATCCGCTAGTAAAAGGAATATGTTGAGTCTGATTGAATTCCATTTCACTCCTCAGTTTGTAAAAGCTAAATAAAGTTAAATCAATCACGAGAATCAATGGATTTAATTTAATTCACTTAATGAACGCCTGAATGGTTACTTTCACTTTCATAGATTTGAGCAGATTAGCTTTCCCGTTCCACTCGGGGTTGTTAAACATAGGAAATGACTGGCAGGTTTTGGCACCCTCTTGCCTTTGTTTGGAGCTGAATTGAAATATATTAGCTCAGTTCCTCCATTGTTAAATTCAGTGTGATTCTCCGGGGAGCTCCTTCTAGAAGTCACTGTTTCCAACTTTCACTTACTTTGGTTGTTTAGGAAGCTACAAGCCTCTCAGACAAAGACAAACTTTAGGGCGTTTATAGTGCTTATCATTCTGCTCTGTTTTGTACCCTGGTCATTTCCTCATTGTTTTTTGTCCCTTTAGACTTGCCGTATGGTTCTTCATAATGTGGCTTCAGTCTCTTCGGAGCAAAGGTGTCAAACTCAATTTCACCAAAGCGAGAATGAGATCACACCTCAGTTCAGACATTATCGCTCCCATTTCTCAAAAGTAATATTACACAACTTTAATGTCTTTATAAAGGATCAGTAAATATTCAACACCCACATAACCCTGACCCTATTTAATGTTTTTGTCATTATTGCTTTTGACACATACTTTGACCACAACTGGATATTTTATCTTAATCTTTTTATACTTCCTTTGGCATCTTTGCCTTGGAATTTCCTATTTAAACGCCTCAAAAGACCTATAGATGCCATGAAATGTGTCCATACAAAATACTAGCAGCGGGTACGCTAGGACTGCTAAGGCCGCCGTTATTTTATCACTTGGTTTACGGATCCGCCGCACCTAGATTATTGATTTCTAATTTATAAATAAAATACATTTTTATCAAATTTTTGCATAAAGTATCGCCGACAAGGCAAAATAGCATTACATGAAATATAAAAAGCGGTATTAATTCAAAAGATAAGAGCGTGAAGCAATTTTTATTATTTATTTTGGAATGCATTGTACTGACGCTATGTGCGTATGCGCGATGCATCATGGGTATTTAAAATGGCGACACCACCGTGTCCAGCGCTCAGCGTGGGCCAGTGTGGTTTTGCATAATTGTACTTTCTGGAGGCCGTATTGTCTTGAAAAAATATGCAAGTGGTGATGATACAGTTGGAGATTTACTAAACAGACACCTGCGCGACGTCATGGAAACCACCTGCAGCAGCAGCGATGACTCTGGACTGCTCCAAAGTGGAGGCTGTTGAAATGTCAACTCCGCTGTTCGTACTCAGAGACTTTGGTGCCATTAATGTGTTCTTGGTCATTTATATTTTTGCTGCCTGTCGCCATTTTTCCTTGAATTATAACATTAATGTTTTATGAAGAAAAAATCTTTTGAAATTGAAATTATATTTATATTTTGTCCGCCAAATATTTCATTTAAAAATCCGTAAACCAAGTAATAAATTAACGGTAGCCTAAGACTGGAAAAAAAAAATAAAGAAAATATTAGTTTTTTTACCTGTCTGCTTTATTTGTGTCTGCAGAGCCGCGGCGCGCGGCCGAAACTGCCATGTTATTTTTGTGCCGGCCGCGCGACGCGGCTCCTGAAACTGCGCCTCTATTTGACCGCGTTTTACCGCCGTTTTAGACCGCGCCGGGTTAAGGTTAGGGTTAGGGTTAGCCATGAGGCTATAACGGGCTATAAGGGAAATGCCGCGGTCCCTGAAACTGAGCGGCAATTTGACCCCGCCGCGGCTCTCCAGCCACGGCCTTATTTTTTACAGGAGAGGGCAGCATGAAATTGGGCAAAGACTGGATTATGACATGCATCAAATTGTCGCGAGCCGCAGAATTGGTGGATGTTGGCAAAGGAGCACTCTGGGTGCTATGATTACTCATGGTTTTGGATCGTTTTCACTTTTGTTTTTCGACTTGAGTTTTCTTCTGAACAGAAGTTTTCTTCCGATTGATCTCACATTGTCCGTGGTTGAGGTCTTGAATAACAGATCTGATGTGGTGCAACACACATAACGTACATGTGCGGCAGTGGTAAAAGTAGTAGTGAATAGATTAGCATGATTATGAAAAAACACTGGAAGCATTTCACCCACTCTCATATGATTTTTTGTTTCTCTAGACCTTTGACTTCTGGGCTCGACAAACGGAGGATGACATCACTCCTTCTCCTGTGTCTCACATATTTTTTTATATTTTACCAACATTTTCAGTCAATTGGTGCAAAAACACATGCATATTTTTACCCCTGAAATAGATAAAAACACTTTCACTGCATGCCAGTCAAATGTGTGAGTGCACAGAGAGTCTGTGTGTTGGATTTCAAATGTGAAGAGAGTTTCATTGGTCACTTTCGTTTATTGCTGTCACTTTCGCTTGTCGCCCGTCGTGTGTCGAGCCCATTATACTGGAGAGGACAAAATATACACTAACATTCAGTAGCACTGTACACATTTTACAGAGTGGAGACAGAAAGAAATATGTACAATCAACCCATGAAGAATACAGGGTTGATAGACTAAACTTCCTGCAGGACTTCCTTAAAGACTCTGGTTAAATATACTGCTCTATAGAAATCTCTCATCAGATCAAACCTGTGATTTTCTGAAATGGTCAGACCTCCAATCTGCACAGCTCCATTGCTTCTTGTCACAGAAAGACATTTACCTGTGCTCATCTCTGCTCTCTTTTTTATGGCTGTGACTTTCTGTGAAAGTGTCTCAAAATGACAAAACAATCACTGGTAAATGGTGCTATTATGAGACTCACCGACCTTTTAGTCCAAACTGTCTCCACTCTTTTGTGGTGAGTACTTAAAATGTTTTTGTAGAGCTACAAAGTTCTTGTGTTTGAATCAATCCAAGTTCCGGCAAAAAACAAAAAATCAATGAGGATGTTAAATTACAGCTTTGTAGCTTTGGATTCACAAGTCTTGAGTTAAAATTCAGGAATTAAGTTTACTTGCCCCAAGGCTCAGGTTGAAGGTACAACTGAGGTTAATTGTGATCACAAATGAGCAGATGTGCCCAGACACTGCGCTGCATTCCAGGTTCAAAGTCATGGTTTTCAAGGTGTGAGTTATGAATTATTACATCAAATTAAAGGAGACAAAGACTCTAACCCACACATTTATTTAAAGTTGTCATTTAAGTCATGTTTCAGTCATATGTCTTTCTTTTTGCCCTGCCCGGGATCAGGATTACACACTTTATGACTTTACTTTACGAAGAGTGACTGGTCTCCCCGCTCTTGCCTCAAGTCAAACTCCAACAGAACCTGTTTAGTAACATCATTATAGACATTATCATAGTTTTACATCAATCAGGCTGCAGTTTGTTAACAGAAAAATGAAATGTAAAAGTAGAAAATTGTAGGAAGTAGAGCTGAGTCCTATAAACCTCTGTCTATGACATCAATAATCGACTTTACTGTACACTGAACATTCAGGGACAGTTTAGAGGCAGCTTAGGCCCTTTCCAAATACCTGCACTTTTGTACTTCATGAGCCTTCACATCAAACCGCTGAAGAGTGTCCCAATCTACGAAGGTTTTGATCCACACTTCACCTCGGGCTTCTCTCTGCCCTTCCAGCAAGTGTGGAGCAATGTGTCATGTGGAAAGTACATCCCCCACAATGCATTTCATTCACATGGTGCAGCGCTTCTGCCTTAGCAACAATAAAAAGGAATGTATTAACAGTTGATGATCCTTTAAATAAATCTGTGACTGTCCTGCCACAACACTGTAAAAACATTGAGCCTTTTCTCATTTGTTAGTAACCAATTCAGCAAATGATCCAATCTAAACTGTGCTGGGTCTTTTTGATCGATTTAACTGTTTATCACTGACAGCAGTTTTTACGCTACAGTTTATCCTTACTGCAGTCACAACGCTCTGAAGTGTGGACATGTTTCCCTCCCCGGCGCCCTTGTACACTTACACAGATCAGATGTGTTGTGCGAGTACTGGGACAGGGCCTGATACAATTTTCTGACAGTTTAAACCATCATTAAACCATGTTCATATTCAAATATTGACTCATGTGTGTAATTTGTATGGATTTTGCTTCTTGTTTACACTACGGTTGCTACGTAACAGTTGTGAAACCACATCTACTGTACCTATGATACATCTGCTGCTCATGTCCAACCAGGAAGCGCCATTATAAACTTCACCACTCGTCAAAATGTTGAGTAAGATCTTAAATAGAATCATGTTTTACTAAGCTCTCTAAGATTTGATGTTGATTAAATACAACACCAAAGTACCTGTGTTCATCTCAACCTTATATTAGCTAACAAACAGCACTGAAATGCTAATTCCAGTTGCCAAAAGTGCCGTTGTTGCGATGCGTTTTGGTGTCGGCCGCTGTGACTGACGTGCTGGATAGACACTGCACTATCCTCGGCGTTAAACACGGCTCCCCATTCGAGCGACCAAAACACATTTCCCTCTGTGTCTCTCTGTCAGCGCCACCATCGCCTGCTCTGTTCACTGTGTATTAGGACCCTACAGCTCTCTGGATAATCTCCGAGCACCTGGTTGCTACGTGGTTTCAAACTAAGTGTTAGCACGCTTCACACCTGATAGAGCCCTCCATCTATCTCCATCTCTGTTCCTAAACACAGGAGCACGCGCCCGCCTTGGCCCTCGTTCACCTCCTGCTGCCACTTTGCATCACTTCTCTGTGGTCAGGGGGGCCGATCAGGGGGGCCGAGAGAGGGACGCTGCACCTGCTACAGCCCGGACTGACGCACGCTCGGCTCCAACGGGCAAAGACTGATGAACTCAAACTTGTTGAATGTGGGGCTGTTGTCCATTCGTAACGGCCGATCGTGTCTTTGTTACTAATGATTTTGCGTCACGCAGCAGACCGCAAAGTATCATATGTATTTTTCACTATTTTAATATTCAAACTTATAATGATAAAACATAATTCTGAACATATTATATTGTTTTTAGACAAAGGATCTGGAAGTGTAGATTCAAAGCTATCCAATGATGTCTCACTCATGTAGATCTGATAATATTTGAATAAGTTGTGGTCATTTGAATGTATAATACACCTCTGAAAAACTTTTACAGAGAAAACGGGGCTCAAACATTCCTGACCTGGGCTCACAAGGCAGGACAATGTGCTCATTTGCATCTCATTGAGATAAGCCCTCCCCTCCTCACACTGTCACACTGTCAGAACAACCTTAGATTTAAGACATGTTTATTACACTAATCGCTTCATGGTAAAAGTAATTTGTTTGAATGAGTCACCAAAAAACAAAACCACATATTTTTCATAAAGCTTAAAAACAATGTGCTATATAGAAAACAATACATTAATAAAATAAATAAATAATTAAAATGAAATAATAGTAAAAGCTTATCTTTTTTCTATCTGGAATCAAATGCCAAAGATAAGAGTGAATTTTGAGCATCTTTTTACAGTGCATCTTCAGAATGGGTGACTGGTTCCTTGATGTAGAAAACGCTATATGACTGTGACTATTTTGATTAAAGACAAACTCCCTTTATCCAGCCAAAACTCAGGTTCAGCCGTTATTTTAAGTCTCTCCTTCCCCGGGACTATTCCGCCTTTTGCTTGAGTGTGCAGCCTCAGAAAGTACCCCAGCACTGTTCCCGTCCCCAGAATAGACCTGTGTTCTCAGCATGTACTCCAGAGGTTAGCCTGATCCCAACAACCGGCAGTGCACAACCCACTACTTAGAGATAACTCCCGTCCGGATCAACAGACGCACTAGAAGTCTGAACAAAAAGGGTCCATAACAGCAGCAGGCCTTTCAATATTCATACACACTTGTTCGTACAGTGCAACAGATCATGCACGGAGGGATTTCACTATTTAATATTGAAGGCAAATTCTCTATAGGATTACTTATTTATGGAGGCTATTTCGAACTCAGATCGCCGAGATTTTCCCCCAACTGTCACACTGCTTTAAAGCCACAGCTAAAGCCACCCAGGCACAAAGAGCTCACACGAGGAGAGCGCCAATGCGTCAAAAAAACACCATCAGCGGCATAATGTGGGCACTATGGGTCCGGACACATTAAAGCGACTGTGTTTTCTGAAGCTGTTCTGACGGTTATGGGAGTCGCGCATTTTGAACACACACAAAACTCTGAAAAGTCTGCGAGCATTTATAACACGAGGAACAATCCATGGAAAAAACGGTATATTTGAAGCTGCAGCAACTGAAATACTTATTAACATGCCGTTTTATTGACGTTGAGATAAACTAGAAGTGGTTAAACTATTGTCAACAAGATCAGACGAAACTGTTTATTTTCTCTTCTCAACTCAGTGTGTGCATATTTGACATAAACATTTAGAGTAAGTAACTTGTTGTTTTAGCTCCTTCTTTTATTGTACCGCTCATAGCACTCTATATCATTGTTTATGCCCCAATAGTCACTGGTCACATGATTACGGCCTTATGCCACTCCCTCCCATATAAGCTCACCGGCCCATTCATTCTAAACATACACTACTTTTGTATTTGTGTTTCTTTGGTATTTGCAAATCACGATCTCCAGATAGAAAAAGTGGATATCTGCAAAATGATAAAGTAGCCTTATGTCTAAATCAAAATAAATCTACATTTTCCACTTTATCCGAAGGTTGTTTCTCCATTTTCGGAGTCCCTAAACTCATTTTGCGAGCACTGGCCCTCAACGTGTTAAAGGTGCAAATGGGTGAAGAGGCATTGACTTCACCCTGAGGCTAAAACCATTGGTCATTGGTCTATCTGAGCATGGATTTGGGGATGATTTGAAATACCTACGATGTATCTTACCTCAAAAATAATCCTGTAAAGTCTTGTCCTCTTCGCTGAACCGCTCCGGGGAGGATTTTGGCTGCACGGTGCCAGACAAGGGCTCATTTCACCAAAGCAATTTGCAAGCTCTCTGTAAATGCAAATTGCAAATGGTGTCAGGCGGCTTCACTTTCCATAAACGACTGACATTTAATAATCCCGCGCGCGGTGACAGGGGCTATGATGTTTGTTTTATTGGACGGATCTGGCTGAGGAATCGAGCTGTGAGTCACACGGCGCACATGTCGTGTATCGGTTGTAACAGCCTGCGGCGCTCGTGTCCAGCATCAGTGGCCCATACAAACAAATGTGGGTGGAACAAAAATGTGCGCCGCCAAGAGTTCCCAGGAGGTTGCTTTTGTACTGATGATCTACTGTGACAGACCAACAACGTATGAATGTATGGCTCGAATGCATAATGTGACAGGCTTAATCTGGATATTATTTCCACTGCCTGACCACCTGCTTCGTTAATGAAGAAGATAAAGGGCATTTTTACGTGAGAAATTGTGCGATCATCTGGAAAACTTGCGTCTATCAGTTCTAACGTTCTCAGGTGAAGAGGAGGGAAGGTGCACGCGGTGGCTCTGTTATCTGCTTAATAATTACTGAATGAATTGTGTTATTCGTTTGAAAATTACCCTGGAAAAAATGCCTTCTTTCTGTGAACAGGCCTAACAAAAGCGATAATTTTGACTTTCCATTGACAAAATAACAGCTAGTTTGCTTTTTTTATTGCAAAGGATGTAAAAAGAGTATTTTCTAGCCTCGAACGTGTATTGGAGTTTGGTTTGTGGTGACGAATGTAACAAAGTCTTTAGATATAATGAATAATAAACCAGGCTAATATCACTTACATGGAACTTGTTGTTATCGTTTGCCAAAACCGCCTTGATTTCTCAAACGTAGAGATATTCTGGGGCTAATTGCAATTCCTCCATTGAAAACAAATAGTTGATTTTTTGCCTCCGTGACATAATTCAGACTGTATTTTAAAGGCTACACACTGTCTTCACTCTATACATTGACGTGCTTTATATCCAGAGCCCCTGCAGGTGTGACAACGACGCTAACAGCTCTTGTCATCTCCATTGCCCTTTTAAAGGTCACCCTCAGCCCGCGTTGGTTGAGGAGAAAAGAACAGGCCAAACGGTCGTAGTTGGAGTGACGAGGCGCAGCAGCACCCTCGGGTGATGTTGACTCCGGTGTGACGCGGCGGAGGAGGGTGCTGCCCGTGCCTCCCCCCTAACTTCAGAGCGAGCGAACCGTGTGAGCCAGAGGCAGAGGCGGATACGTCAGGCTTGCACTTACACAAAAAGTGGGTCAGAGGGGGATGAAGTAGTCCTCTTAATGCTTATTTCAAAAACAGATGCCAACTTTTTATCTTCAACTCCAGTGGGCTACTTAATCCAAATCCGATTCACCCTTGCCAGTCTCAAAAGGAACCTCACCGGCGTTAGCTCTTACTCTAAATTTAAATACTGTGCAACATTAGTCAAATATACAGTATCTGATGCAAATATTGACACACAATCTTTCTCCATATGCTCGGCTGACCTGGACTCTGCATTGTATTTGAAAAGAATTTGACAAAAGTATTTTAGAGGCAAGAGAAGAACAGCGTTTTCTTTTGGAGGGTGCGCCACCTGCTTGTTTCTGTGGTATTGCGCTCCAAAGAGTGTCTCATTGGACTTACAGGTCTGCTCTGTGGAGGCGAGCCAGCTCAGAGTGCACGCTTTAAAGGAGCAAAACCGTAAATACACTTGTAATGATAAATAGCGTTACATAAATAAAATAGAAACTGTGGAACAAATATAATCATCAAACTAAAATTCATAAGGAAAGAGTATGAATTGTTTGTATTGTTTTTGGCCTCCCTTTGTTTTGGCAGCTCAAATTTATGTATAGATGCTAAATTGCATAAATCTGTCTAAATTTAGTGTTGGTACGCAGCAAGCAAAGGTTAGCAAGTTCAGTAATGTACCCGGCATGTAAATGTAGGCACTTAGACCGCAGTTATTTTATTACTTGGTTTACGGGTTTTTAAATGAAACATATTGAACAGACGGTCGAAATATAAATATAATTTCAATTTCAAAATATTTTTTCTTCCTTGTTTACCCAAAACGCACCACGGGAGGAGCCGTTCCGTCCCAGACTCACGCAGGATTTTGACGAAAAATGTCATCACGCGCTCTTATCTTTTGACTTAATACCGCTTTTTATATTTCATTTAATGCTATTTTGCCTTGTCGGTGGTACTTTATAAAAAAATTATAATAATCTATTTTATTTATATTGTAGAAATCAATCATCTAAGTGCGGCGGATCCGTAAACAAAGTAATAAAATAACTGTGGCCTTAGTTGTAATGAACGTGATTTGACGTCAGAAATGCTCAGAACGAGACTTAAAAACACCACTGAGACCTTTGAATTTCTACCCATGGTGTCACATGTCAATCCAAACCAATCCGAGTGCTCAGCTGGAGACGATCATGAAAAGGATTATTGAAACAAGTGACGCTAAGTGGAACTCCAGATTTAGATTTGATTGATTTAAATATGCATTGATAAACTTTGCTTTCCAAGTAAACTTTCTCTTTTCTCACTTTTCGAGCAGGTGTTTTAAACATGATTTTCAGCCAAAAAGTCGTGTTTTCCTCCTGCAGACGGACACATTTAGCCGCGGAGGAAACTGGAACAGCTAACATTAGCAGCTACGGCCCCAGATCCCGCTTTAGACCCACACTGAGCACAGGTAAATCAGGGAGCCCCAGTTTAAGAGCGTATTATTCAACTCTAGCCACCAACAGCACAAATACACAAATACACAAGTGCAATACTGAGTGGGAAGGGGAAAATGATGGTACAATAATGTGTCTGAGATCATTTACCCACAATTCCAACCGTCAGAAGTGTTGTGATTTATCGTCATATTTTGCATTTTTACATTCCAGAGTTAGAGGAATGTAAGTGGTCGCTGGGGGTGGTCAAAGTGCCAGAGGAGACCGCGGTCAGCACTTGATGGCCTCAGGCTGAAGCGGAGGCTGTAAATTGGACGGTACACGGAGTATATACTCCGTGTACCGTCCAATTCTGAACGGAGATACAGCCAGTTCTCTGTGGAGCGTTTCTGAATTGTGTAAAACCATGGAGAATAAAATGGTAAATGTATCGATGTACAGCACATTTGAGTTTGTGGAATCTATACGTTTTCTAACTCACTGGTAAAATCGACACCTTTGCTCAGCGCTGCCAGGCAACTACTGTTTCAATTTCAGGCTTTTTTCTTTTTTATAAACTGCTCGTGTTGTTGTAGTTACATATTTCTAATGGGTCTGGTCTCCAGGAGGGAATCTTTACATTAGAATAGCCTTGGAAAATGTCCTGAAGTTTCCCATTGAGAGAAAGTTGTACATCTTAGGCAGGATGTGTAAAAAAAGTACTAATCACGACTTAAAGGCGCAATGGACGATTTTTCGGCGATTTGAGAACGCAGGCGGAACTGCGCACTCCCCCGTGCGGACTGATACAACACACACGTGTGTTTGTTTATTAGCGCGACGGATCGCATCACATCTCTCGTCTCCCGTAGATTTCTTCTTGTGAGTCAGCTCGAACAGTCTTTCTCCGTCTTTATTTTGTCCCGTACACTGTGGGCACTATATTATTATAGATTAATGCGCTTAGACACGCGGAAACGTGGGGACGATCCTGACGCGGCTGCAGGTGAGCGATAGGTGCGTTTTATGATTGATACGTGGCAGGACTAATCGGCAGTCCACGCCACAAGGAAATAAGACTCAGATTTGGGCCAAAAAAATCGTCCATTCAACCTTTAATGCCGGTCCCTAAACCTCCAAGTAGTAACAAAAACACACGTTTCTCTTAAAGTTAAGTCTTAGAAACTCCAGAGTTCAGTCCGTTTATTATTAGTGTTTGTGTTGTCTTGGTGCAGAGCGAGAAGAGCACACATGTAGTGACTGTCCATGAATAGTGAGCTGCTTGTAATTTCATATCACAAATGCACCTAAATCCCAATACTTGGCCAAAATGATATTCTTCTTGAAAATCAGTCCGGCGTCGCAGCATTCGAATGTCATTTCCAGGCCGAACGTGACGGACACACATTACAACCAATCAGGAAACACCAGATGTGACCGCAGACATAATTCAAACATAATTCAGACATAATAGACATAATTCTCCGCCGGATTTCTGCTTCCAGCAAACTATAGCGTCCGGCGTTCATCATGAAACGTTAGACTACAGTACAAGGTGTAATCTCAAATCCTATTATTTATTTATTTTTTCCAAGTAAGTAAGTAAGTAAGTAAGCAAGCAGCCAAAAAATGCAGACTTGGGCTTGAATGTGCTCTACAAATAAAGGATAAATGGATTTCTGTGTGTAAAGCGGGACTTAGCTGTGTCTAAAACATGAAACAAGCTGAAAAGTCGTCAACAGAAACATCCTCAGAAAACTGGGAAAAGATCCGCAGTAGTCTCCAGCATCAAGGCGATGAATAAAGCGGCTCAAGTTTAACCCTTTTTACTACACTTCTCCCATGTTTGATCATAAACACTGCATTTCTGCGTGAACTCCGAGCGTTACATGAGATAAAAAAAAAAAGTGCACTAAATGACCAGGCCATTTCACAAAGTTCTTTCATCCAAGCTGTAGAATCTGTCGGAGAAAAGTCACCCGTTTGACTCTGAGAGGTTGATGAATTGTTTTCCACACGTCTGCTTTGAAGTCAATACAGCGGTGCATTTATGGAGACTTGTAACTTTGAGGAGGTATTTCAATAGGGTCTGGGTTTCGTGGCGAGAAAATAGCAATTTAAAAAATATTATGATTGGAAGAAGTTGTTTTCACAATCACAAAAAATGAGTTTGAAAAGTTTGTTGGAAAATGTGCTGAAAAACTCCATTTTCAAAGCACAAATGGACAAAGTGTTTTATTACTAAATTTTAAAACTATTTCCCAGCTTTCACAAACCCTTTGGTACATTGCTGGAGTTCACATTTTCAGGAAGCGTCTGGAACAACTTTTTCTATAAACGTCACAATGAAACACCATTTCAGTTTTGCAATAGATAAAACAGACAATAATTTGATGTAGCCGTCTCGTTTGGCACCAAAAAGCTGTTTTACGCTGAACTCTGTGGGGAGAGAACTCAATTTATTCATTTCTAAGAGTAAAGTTGGCTACACCAGCTTTAAATACAGTAAACTTGAAAATCCTGATGTTTGGTTTAGGGAGAAAACAAATCTCTTGACTTTTATCTGCTCCTGCTTGTTATTCCAACACAAACCTCCAAACAACCGACCCGAACAGATTTACTTTTCATATCACACCTTTCTCTTTAAATTAGCATTTCCACATCCAGCGCTCGAACGCCCCACTCTCTACGGAGCCTCGAACGCCCCACTCTCTGCAGTGCCTCGAATGCCCCACTCTCTGCAGAGCCTCGAACGCCCCACTCTCTGCAGAGCCTCGAACGCCCCACTCTCTGCAGAGCCTCGAACGCCCCACTCTCTGCAGAGCCTCGAACGCCCCACTCTCTGCAGAGCCTCGAACGCCCCACTCTCTGCAGAGCCTCGAACCCCCCACTCTCTGCAGAGCCTCGAACGCCCCACTCTCTGCAGAGCCTCGAACGCCCCACTCTCTGCAGAGCCTCGAACGCCCCACTCTCTGCAGAGCCTCGAACACCCCACTCTCTGCAGAGCCTCGAACGCCCCACTCTCTGCAGAGCCTCAAACGCCCCACTCTCTGCAGAGCCTCGAACGCCCCACTCTCTGCAGAGCCTCAAACGCCCCACTCTCTGCAGAGCCTCAAACACCCCACTCTCTGCAGAGCCTCAAACGCCCCACTCTCTGCAGAGCCTCAAACGCAACATGCCACATTTGCCATCCACACACCCACGAGAGCCGTCACTTCAGGCTGAATTCCGTCCATTGCGCTTTTACCCGGACCCACAGTTCCGTCCTCTCGACCTGCCCCCCCCCCTCGAGTCCTCTCGACCTGCTCCAGCCCCACGTGCATCATCGGGCCTAATGAGACCGAAGCAATCATGTGAAACCGCTCTATGCTAATCTATAAATGGCTTTTCTATCACGCAACCGTGTTCTCCCGTGACCGGAGACGCATGCAAATAAAGCCAGGACTCAAAGGCACCTGATGCAGGCCGGGCTGACGCTACAAAGGTCACGATACATGCGAGGCAATTACACGGGGTCCAAACGACGGGGGAGGGAGCGAGGGAAAGTGAGGATGGGGTGAAATAGATTTGGTCGGATCTATTAGCCGGCTCGGCGTTTAAAAGTGAAGGGTGATGTCGCTTGAATTGTAACTGCGTGAGATCAGAATGTCGCGCTGGAATTTGTGTGGCCCGTCGCTCCTGGGGTCAGCAGAGGACGATGCCTGACTTGGAATGTGTTTTTAAGTCATACGTCTTCTCTAAATGGTATTCTTACATTTATTCTGGCTTGGAACAACTATTAAACAAGAGAGAAAAAGAGATTAAATAAGAATGATTTAATGTGCATCGTTTTCATACCTCCCTCTTTTAATCTGCACTCCCACATCCAGTATCAACGTTAATACCTTTTTTATTTTACATTTACTTGAGCATTTTGGAGTTCTTATTAAGACAAGAGTAATAAGCATTGTTTCTAAAGGATCCAATTTACTTTTAAAAATCAAGAATAATTAGCTCAAGAGAGAGAGTAAAAAACAACGCTGTAATTATAAAAAAGAGACGATAAACTCTTATAAAAAAATTAATGGTGCGGGAAATATTCGACTAAAAAGTGCACAAGCTTTTCTGTTTGTTTCCATGTGTTGCATTGCCTTGAATGTTCCACAATATGGCATTAAACATGTCGATGTTCAATTGCAGATGTTTTTATAGCCTAAAAATACAGTTTTAAAAAATGTGAGCGCGTTTGCCTCTCCACAGAGCTGATCTGTAACTACATCCCCTGCCAAGCCAAAATGTACTTTAGTAAAATAAACAGCGGACCCTCCACCAGAAAAGATATGCGCCTTTAAACATGAATACTATAATATTCTGGTATTTATGCAGAATGGGGCTACAGTCGGCTCGATTGACCAAAGCCCTGTAAGACTAATGCACCGATTAGGGCACCGATTAGGGCACTGAAAAGGGGCGACACATTGTGCTCTCAAAGCTCTTTCTGTGTCTTTACGACCAGACCCAGTGCACTGACGGCCTCAAGATTACAGGACTTCACACCATTACACGCAGCGTCTTTACACAAAACTGCATCTGTAAAACGGAACATTAATCCCAAATCTCCAAATAACTCCCTACAAGCCTCCTTTCTGCTCTGGCTCATATAAATGCTCAATGCTAATAACATTTAGTCAAGACAACAGCCCTACGGAGAATGTAGAAACGTGTAGAAACATTTAGCTCTTGGGTTTCCAGAAAAATCGATAGAAATCCGAATCGTCATGTCTTTTATCTCGTGTATAAAATGCACGATATTTTGTCCATGTATCAAGTCGACAAAGGGAAAACGTGGAGTCATTGCTGTTTTTTCACGAGGCACGTCCCAACTTCAAACTGCAAGTGTCTGGGGAGGGGAAATGGGTTTGAGGCTTTTGCCAAAACAGAAGGTGGTGCATTGTAGATAGACTAAAAGCACAGTTACACGTATCCGCTGTCTGGCTGTCATCGGTGAATATGGGCCAAGAAGCGATGAGGCGTGACTGATAAAAGCACTTGGAACAGCCAGGAGCCTCGTCTCCTATTAGAACGTGAAGTCAGCCTATACAAAACTCTCTTTGAAATGAAAATGCATTAGTCGTGGAGTGATGACGCAATATTTACAGCGGTTGTTTACCAGGTGACAAACGGAGTTGTAATAGTACACGCAGCAGAGGTGTTTGAATACATGACATTGAAGTAATTGCTTTTTTAAATGACACGCAAACCCTTTCGTCTTTTCAGTTTGATACAGATATGGGTGTAAAGACGAGCGATCCGGGTCACGTTAACATCGCATCAGAACATTTTAGACAGACTGGTGTAAAAAGGAGCTGGAGGACGAGGTTTCATGGTGGGATTTGTTGTTTGGCTGCAGTGGACCTGGTTTATGGTCAAGAGCTCTGTAAATACTGGACTTTCAATTCAATTTATTTCAGTGACGTCCCAAAATCACAACAGCAGTCGCCTCGAGGGACGACGTTGAAAAACAGATTAAACAATGTTCATAGGGACTTGGCAATGTCCCAGCATCCCGTGTCCTTAGACAAATGTCCCGAGCTCCCGTGTCCTTAGATCCTCCTTCTACGCCAGGAAAAACTACCAAACGTCTTTGGGAAAAAGTAGAAACCTGAAGGAGTTTCACAGTGAAGAAGAAATCTGACTCCTTCAGACGGACACGAGAGAGACAGTGGAGCTGGAGCCACTCAGGAGGAGAACCAGTTCTTCAGGAGGAGAACCAGTTCTTCAGGAGGAGAACCAGTTCTTCCAGGCAGATGAGAACCATTCATATGGAGTAGAGACCGCTTCTCCAGGGACTCGAGGAGCATCAGGGTCCACAGGTCATCGATGTGCCTGTCCCACTCCCACGGATGTGGCAGGGAAGTGGGAGAAGAAGAAGGAAAGGCATTCAATAGATTGCAAGTGACATTAAATATTGTTTTATAGAATAATTAGACATAAGCAGAGGACAGTGCTCAAGCTGTCATACTTCCCCCAGCATAGTTGCTTCTAGCTGAAACTGTCCCAGCAGTGTCCACGCTGCCTGGACTCTGTTTCCCCGCTGTACAGTGTCTGCGGGGCTCACTCACCTGCTCCGGCTCAGTGGATCAAGATAAGATAAGATAAGATATTCCTTTATTGTCCCACATGGGGAAATTTTATTAATGCAACACAAGAAGATACAGAGGTAGATACAGAAGAACAGATCACTTATAGGAAGTCTGAAAAACACTTTCAGTAGAAGATCTCCTATAAACAAAAACTCCCATAGACAAAACCTCCCATTTCCCAACAAGGGATGGAGGGGGAAAATAATAAAGATAAAAATAAATAAATACATAAATACCATTGCATGTGATCACGACAGTAATTGCACATGAATATGTGTCACGACGGCACATAGATTGCACATGAATCATGACAGTAATTGCACATGGTTAGGTCAGTATTGCGAGTGTTCAGGACTAACAGTGTTTGTTATAAAGTCTGACAGCAGCAGGAAGGAAAGACCTGCGAAACCTCTCCTTCACACAGTGAGGGTGGATCAGTCTCTCACTGAAGCTGCTCTCCAGAGCGGACAGTGTCCTGCAGGGGGTGACACTCATGGTCCAGCATAGATGTGAATCTAGCCAGGACCCTCCTGTCCCCCACCTCCTGCACCGAGTCCAGAGCACAGCCCAGGACGGAGCTGGACTTCTTGATGACTCTGTCCAGTCTCTTCCTCTCCCTCTCTGTGATGCTGCTGCTCCAGCAGGCCACACCGTACAGGAGCTGATGCCACCACAGTCATAGAAGGTCTTCAGGAGTGGCCCTGTCACTCCAAAAGACCTGAGTCTCCTCAGGAGGTAGAGCCGACTCTGCCTCTTCCTGTACAGTGCGTCTGTGTTATGAGTCCAGTCCAGTTTATGGTTCAGATGAACACCCAGGTACTTGTATGAGTCCACTCTCTCAATGTCCCGTCCCTGGATGTTCACTGGTGAGGGGGCAGTGGGATGGCGTCTGTGGAAATCCACCACCATCTCCTTGGTCTTCCCCGCGTTGATGAGGAGGTGGTTCCGCTGACACCAGTCCACAAAGTCCTGCTCCAGTCCTCTGTACTCCGCGTCATCGTCGTCCGTGATGAGTCCGATGATGGCAGAGTCGTCAGAGAACTTCTGCAGGACACAGCTGTCCGTGTCATGTCTGAAGTCTGCAGTGTAAAGGGTGAAGAGAAAGGGCGCGAGGACAGTGCCCTGGGGCGCCCCCACACTGCAGGTCCGAGTGTCAGACACACAGTTCCGGGCTCTCACAAACTGGGGTCGGTCTGTGAGGTAGTCCAGGATCCACTCTGCCAGGTCATACTCCACACCAGCCGTCTCCAGCTTGTCCCTCAGGAGCAGCAGCTGGATGGTGTTGAAGGCGCTGGAAAGATCGAAGAACAGGATCCTCACAGAGCTGCCAGGCTTTTCCAGGTGAGAGAGAGAGCGGTGCAGCAGGAAGATGACGACGTCCTCCACTCTGATGCCGGTATATCAACCCGAGGCACTTCATCCAGGTCAGGTGACCAGAGGACTGGACCATTTCAATCTGTATTTTGTGATTTAAGATTGTTTCCGATGTCATTCATGTCTGAGCCGTATAGGGCTATTTCTTAAAGGTCCCATAACATGCAAAATCGACTTTTCAGAGCTTTTAACCTTCTTACATTGCTATTTGTGCTTCATATATGTACCCAGAGTTTGATTGATTCCCGCAGTGTTTAGCTATATTACAGACTATCTCCTTTCCTCGAATCTCCAAACTGACGGGGGGTGTCTACAAGACCGCGTCATAATCACAGGCACGCGTCATCATCCCCCCTCACCCTCCCCCACCCCCCTCTCGCCTGTATATATATATATATATATATATATATATATATATAGATCTATAGATATATCTGTTCTGCGCACGCTGTAGAATAAACACCAGATTTATTTAGTCTCAAAGTAGTGTTGATCTGAAGTTCTATCGTTTCTCACTCAGTCGCGCGGCAGGAGCAGCGCAGCGCGGAGCTAACAGCTGTGGGGCTACGTCACGGGTGGGCGGGGCACACACGCGCTCTCTGAGACTACGTCACGGGTTGGGCGGGGGAGCCAGATCGCTCTTCGCAAGGGTGGGGGCGAATATCAAACCAAGCCGTTTGCATTTCCGGGTTGGTGAGGGGGTCCAAGGTCTGGGTGATATTTCTTAACTATTATGTTAAGGGTGTTGCACAACCCTTATTATTATCAATTATACACTTAGGATAGACTATGAAACGTGAAAAAGCACGTTATGGCACCTTTAAGTCAAAGTTCTATTATAGATGTGTGGCTTTTTGTTTATGTCTTCAATTCCCTATTTGTCATTGGTTTGCACAGGGGCGGGGCACATTGGGGTGTTTAAGGGGGCGCGGCACATTGTGGAGAGAGAAGAAAGTGTATTCTTCCATTTGTGGCAGAAGGAGAATGGACAAAGGAGTCGAGAGGAAGGCACTGTTTTATTTGCCAACCTTCAATCAGGAATAACAGACTTTCTTCACCATCGAGTCGGAAAGATCAGGTTATTATAACAAGACTGGTGCATTGTGGGTGGGCAGTCGACTTTAAAGTAATCGGAAAACATTCAAACAGACTGCAGCTGTGGACAGCTGGAAACAGTCAAACATATATTATAGTTATATCAGGAATATGAATGATTGAAAAGAGGAAGTGGTGCTTACTGTAGATGACTGCAAAGGACAATCAACATGGTTTTGCTGCTGAGGCTGGAGAGCAAGAGAAGTGTGAGCATGTGGAGGGGCACATCGTGTCAGGCATAAAGACTGTGAGGCAAGAAAGAAAGCTGTGGAAATCCAAAAAATCAGAACTGGGAATAAAATGAGTTATGTGCAGCAAAAACGGCGTCATTGACAGAAAGTAAGTTTCGAGAAATGTTGCAGAGTCGAGGACGAGACTTCGATTGTGAAAAAGTCAGATTGTTGTATGTCATAGTCGAGGTTATCAATTGGACATCACAAGTCAAGCCCAGGGCTGAAAATGCTAATATGACAGTGGAATGTGCAGACAGGCACTTGTGGATAAGAAATGTCACTGTGGAGCAGTGACAATGCAGAGGCTCCATCTATATCTCAAGCTCAGAGTCAGTAAAGTCCTTTTTTAATGATTATTTCCTGTCGCTTGTAATTTACATTTAGTGGTAGTTGTCTGTAAGTTATTAACTGATCATTTACATCTGGTTTCTGGCTATAATGTGCCGTTAAACACTAAACAGCTGGACATATAGTAATCTAGTTTGAATACAGTGGGTGGCAGCGTACACCTTTCCCCCGGTTTCTCGCCTTCCGTTAAAACAGAAGAAGAAGACAGTTCAGAGTACGTCCTTGGCTACACCCATGGAGGCTACACCATGGGTTACTGGCTGCTGCTTGTCTGAAACCATCTTCCTTCAAAGTCAAACTAAGCCCTCCATCGTGTCGTCACATCTCTGAACATTTTCACTTAGTCTAACGCTAAACCAGTGGAGATTTTACACATTTAAAAGTGTTCTCTATATACAGCAGGAGTGACCCCGCAGTTTATTAAGTTATTTACTATTGACGTTGCTTTTGCTAATTGCAGCTGATGTTTCACTTCATTACACAGTCTCTGCTTCACACGGCGAACAAGTGTGACCACTTTACAGAGGAATGAAATAATCTGGGAATATGATGCCACCAAAAGACCCGTGTGAAGTCGTCTTTATCTTTGTAGTCATTCCTGATGTTTTATTCTGTTGTTGTGTGCTGTTGGTGGCTTAGTCTGGTGAAGTTGCTCATTACTTTCCACTCTCATTTGCCCCTTCATAAAACATGGAGTCTGCCGTTGCTAAGGATTTGTTTTCCACCAGAGAATGAGGAACTAATGGGTTTGCACTTTCTGTCATTTGTGTAGCCTGTACATGTTTCATTTCCCACTAAGAAAACCAAAGTGCTTGGGTCGTCTGAGCGCAGAACAATTATCCGATTAGAAATGCACTTTTTATGGATTTATAAATATGTATTGCAAAACAAAGAATGGTTCAGAGGCGAAACACGACCTGAACCGCACAGAGCGCACTCCAGATTTATTGGAGGCGGTTGGCTTTGTTCACCTTCATTTAAATAAAAGCGTAACGCATTAAAATACATCACTTTTGCTTTAGTGAGGCAGGCCCCCGTGATGAAGGTTAAACTGTGTAGAGACTAGAGGGCGGCCGGGTTGCAAGTTAAAAGCATAAAGCTGCGCACACTCTTCCGTCTGCCTATGGAAGTGGCGTCCCGCGGTGCTTGACACGCACCGTGCAGCGGGTGTGCCCCTCTGAACCCGCTTATTTTAGTCTGGAAACAGGTGCTCCACAGTCACACGGGACTACACCGCTACGCCCTTCTCGCGACATCTCCAACTGCATTTTCAAACATGTTTATTTCCGGCTTGTGTCACAATCCCAAACATATAAAAACAGAAAGAAAGGGAAAGGTGTTCTACTTATTCATTTATTTATTTATTTAAGATTCCATTCATATTTTTTAACTGCAGTTCGTTTTGGACATGGTTTTGGATCACGGTCCCTGGAGGACTGATGCTGCTTATTATGGGACTCGACTTTTGTAGCTAGAGTGACGTCTAGTGGGCGAAATATGGAAGTGCGTGTGTCTTATTGTCAGATGTCAGATTAAGCACTCAAAATATGTGAGGCAAATAAAACATGGTCATCCAAGCAAAATGTATTTGTAGAAGGAAAAAAACTGCTTTGTCTTGTCGAGGTTTATTGATATAGAAAGACGACATGCAAAATGATATACAAACTCAAAAAGGTTCATGAAGTCTTCATGTTTGAATCATTTTAGGATTCTTCTAAAGCAGCTCTGACTATAAGAATCCCACACGAATTGAAATGTGTCGTCCCAATGAATGTAATTGGACAGGAGCAAATCATGGACAGATCTATTAGAATCCTAAACTTACTTCTTAATATACTTCTATTGCCAAAAGTATTTTTTTTTTATTAGTTTGTAAAGAATAAAAAAGAAAAAAATACAGATAATGACAAAAAAACAAATATATGCACATTTAAGGATAAAATAAAATAACAGTACTTCAAAAAATAGAAAATAAATAAATAATAAATACTACTTTCATAAGCTACGACAACTTAATTCATAATGAACCAATAGTTTATTCACACTGATTCAGGCTTAATCAAACTAAGATTTTTTTAAAAAGTTGTCAGGGTTAAGAGTCAGGGTTAGGATATTAATGAAGTAGTAGTAGAAGTTGTTCATTTAGTCCGTGTTCATGCTTTATTGGGGCTAATCAAGATCTGTACTTTTTAACCAAATACTGCATTATAAAAACTAACCGTAAATCCTCCGAGTACAGGTCAAGCGGGATGCTGCATACATTGGAGAGGCCGTCATAAATACATGAAGAGGTGTCAGGGTGAGTCTGGGGTCAGCATTATAAATAGATAAGTCCTTTGGAATCATTCATGTGTGTGACAGCACAGAGTCACGTATGGGCTCTTATATACGGCGTGTGCAGCGTGTCCACAGTGTGAAACGTGAAGCTGGCACCACCTACTCCTGAACAGAAGGTCAGCGCTGTACGCTCTGGCCACTGTATGTACGCCACATTGTACAACACACGGACTCGCATAAAGAGCAGGAATATACAGCCATCTGCGCATCAGTTTGAGGTGAGATTGAAAAATGCAGCGTAGACTCAAGATTCGTTGGATTTGTGTCGTCAAACTTGGACACATCGCATCGAAGTCGGGACGAAACTGGGACGAAACAAGAACAAATCCAGGTCCGAACGAAGCAGGGCACGAGCGAATGTAGTACATAATGTGTTCAACTTTCTCTAGTTTGGTGCTGACAAGTGTAGTCCTTACGCATTGTGAGTTTGAGAAGCTTAACCTGGATGAACTGAAGAAGCTACTTGGATGAGCAGGAGTGCGACTTGAAATTGCAAATTGAAACACTTCATTTAGAAAGCTTTTGGCACAATTGCCACATCAAAATAGGGACGAATCTGCGCTAAACCCGAAAGTAAACCAGGACTAGAACGGGACCCGACCAAATCTGCATTAGGACTCAAACTGGGCCCAAACCAGGACCAAACGAGGGTAAAGTGTAAGGACTTATCAGGTTGTTTTCACACAAATCCAGGCCAACGACAGGTCCGAACCAAGACCGGGCTAAAAGCAGGAAAAGTGTGAACGTCGCCTTATGATTGGCCGGGTTTGGTGCTGAATTGAGACCGGTTTAGTCTTCACACTGGCACATGGACCACAACAAAACTGTGACTAAAGCGGGACTAAATCGAGACTAGACTAGGGCTAAACTGGGCTCAGAACAAGACCAAATAATGGCAAACGTGAACACTTAATCCCGTAATGTAGACTTGGTTTGGTCACATTTTTTGGGTTCAGCAAATATTTAAGAGACTAACTAAACAAAACATTAGAAAATTGTGTGTGTTTTTGGGTCAAATTCTTCACAATTCAATCCTTTTATCCACTGATTTCGTGATAACATGTGAGAATGTTTTTAGATGTCCGCTGATAAGATTGCAACCTGCTTTGAAGAAAATGTTACATTTCAGAATTTTCACAAGAATAAATCAAAAATCTCTGCCAAGTACCTTAAACAAAGTGCTCACCGCTCAGTCTGGAGAGATTTCACTGGTTCCGCATCCATTTTCGGCAACAAACGTGATCTTTGGGGATGTTATCGAAGAATAATGTTTGAGTCTTGCATACGCTTTCGGCTTTTGTCCTCTAGATGGCAGTAGCAAAGCCTCTCACGACACTTGGAACCCATGAATTAGCAACTGTAATATCCTAAAAAAAGTCACATCAACATAAAATGAATAATGTACTGTCTAATATTGTCATGATCTTTACAATTTATCCTTTGTTATTTGTGTATGCAGGTGCCATAGCACATAAATAATCTGTATTATCGCCCTCTCCTGTCTGCGCTCATAATGTTACGCTTCGTCGGTCTATAATGTCTTTTTTTATGACTTAAACGGGACCTCTAAGACCATTCCCGTGATGCAGCTGTAATTTATACGCAGGTCCACTTTAATCTCTCTTGAAAGGTACTTTAGGGGTCACCTTGGTCAAGCGGCCTCATTTTTGTCCAGCCCAACGAAAGTAAATAATTTGAATAGCGGGATTAGCATGCAGGGCTCAGTGTGATTATAAGAGCGCTGATGCTAGCACTGGTGGGCCCGACACCAGAGCCATACGGAGTCAGCTTTATTGATTTGGAGGTGTCACCGCGGCATGTTAACGACAGGATAACGGCTTAACCGTGGGATTAAAGTGATAGGGAGACTTACACGCCGGGGAATTGACCTTACTCGTGCGACGTCTGCTGAGCGAATACGAGAACGGGACTTTATATTTCCAACGTTTAACCATTTAGATTTATCACACGCGTCCGTTGGAGTGGTGTAGATAGTCCCAGAGAATACTAAAATCACAGTCTGCAGTCGAGTCTCTCTTCTAAGTAAATTCGATGATAAACATTTTGGCTTTATTCAGTAAATCTTCTAATCTGGACGCTGGAAAAAATAAAGTATAGAGTATAATATTAAAGTGTAAATTCAACACCTAATTAACTCTCAGCCTCTCCGTTTCTTCCTTTGCTCCGTTGCCATCTTTACAACGCATCGCTGACATCACTTCCTGCCTGAGTTCACGCACAGAACTCTGTCTATTCAATAAACTCTTTTGAAAGTGAAGAGTGCGACTTGAAATTGGAAATTGAAACACTTCATTTAGAAAGCTTTTGGCACAATTGCCACATCAAACTAGGGACGAATCTGCGCTAAACCCGAAAGTAAACCAGGACTAGAACGGGACCCGACCAAATCTGCATTAGGACTCAAACTGGGCCCAAACCAGGACCAAACGAGGGTAAAGTGTAAGGACTTATCAGGCTGTTTTCACACAAATCCAGGCCAACGACAGGTCCGAACCAAGATCGGGCTAAAAGCAGGAAAAGTGTGAACGTCGCCTTATGATTGGCCGGGTTTGGTGCTGAATTGAGACCGGTTTAGTCTTCACACTGGCACATGGACCACAACAAAACTGTGACTAAAGCGGGACTAAATCGAGACTAGACTAGGGCTAAACCA
Source organism: Eucyclogobius newberryi (assembly GCF_026437365.1). Taxonomy (NCBI): domain Eukaryota; kingdom Metazoa; phylum Chordata; class Actinopteri; order Gobiiformes; family Gobiidae; genus Eucyclogobius; species Eucyclogobius newberryi. Next base: position 3,477,309 of record NW_027315779.1, read on the forward strand.
GGATAAGAACAAGACCAAAACCAAGTCTTCATCAGGACAAAACTGGGCTCAGAACAAGACCAAATAATGGCAAACGTGAACAATTAATCCCTTAACGTAGACTTGGTTTTATCACATTTTTGGGGTTCAGCAAATATTTAAGAGACTAACTAAACAAAACATTAGAAAATTGTGTGTGTTTTTGGGTCAAATTCTTCACAATTCCATCCTTTTTATCGATCAGAATCCACGGTCTAATACATTTTAAGATATAGGTATAGTAAGCATATTTCTGTTGGCTTGCAAAAGTATCAAGATCATCATCGTGTAGTGAGTACCGTATTCTCCGGACTATAAGTCGCACCGTTTTTCATAATTTTGTCTGTAGTGCGACTTATGTGATATAATTTATTATTTTCAGACTGACAACCACAAGAGGGCACTCTCGGCTCTAAGCGACGCAGAAGAAGAATCTGCACTTCCTCTTCCTCTGGAGTTTGTGGAGTTGTTTAGAAGTGACACAGAGGAAGAAGAATTCAATGGATTTAGTGATTTGGGGTAAAAGTGATGCTTTGGTAAACTTGTTAGCATGTTCTTTATGCTATAGTTATCTGAATAACTGTTAAAATGTTACGTTAACATACCAGACACTTACCACAGTTCTGTCTGTGCCTCATGTAGCTGAAGGTGTTAGCGTTAGCATACGTCATGTAGCTGAAGGTGTTAGCGTTAGCATACGTACACCTATTCACCATGTTCTCTCATCTGTTATTATTTTAAACTGCATTTCAAGAAGAAAACTCTGTTCTTGGTCTTGGATTTTATCAAATGACTCCCGACACTTCCCGCTGCGATAAACGTGTGCCGTAGTTTTCATTTACAATCAGGCCTCACGGACCAATCAATACGTTCTTAGGGAATGATTTATATTCAGATGAAGAACCCATTTGGACACATGTGGCGGACCAGACCCTTTAATGCGCTCATTATTTCTCCCAGATTGTACTGTCGTGTTTTAAAAGATGTAATTACTGACTCAGCTCCGGGTAAATTATAGCTGGTGAATACACTGAGGAGGCCGAGACAACATGCAAATGAATCACACTGACAAAATAAAACAGCTGGTAGCATTTGGTGACCTCCGTGACATTATAAAAATCTGTACAGAATGAATCACCCGTTAAACTAAGTGTCCTGCTTCCGAAGAGTGCACACGCTTTTTTTGCTCGCTCCGCTTGCTATCGCTGCTTTCCTTATTTATTTTGCTTTTTAATCAGTTTTTGTCTTCCAAACATTTTTGCTTTTGACTTTTTCAAGTAAACCAAGGATTTTAAGAACATTTTTCCAGTTTTAACGACATATCTGACGCCAGCGACATGTCCGTGAGAAGAAGGGAGAAAGACTGTGAACGCTGTCGGAAATATCAACAAGAAATTAATGAGCTGAAAACACGGATATTTGTTTTGGAATCTGAAAAAGTTCTTCACAATACCATTCCTGTGTCAACCGACGGTAAGAAGAGCACACTTTTTACAAGAAAAACTGCTACTTTCAACCTAAACCGCAGTGACTCTGTGTCGTTTCCAAAACTGTCTAAAAACCAGAAAGACCAGGCTGTTTCTTGGAACAAACTTGGAGCAAAGCCTAAACGATACAAAGATAACGTGAAGTCACCTAAAATACAGCTCACCAACAGATTTTTACCACTTTCAGAGATGGAATTAAATGAAAAAAGGAAAGATGACGTGGCCAAAATACAGCAAGGAGGAACTGTGCCACAAGCCAAGGTCACGGAGATTGTTTTGGTTGGGGACGGCGTGATAAGTCACGTGACGCATGAAAAGATAAACACACATTCTCTTCCAAGCGCCACTGTTTCTGAGATAACGTCACTCCTTCCAAATATTATGGCTAAGCATGGAGGAGCTAAACAGCTGATTGTGCACGTGGGTGCAGTGGACATGCGGCGGGAACAGACTGAAGTTTTGAAAAAAGACTTCTTGAAGTTATTCGACGTGCTTGATAAAATGGAATTCAAAACATTCATAAGTGGACCTCTTCCAAATATCGACAGGAGGATAAACAAGTTTAGCCGGCTTCTTCAGCTGAACACATGGCTGTCCAAAGAGTGCTCCCCGAGAGGACTACACTACATTGAGAACTTGTATCTATTCTGGAAACGAGAGGACCTGTTTAAGAGAAATGGCCCCCACCTATGCAGAGGTGGAGTGAGGGTGCTGACAGAGAACCTGCTCCACGCTCTGAGGCATTGGACTGGGCCTGGACAGGGTCCTGAGCAGATAGTTAGAGAAGAGAGGAATGAGAGAAGAATTCCTGCTCCCTCAGCCAGAGACCGAGCCAATGTTTCAACATCAAAAGCACCACAACCTCAGCCTCCACCAAAGGATTCATCAGCAGCTGCTCCACCACCACCAGCAAAGGATTCAGCTCCAGCTGCTCCACATTCACCTCCACCGCCTCCAGCAAAGGAACAATCTTCAAAGGCCTTGGACCCATCTGTGACAAGCCCAACAACATCCCTGTCATCGCCCCTGCCTTCACACCAGCCCTGGGTTCCCCCTGCAACATCTACTCCCACTAAAGATTCATCATTCTCCTTCTCATCTCCACTCTCACCCATGGGCCTTCCCAGCCATTTTGAAAGTCTGATCAAATCAGGCATTAAGATGGCTCCACTCACGCCCAATATAGCAAGGGCTATGCCGACTACACCAACAAAAGCCCCACCACCCATCCCCCCTCGCCTCTCACCTGGTCCCAAACTCTCCTTGGCTACAAAAGCCCCACCACCCATCCAACCTCGCCTTTCACCTGGTATCTCCCATAGCTAGGATGCACTGGGTCTCAGCGTTGCCGGGACTTATTGTCACATTAAAAATCAAACCAACCCGGGGCCCTATGTAAAAAGAGCCCCCCCTAGTGCTATTTCTGTAGCCACATCATCACACAGATGGAAAAACAAAATGCGAGTCAGGCCCAATCTGAGAAATGTGATTCATATTCCCTGTGAAAAGATAAAGCCCAGTCTCACTGAAACTAGTCTGAAACTTGCTGTGCTAAATGTCAGATCCTTATGTAACAAATCTCTCTTAATTAATAATTTTATTTCTTCTTATAATCTTGATTTTATATTTTTAACTGAAACATGGCTTGACAAAAACACAGGAAATGTTGTTCTGATAGAATCTGCTCCACCCAACTTTAAGTTTGAATCTGAAACACGAGAAAACAAAAAAGGGGGTGGAGTCTGTGCTGTCTTTAGAGATGAAATAATTACCCGCAGGTTGTCTTTTGGGGTGTTTTCATCATTTGAGTATATATCCTTTAAAATGGAGCTAAAACGGTCTCCATCCATTCTCTTCATTGTTTTATACAAGCCTCCCCAGCACTGCCAAAGTTTTATTGATGATTTTACTGAGATGCTTTCAGTCATATGCACAGACTTTGATGGTTTGGTCATTACAGGTGATTTCAATGTGCATGTTGATAATATTTGTGACAGAAACGCTAAAGAGCTTGATGCTGTCCTTGAAACCTTTAGTCCTACTCAGCATGTGAGAGGCCCCACCCACAGCAAAGGACACACTCTAGATCTCATAATTACAAAGGGGGTAAATATTTCAAATGTTAATGTGATCGATGTTGCTCTGTCTGATCATTTCTGTGTCTTCTTTGACCTGTCTGTTTCTCCCAAACCTCCGGTTGGTCCTGCAGTTGTTCAGAGGAGACACATAAGTGATGGCACAGGTGCACTGTTTATGGAAATGATAAACTTTGAAAATGTCTCATGTTCTAATGTAAATGATTTGTTGAACTCTGTTACATCTAGTGTTTTGAATGTTCTGGACACCATCGCCCCTATAAAGGCTAAAATGGTTAAAAATAAGCAGAAGGCGCCGTGGAGAAATGATGATTCGGTCAGGGCACAGAAAAGGGAGTGCCGCAGGGCCGAACGGAAATGGCGCAAGTCAAAGCTCCAGGTTCAAAAAGAGATTTACAAAGAAAAGCTGAACATGTACAACCTAATCTTATGTAGAACTAGGGAAAGATATTTTTCTGAAATAATTGGAAGCTGCAGTAACAACTCGCGTGTCCTGTTTGCCACAGTAAACAGATTAACAAACCCTCCAGCTCAGCTGCCGTTAGAACTCATTTCCACATCCAAGTGTAATGAGTTTGCATTATTCTTTAATGACAAAGTTCAGGGCATTAAAAATGCTATAAATCCCACAATGCAAAAAATTACCCTAAAACCACCAAGACACTTAGAGCTAACTCACTTTGCACCAGTAACTGACAAAACTGTCCATGAGATCATCACCAGTCTGAGTTCATCTACATGCTGCCTTGATGTGTTACCCACCAAATTTCTAAAGTCTGTGCTGAACAGTTTGTTAGCACCACTCACTCACATAGTTAACATGTCGCTTCAATCTGGAACATTCCCAATGTCTTTGAAAACTGCGGTCATAAAGCCTCTCCTAAAGAAGAGCAGTCTTGATGCCGCAGTACTGAGTCATTACCGGCCCATCTCTAAAATGCCATTTTGGGGCAAAGTCCTTGAAAAGGTTGTTTACCAACAGCTCACAGATTTCCTCTTAATAAACAACTCATTTGATGTTTTTCAGTCAGGTTTTAGACCTCATCACAGCACTGAGACTGCTCTTGTCAAGGTGACAAATGACATCCGCCTGAACACTGACACGGGCAAAGCCTCAGTCTTAATTCTGCTAGATCTGAGTGCTGCTTTTGACACTGTCGATCATGGGATCCTCTTACAGAGACTAGAGGACTGGGTGGGCATCACTGGCACTGCCCTAAACTGGTTAAGGTCCTATCTGGAAGACAGGAAGTACTTTGTTGAAATTGGTAGCTGTGTCTCAGACCACATGACCCTGACCTGTGGAGTGCCCCAAGGGTCAGTCCTGGGTCCCCTTCTGTTCAACCTCTACATGCTGCCGTTGGGTCAGTTGATACGCAGTAAAAATGTGTCCTATCACAATTATGCAGACGACACTCAGATCTATGTTTCACTATCGGCAGGTGACTATGGACCAGTGGATTCACTCTGTCACTGCATCCAACAGATCAGTTTGTGGATGCAAAACAACTTTCTCCAGCTGAACTCAGACAAGACTGAAATAATCGTTTTTGGCCCACAGAAACAAAGAGAAAGTGTTAGCGTCACCTCCAGAGTCTCGCTCTAAAACCTACAAACCAAATTCGAAATCTGGGGGTAATAATGGACTCAGACTTGAACTTTAATAGCCACGTCAAATCAATAACATCAGCAGCTTTTTACCATCTAAAAAACATTGCCAAAATCAAAAATATAGTGTCAAAACCAGATTTAGAGAGACTTATCCACGCGTTTGTCTCCAGTAGATTAGACTACTGTAACGGCTGCTCACTGGCCTCTCCAAACGAGCTGTAAAACAGCTGCAGTACATCCAGAACGCTGCTGCTCGGGTCCTGACTAGAACCAGGAAGTATGATCACATTAGTCCTGTTCTCAGGTCTCTGCACTCGCTCCCTGTGGCTCAGAGAATAGACTTTAAAGCAGCTCTGCTTGTGTACAAGTCTCTCCATGGCCTAGCACCAAAGTACATCTTGGATATGTTAGTGCCATATGAACCATCTCGGACTCTGAGGACCTCAGGGACCGGCCTCCTGCTGGTGCCCAGAGTCAGGACAAAACATGGGGAATCTGCGTTTCAGTTTTATGCAGCTAAAATCTGGAACAGTCTTCCTGAAGATGTGAGACAGGCTTCTACTCTGACAATGTTCAAATCTAAGCTAAAAACAGTTTTGTTTAGCTGCGCATATGACTGAAAGGATTTTTTCTTTGCACTCTTCTCTTTTGTTTGTGATTTTATTAGTTTAGAAAATCAGTTGGATTGATAATTTTTAATTTAGTTAATTTTATTGTAGTTAATTTTTATCGTTGCACTCTTCTCTTTTGTTTGTGATTTTATTAGTTTAGAAAATCAGTTGGATTGATCATTTTTAATTTAGTTAATTTTATTGTATTTCTGTAATTTCTTTGTGATTTGAATGTATTTTTCCTGCTGTGTGAAGCACTTTGAATTGCCTTGTGTATGAAATGTGCTCTACAAATAAACTTGCCTTGCCTTGCCTTGCCTTAAACTGCCCCTTTGTGGAAATAATTAGTATGTAGAATGTATCTAAAGGTTTCATTGGGGTTGTTAAAAGTGCACTGTGTAACCTTTCTTATGGGGAGCCGTCAGCTTCTCGTGTACCCTATTTTACGCACTTTTAGTCTCCCCTTTTTTCATAGTTTGGGTGACTTACACTCCGGAGCGACTTAAATGTGATATTATTTGTTATTTTCACACTGACAACCGCATTTCACATGTTAATTATTTTCACACTGACAACCACAAGAGGGCGCTCTTGGCTCTAAGCGAAGCAGAAGAAGAATCTGCACTTCCTCTGGAGTTTGTGGAGTTGTTTAGAAGTGACACAGAGGAAGAAGAATTCAATGGATTTAGTGATTTGGGGTAAAACTGATGCTTTGGTAAACTTGTTAGCATGTTCTTTATGCTATAGTTATCTGAATAACAGTTCATATGTTACGTTAACATACCAGACACTTACCACAGTTCTGTCTGTAGCTGAAGGTGTTAGCGTTAGCATACGTCATGTAGCTCAAGGTGTTAGCGTTAGCATACGTACACCTATTCACCATGTTCTCTCATCTGTTATTATTTTAAATAGCATTTCTAGATTTTTTTTTTATCAAATACATTTCCCCCAAAAATGGGTCTTATGTTTTTTCTTCTCTATAATGATTTTTTTGGCTTATACTCCGGAGCAACTTGTAGTCCAGAAAATATGGTAATTGCTCTGGTATGTTCCACAGTACGGCATTTAGCACATTCGATGAGCATTTATTCAGTTACAAGTGTTTTTTTATGGCTAAAAGAATGGCTAAAATAACATGCATTATTATTGTTAGCAGGGTCGCACCTCCACAGATCCGACCTGTGATGTTGCCTGGTCACCTGTTGTCTGCAATGGAGATGGATACATATCGTGCCTTTAAATTGTCACATTACAATGTTTTATTATTACATTTTATTGTAAATTTAGCTCCAGTGGGCAATATAACTAAGGAGGGTTCGGAGTATTTTTTTTTTTGAGTCGATATCAATATTCGATTTACGTCTTACCACTGTGGCAGATGAATGCTATTTGCCGAGACCACAAATTGATGTTAAGTTATGGTAAAGTTAAAAAATGATGATGTATTTATATTGGCTGATTTTCCTCATGTTTCTATTTTTACTTGTATTTGTATAATTTAGTCACACAAAAATCTAATTTAATTAACCCTTTGGATATATTACATCAACTTAATACACTTTTTCTGTGAAAACACAAAGCAAATAATTTAGATTTTATTCAGATTTATTTAAATATATATGTTAATTTAACTTAAAATATTTAAATAAAAAAGTGAAAAACCATTTCATTGTCTTTGTGTACTTCCTATACACATTTGATGAAAAATAAACATACACCAGCTTTCTTTTGGGGACTTAACCTAATCCCCTTTGATAAGATTCTTAAACATTTGCTTTTTTCCAAAGTAGTCACAACATAATCCCTTTAGTGTTTGTTTAGTCTGGTGTGTTCGCTCACTGGTCTGTCGGCTGGGGGCCATTCCCACCACATCTGCTTCTGCCTGTGTGCCTCTCTGGGGACATTTCAAACACATTGACTCTACATAAACACACAGAGACTCAGAGAAGGCTGTGTCCTCCACTGGAGCTGCAGAGTGTGTCTTTGTCTCTGTCCAGTGGGAGGTCGGCGCCCCGGGGCAGGGTCACAGAAAAGCACCACAGACAATGATTATATTGCATCCTCAGCAGTAAAGACATGGAGAACTGGCTGCTTGTTACTGTAAAATGGAAGTTTTACACTCTTGTTTACAACTTTTAAAGACTTAGTTTGCTCATCAAGTATCTAAGAACATAAATAAGAGGACGAAAATGTTGGAGAGGGTCCCCGATTGTTGGTAAGTGGTCAAATTTTGTTGTGATTTTCCACGTTCGAGGCATTTATCAAAGCTCTTTACACGAGGAACCACTCGCTCCCTCACTCTCACAGACACTAGGGGGCGAGGCAGGTCAAGTGTGTTGCCCAAGAGACCAGCGCGAGCATTCACCTGAGGGATTCGAACCAGAGGACAATCTGTCTGTACTGAAACACTGTCATGATCTGATCCTGGTCTCCTCCAGCTTTCTCCCCTTGTGTGCCTCTGAGAACTATAGTTATGTAATACGTCATGTCACCGCTAGAGGGCGTAGTAGACACACATATTCACAGAAGATGGTCACATCACTTTGTCTCTGGACTGTTGCTTCTGTGATAAACGTGCGCCGTAGTTTTAATTCAACCAACACGCCTCACGGACCAATCAATACGTTCTTCAGGAATGATTTATATGTGGATGAAGCACGGGTTTTGACACGTGTGCTGGACCAGACCCTTTAACGTGCTCATTATTTCTCCCAGATTCCACTGCACATCACTGACGAGAATGAATTCCAGTAAATAATGTGTTTTTATTATGAATTTGTCTTGGACTCGTGCTGTAACTCCAGTAGAATTACATAATAACTAACACTACTAGTTATTATGCTATATATTTTCAATCATCACTGTTTGCCTATTGCTTTCTGTACAGTCTGCAGGCCGACTAACAGAGGTGTGTTCAAGTACGAGCAAAGTTACTTCAACGTGATATTACTCAAGTAGAAGTACACAGAAGTGGTCCAGAAACGACTCAAGTAAGAGTAAAGTATTTAAAGAAACTGTATTTAAAGGAACTGTAACTGTCATTTGAACTTGACGTAATTGGAAAGGAAAAACGTATTTAAAAAATGCACTAAATCTGGTATTTTTAAAGGACAGAAACAACAATTTGACAAAACGAAATCCTGTCTGACGCAGCGGTGCAAGAAACACAAATGTTCCGTTCATTTAATGGCATAAACGCACAGGATTTGTCACTTACTCCGTGGGAATAGTAGTAAGACTATTGTTACACTGTAAAAAATATATTGTTACATTGTAAAAAAATATATTGTTACACTGTAAAATATATATTGTTATACTGTAAAATATAAATTGTTATACTGTAAAATATAAATTGAAGTAAAGGTTTTGCATATGAAGTTTGAAGTACCCACCTCTGCCAACTAGCACTATTTTTCTACTCTCTTTTCACAAATGTACCTTTAAAATACCAGTTGTGACCTTGAAAAGTGAAATGACCTTGAACGTCTTGCACGAAACTGAACTACTTTCGGCGAAATGTTGAGTACAGAAACATTTCGCCAAAAACAATGGTCCAAAGCGAGATGTCGTCACCGATACGACCCCCGAACAACAAAGCACAACGTCCTATTTACTACGCCCCCTACTGGCGACGCCGCCCGCCGCAGCCGCAGCGGTCGTGGCGCACGCTCTCCACGCCAAATGTGCACTTCATTATCCTGATTGCCCTTGTCTGTTCGCTGGTGCCACTCGCTCGGGCCCTGTTCTGATTAGAGACGGGGACCTTGTAAATACGCCGCGCACCATAAACCGTTTCCTCGTTACATCAAAGTGGCGCGGATGTTGTAAGTCGTGATCGTAATTGGTACAAAGCGCAGGCAGCCCCTTTAGCGGCCGCAGTCCCCCCACTAAAGCCGCTGTAAAGTGGCTCCGAGCGGCACAGCTCCGGTGGCTGCTTCAAGAGCGAGCCCTAATGGCCATTGATATATTAAGGTTAACGAGGAGGAAGTCAACTCTGCGCTAATAGAGGCGCATAAAGTGGATGGATTAGTGCCTAACTTTGACAAACGAACTCGTGTGTTTTCATTGATTTGTTGTTGATAAATGCCAAGAGTTAAAATGTGCGAAGTGAGCAGAAACATACCAACATTATTTTACTTTTTAAAATTATTATTATTATTTTTTATTGTATTGTAATGTATTGTATTTATTTTTTGATTGTTATTTTTTATATTATTATTTTGTGTTTAGGCTGTATTTAATCACTTTATTGGATTCATTCAATATATCCGGCCTGTCACAATAAAACATAAATAGCCTGTCATGGCAAACAATAATATTGAAATAACTTAATGCCAATGACACAATAACACTAAACTATATATTTTTTTAAACAACCATGAACTGCAATAAATAAATAAATAGCACAATGAAAGACTTTAGTTGTCGGTTATGAATTATTCAGTCCAGATGTAAATAATTCTGTCCTCAACTTGTTGTGGTTAAAAACAGTGAATACGACCATGAATGCAAAGAAAAGCTATAAACACACGCGGTAAACGACGGCGCAGCGGTCTCGCACTCTAGGACGTCCGCCGCCGTTCTGGAAGTATCATTCACAATCATTTTTCTCATGGACTTTTCAAAAAAATTGTTAATATTAGAAGTTTAAAGCGACGATAACCAGCTACGAGGTCAATAATCTGCATAACGCTGTCGTTTTTGGTCCAAAAAACATTCAAAACTGAAATGATTGCGACGCATTTGAATATATAAAGCTTTACAAATCATACTTCAAATACATACATGGGCCTTGTCGTCATTAGTTACCACGTTAGCCCCGAACAAGCTAGCAAACTTTTAATAGCCTTTTTTTTCTCCCCGTTTAACCGAAAGTGTGTGGGGAAAGATGAATGGGGGATTCTCTTCCAAGCGGTGGGCGGTCACCGTGGAGATCCAAAGACATATTGTTGAACGTTATCTTGATTGGGTAATTATTGTGACAGGTCGACTGTAAGATAAAGCCCCGTTTGAAAGCGATACAGCTCAAAACGTTTGGCCCCCGATCTCCTTTTCGGTTTGAATTCCTCCCGCCCGGTCGCTTCCGAGCCAAATCCACGTACTGTCGTCGACGTTTTTTCGTAAATCGATCTTGAAATTAGCCTCACCCGGCGCAGTGATGAACATCGGACGGGTCGCCAACACTTTGCGGCGCGTCCGTGTGAACCGACGTCGCTGTGGGGGGGGGGAAATACTTGTCGTAATAGCTCAGTAATAAGAGGAAGTGTACGTCCGCTTAGATAATGTATAATTTACAGCGGCTCTAACGTTACAGCTGGGATCGTAAAAGCTGACATTTACCTGCGTCTTTCACACATACGCACGGGCGATACTTTTAGAAAACATACTGGCTTTATTCATTATTTGCTTTCAAAGAACATGGAAATCAACATGGAAAAAGGCTTTATAGTGACATAAGACAGTGACAATATATACTTAGTGTGGCCCCGTTCAAAACCGAGGCCATTTTTTAAACAATAAAACAACTTTGGTCCGTAGTTCTTTGTACCATATGTTCTCATAAGATCATAAATACACTTTGTGACACATTCATACATTTCCAGCATAGTTTTTCATGAAGAATAAATACATCTCGGCTTGACTTATAAAGCCTAATAGCGGGGAAAAAACAAGGAGTGAAAAATGCTGTTTATTGCTTGAGTTAAGAGCGTAACGGAAACGGTTTAAGGCCGCAGCGCTTTCTCCGACGTAAAAGTGAGTGCATCAGTAATAAGTTTTATCTAGCCTGAGTCGCTGAAACACTCACACATCGAGAGAAGAGCTGCAAAAGTGTCTATTTTTAAGGCAGTCTTGGGAGGGAAAAAGGCTTAAGTGAAACGCCGTGTGGTGCGAGTCCTCGGTCATTTCCATGATTGCAAAAGTAAACAAGAGCGGAGACTATAAAAAGCCGCGCGGCGCACACGCCCCTCTTCACTCGTAATGTAAACACGCAGTCGGCCGGCGCGGGACGCAAAAAAAAAGTCCTGATTTGAAGAGCCCTGGGAAGACGGCGACCGCTCCCCGTGCGGCGGATTACGACTATAATCGACCGCGAAACAGTCACTCGTTGAAATACCGGGGAATAACAAATACGAAACCTGCGAAGCCTGAAATTCAATCACAGAAAGTCTTTGGCAACTCCAGAAGGCTTTGCATCCGTCATCAAAATGGCAATCGGAGTTCAAACCGTCCCTTTGCGTCCGCCCCGAGCCCGTCGACCGCGTGGTAAGGCATCCGGGTTGAAATCAGGAGAATATCTACGCACATAAGGTGGCAGATGATTGGCAGCGGCGAACCCGGAAAGTACACGTTTACATATTAAATTATGTCTCTTTTTTTGTGTGTGTGTGTGTGCGTGTTTTTTGTTCCTTTAAAATATCCTCCGAAAATATTGGCAAGTCCCGGGAAAAGTCGGCGTTTGGTTAGGACAAGTGGTACATGCCGTAGCTGAGCGGCGACGCGTAGAGTCCCAGAGGCGACAGCGGCAGCAGCGGCCGGTGCTGGTGGTGGTGGTGGTGATGGTACGCCGAATACGACTGTCCGTACAGCGACATGGCGCCCAGCGAGAGGGGCAGCGTGAAGCCCGGGTGCAGCGCGCCGGCGTTGGCGGCGGCGGCCACGGCGGCGGTCTTGGCGTCGGCGGCCATCTTCAGCTTCTCCAGCTCCGCCTCCTGCAGCCGCTTGGCCTTGGCCCGGCGGTTCTGGAACCAGATCTTGACCTGCGTCTCGGTGAGGGTCAGGGAGGACGAGAACTCGGCGCGCTCGGCGATGGACAGGTACTGCTTCTGCCGGAACTTGCGCTCCAGGGCCAGGAGCTGCGACGTGGTGAAGGGCGTGCGAGGTTTGCGGTTTGTTTTGTGCTTTCGGAGCTGACAGCCCGGGTTTAAGTGACCTGCAGAAGAAAGAAAGAGATTTAGCAAATAAATAAGTGTTTTTTTGGAAAGATTAGATTACATGTTATCTGATTACACTGTATAATCTTATCTACACTTGCTGGATTAGATTGGGATTTGACAATGATCACTAAATATGTCCCATGATCCACATTGACACGATTCTTTACGTAGATTGATTGAAATGTATTGAAATGATCTTTAGTTCTGCAACAAGTTTTATTACAGAACAAACAAATCAAAATAATTGCCTGCTCCACTCAGAACATTGAGTACTCAAAGTGGACAAGCCCTATAAAACTACTTTTGTAGGCAGTATGATTAAGTAATTGAATAGGCTAATTGGTGCAGTGTTTGAAAAGCAATACGTAATGACAACGAAAGCCTTTCAAACACAAAGCACAAACAATAACAGTAGTTTGTATATTAGCCTTTGTTTGAGTCAGATTATCTCAACATGAATAATTCCAAAGGGTCAAACAAACTTTCAACACACAGTGGCGCAATCCTGCAAAAAAAGCAGCTTTGAGGTCAATAAAAAACAATACAAATAATAATTAAGTGAATTGATATCAGTTTGTTGGTAATCAAATACGAATTAGCTTGTTTTTAACAAATTATAGGATCAATTTTCAAAAGACAAATGACAATACACGTTCTTAAATGTCAAGTAGCCATGTTTTGGTCCTGGCTCCGCATGTTTCGGACGCGTTTTGGACGTGTTTTGACGGCAGAACTCACGCGGCTGTGTCGGGTACGCTCCGTTCGTGACCCACGGCGCGCACTCCTCCGGCTCGGACGCCTCGGACTTGACGGGCGAAGTGGGCGACGTCGCGGTCAAACTCTTGGGGCTCGCCGCGTCGCTCTCCCGGCACAGATAGAGCGGCGTCCGGGGCCCGTCTCTGCGGCAGGGGGGCTCCGCGCCGCGCCGGGACGCCACCCGGCCGGACATGATCGCCTCCACGCTGAACGGGTGATGCCGGAGCGCGGATGGAGACGCCGCGGGCTTCTCCTCCTCCGGCGCGCCGTCCGTCACGTCCGAGCGCGCGCTGCAGTCCTCCTCGGACGAGCTGCCGCCGCACAAGTCCTTAAACGTCTCGCGGGAAGACATGGCCGCTATTCCGCGCGCGCCGTAACGGGTAAAGTCCCCAAAAAGACGAAGTGTCACCGCGCGGCGGGAGAAGTTGTGGCGCGGACGGTGCGTGAGGCTGGAGTGAAGTTTGGCCGAGGCGCGTGGATTGTTATGGCGCTGTCAACGTGTGTGTGTGTGTGTGTGTGTGTGTGTGTGTGTGTGTGTGTATGTGTGTGTGTGTGTGTGTGTGTGTGTGTGTATGTGTGTGTGTGTGTGTGTGTGTGTGTGTGTGTGTGTGTTTACGCACTTTACGGTGACACGCACGACTTGGACCAATCAGCGCGGGCCGACATCTGAGAGGGGCGGGGTTGTTTTCGGTGACTTTACTGCGCTTCCGGGGGGGGCGTGACCTTTCAGACACGGTTCCGTTAAAGTGCGTGTGACGGGTTTTTATGATTTTCCTCATTTTTGGCTTTGTTTGGTGTGTTTTGTGCCTGTTGTAGATGTAAAGTGATAGTTTTACACCAAACAAGAAGCAGTTTGTGGGAGTGAGTTGACGAACGTGTAGAAAGTGACATCAGGAAGTGACATCACTCGTTCCAATTATTTTTTTGACCCTTTAAACATCATTTTAACACACACAAAATATGCTCTCATTTATTTATTTTTAATTTTTTTACATTCGATGAGTTTGGCCCAGTATTTGCTGGGTAAATTCCTTGTGTGTCGCCATCAATTACAAACAGGAAGTACAATTATAAACCTATAAAAAATAGCTATTCTGGGATAAAATGTGCATCTTTTGGCTAAATTTGAAGCATATTTATCTCAACTGCATTTTAGATCAACAAGTCGTCCAACCTGGCACTTTAAGGCTGTGCACAGGGACAAAACATAGTATGGGACATTGTTGGCCCATTTGTCACCAGTTAGAAATGTCACTTCCTGGCTGGAGGTGAGCAGAAGATGTGACATAATTGTTACCATACAGAATCAACCATACACAATAGATATGGTTTGACAAATAATACCAGATAACACCTTTATTTTGCTAAATTATTGTTTAAACTGTCAGAAAAATGTGTCAGTTGCGTGTACATTGTCGCTTATCGATGACATTGACTCAACTTCCTGTTATTTTCAACGTTTATTTTCAAATATTCTTCAGAAACTTCAATTTTTCTTAAGTAAAACTAATGATGAGTATTTTACGCAGGGTCAATCCCAGCAAACGAAGTTATAATTACAAAAACACGAGTCACTTTAATCAGAGCTGGGTAGAAACGCCAAAAATAGTAAATTACTGAAGCGAGAGTAAACTGTCAGGACATAACATCTGATTCATAATAGGAAGTGAATGTAATTAGAAGAGGAAAAAACATCACATTTTGCACAAACTCAAATGTTTTCAAATGGCCACAAAAGGTAAATGTAACTGGCTAAATGTAACACCACTCACTTCTGCATTTAAGTATGCTTATGACATAACTCGAGCTCATTTTAAATAGTTTATGTTAAGTTTTGAACTGACTGACCGACGCTTGGCAAGAATGCTAATTGCTCATTTTGGAAAAGTCATGTGAAGGGGTCGCTGTGCTCCAGTTATCACAGAATCGACCCTTTGTTGTTTGGAGCACCGTGTGTTTGGATTTTTAGGTTTTTCATCAGTTGCAAATGACTAAAAAGCAAGTTTATTGGCACAACTTTATACAAAACACACTTTTATAAAGAACAAAGACTTTGTTCATAATAAACAAATAGATTATTGAGAATGATTGAGAATTAGTGACCACTTAATTACGGGTGTGTGTATTAATTAACAGGCTGAATTTGTCTTAATAAACAATTTGTTGATTATGAATGATTAAAAGTGTAGTTATTAAGCCAGTTTATATTGAAAAACAACTTAATCACGTTTAACAACTTGTCTTATTACCATGGTACAACTGCTATTTCTGGATTACCATTGTTATGCTCAAAACTTTGAAATGAACACGAACGTATTTACAAAATTGAAATATTGTGTGTGATGATGTCGCCCTTATTTGCGTGTAAAAGTATCACATTTCCAGAGAAACCTTGAGTATTAGCGGTAGCCCTCATGTTGTGCCATTCTTAATACAGAGAAATAGAAAAACTCTTGAGTTCTTTGCAGGATTTGATATGTTTGAGACTTTCCACAACGACTTCCGCGCCCGTATTGACGACGATAAAAGAAGATAGTGACGTTTAAGTCCAACCATGTGTTTTAGCCATATTCATGTATTTATCTTCTGCTGCCTATTCTCATTAGAAGGCAGAGCTTGACTGGAGCCGGACTCTGGGAGGAAACAGTCTGGGCTCTGATGGCTGCAGGGCTGACACAGAGACACACAACCATTTACCAAAGAGGGGAAATTCTGAGCCGCCAATGTTCTCACACGCGACAGCGCTTAGAGTTACACACAGGACGGTTTATGTGTACGTTTAATTCACGTAGACGGCGCAAGCTTCATTGTTACATTTTGAGCCAACAACCTTAGACTTAACCAACTCAAGAAACTACCCTGGGACTTTAACAGAACCCAACGTCCTGGTCATATTTTGGACATCTTAGTGTATTTATGCATTAATCTGCACTTTTCAGATGCTCAAAACAGGCTTGGGCTGGACTTGTTTGGAAAAAAAAGTGTGTGTTGTGATTGTGATATATGAATAAGTATTATTCTGTTTAGAGTTCACACAGAACATGTTTATAGAGGTCAAAACTAGGAACAAAAGACAAGATTTTTTGTTGTTTGCAGTTTGAGGACATTCTGTTATCTAAGTCAGCGTTTCCCAAAGTGGGGGTCGGGACCCCCTGGAGGGTCGTGAGATGATTTAAGATGTAATGTTAAAAGGCACGGCAAGTTTATTTGTGGAGCACAATTCGTACACAAGGCAATTCAAAGTGGAGTTTGGATTAACCCTGAATGTTAATCTATTTTTTAATTTAAACAGCCAGTTACAAAAAAAAAAAACTAAAATTAAACCTAATTTGAAATGTTTACAGACATCTATTTAATTTTGCTGTGGGAGTCTCGAGTCAGTTTCATGGTTATTTTGGGGGTCTTGGCCTGAAAAGTGTGGGAATCTAAATCTAAGTATTTGCAGTATTTGGGATTTGACTGCTGCGACTCAAATTGCAATTTAAATTTTAACACATCGTGCCGTCCCTTTACAAATGTGTGCGTTATTGAATCACTCCCTGCGTGTGGTGGTACTACACGCTGTAGCCACATCTGCCTCAGGGACAGTTTGCACTAAAGAGCCACTGCTGGGAAGAAAACCCCTCCTTTGGGTTGAAAAAGAGTCACCACTTTAGAATATAATGGAGGAGTAAGCAGAACATTATTATACTGTACACTTTTAAAATCAGGCCCACACTTTGCTCTTCATGGCTCGTCATTTCCCTTTTAACTCGCAAGTCTGTTTAAAAATACATGCCTTATGCACTCAGACCAAACTGCTAGGAATTAAACACGAGCACGGGGAACATATCGGTGCAAGGATTTTCCAATACAAACATACAACCCAATATTAGCACCATTAATTATCCATATGTAGCTGAAATTACATCAAATTCATGACTCGTCTGCCTTTTACAGCTGGTTCTCCCTCTGCCCCTGCTTTAGTCCAGTGTGTGTGTGTGTGTGTGTGTGTGTGTGTGTGCGTGTGCGTGTGTGTGTGTGTGTGTGTCCGTGTGTGTGTTGTCCATTCATCTGTCCTGTCCTATGATTCCATTTGCTTCTCCACGCTGCCCCCGCCGCCATGAAGCAACTCTTTGTGGACGTCGCTGCCATTTCCCACAGCGATGTCACGTTATGTCAGATGAAAGTAGCGTCTTCAAACAGAGGGCGCTCCACTCGTTACACTATTTTCCCTAAAGAGACGAGTTTTTGATGACTCGCTAAGCGTCCGCCACTTAAAGGATGCTTGACTCACATTTTCCCATGGTCACGCTCCTCGAGACTGTATTTCATCTGCCGCTTAATTGCTCCAATTTAACACTAAAACCATTGATAATCTGACGTTTTCTGCTAGCGGGTGATAATTAATTGCTCTTACACGTCACAAGGTTCTGCACAGAGGGGGAGGTGGTTTGTAAGTGTGGGAAAAAGATAACCCAAAAGTGAAGGAAAATCATAGATAGTTACGGTAATTACTTGTACACATTATGTCTGGTAAAGGCTCCAGTCCGATGCATAAAAGCTCCTTTATGTTGAATGTTCTCTCCAGGTTTAATTGATCATACTTCTGTCCAAATAGTGTTTCTCTTGTTGAGAAATACTGTGATGGTGTAGTTCTGTTATAGACCCGGCTTCAGGTTTGGACCTGGCAGAGTTCTGTTATAGACTTGGTATTGTACTCGGTAAACCAAATATATGCATCATACGTGCAATAATGTGGACTTTGCAGTGATTTGACCTGTAAAATGACTTAGACTGGGCAATAATGTCGACTGTGCCATGAAGGGGACTGTGCAATAATGTCGACTGCACAATAGTGTCGACTGTGCATTAATGTTGACTGTGCACTAATGGCAACTGTGCCATGAAGGGGACTGTGCAATAATGGGGACTGTGCACTAATGCCAACTGTGCCATGAAGGGGACTGCGCAATAATGTCGACTGTGCACTAATGCCAACTGTGTCATGAAGTGGACTGTGCAATAATGTCGACTGTGCACTAATGCCAACTGTGCCATGAAGGGGACTGTGCAATAATGTCGACTGTGCACTAATGCCAACTGTGCCATGAAGGGGACTGTGCAATAATGTCGACTGCACAATAGTGTCGACTGTGCATTAATGTTGACTGTGCACTAATGGCAACTGTGCCATGAAGGGGACTGTGCAATAATGGGGACTGTGCACTAATGCCAACTGTGCCATGAAGGGGACTGCGCAATAATGTCGACTGTGCACTAATGCCAACTGTGTCATGAAGTGGACTGTGCAATAATGTCGACTGTGCACTAATGCCAACTGTGCCATGAAGGGGACTGTGCAATAATGTCGACTGTGCACTAATGCCAACTGTGCCATGAAGGGGACTGTGCAATAATGTCGACTGTGCACTAATGCCAACTGTGTCATGAAGTGGACTGTGCAATAATGTCGACTGTGCACTAATGCCAACTGTGCCATGAAGTGGACTGTGCAATAATGTCGACTGTGCACGAATGCCAACTGTGCCATGAAGGGGACTGTGCAATAATGTCGACTGTGCACTAATGCCAACTGTGTCATGAAGTGGACTGTGCAATAATGTCGACTGTGCACTAATGCCAACTGTGCCATGAAGTGGACTGTGCAATAATGTCGACTGTGCACGAATGCCAACTGTGCCATGAAGGGGACTGTGCAATAATGTCGACTGTGCACTAATGCCAATTGTGCCATGAAGTGGACTGCGTAATAATGTCGACTGTGCACTAATGCCAACTGTGTCATGAAGTGGACTGTGCAATAATGTCGACTGTGCACTAATGCCAACTGTGCCATGAAGGGGACTGTGCAATAATGTCGACTGTGCACTAATGCCAACTGTGCCATGAAGGGGACTGTGCAATAATGTCGACTGTGCACTAATGCCAACTGTGCCATGAAGGGGACTGTGCAATAATGTCGACTGTGCACTAATGCCAACTGTGCCATGAAGGGGACTGTGCAATAATGTTGACTGTGCACTAATGCCAACTGTGCCATGAAGGGGACTGTGCAATAATGTCGACTGTGCACTAATGCCAACTGTGCCATGAAGTGGACTGCGCAATAATGTTGACTGTACAAAAGTGTTGATAATACACTATGGCAATAATGTTGACTGTGCCATGAAGTGGACTGTGCAATAATGCCAACTCTGCAATAATATTGACGGTGCAATAATGTTGACTATACAATAGTGTTGCATGTGCAATAATGCCGACTGTGCTATGAAGTGGACTGTGTAATAATGTCGACTGTGCTATGAAGTGGACTGTGTAATAATGTCGACTGTCCACTAATGCCAACTGTGCTATGAAGTGGACTGTGTAATAATGCCGACTGTGCTATGAAGTGGACTGTGTAATAATGTCGACTGTGCTATGAAGTGGACTGTGTAATAATGTCGACTGTGCTATGAAGTGGACTGTGTAATAATGTCGACTGTGCTATGAAGTGGACTGTGAAAATGTGTTGATTGTGCAATAATGTCAATGATGTAATCATGTTGACTGCAGAAAAGTCGTGTACTTGTATTGTGTGTATATGAAATGTATTAGTTTTATTGTTTTATTATGTTTTTTTTTTTTTACAAAGCCTCTTGAGCCCCTTGAGCGTAAGATAATTAGCCTTTAAATACCATTCGGCAAGTTTACATTCATGTTGTATCATGTCTGTCCATCTACACGCATCGTCCAAATCAAATAAATACATATAGGAAAAACCTTGAAAAAGCTAAAGTAAAACTTCCATGTGATTTTGTTTCTAGTATATAGTCTAGTGTTTCAAAAGCTACAGCTACTATAACCATAACTTAGTGACTTCTAATACTAAAACCGTAACTTTATTTATAATGCGCTTTACACACAACCAAATGGACCAAAATACCAGAAGAATAACAGCACATTTACTGTATACTTTGCATTTTTCCTCCTCTTAGTTGACTTTTCATACTGTAATTCCTCTCCGTTGGCCTTGACAGATACATTTGACTAACTCTGCTGTCTCGTGTGCAGTTTATACTTGGCCCGGCACTGCACTTTTCCTTTGGACTCGCACACAGTTTCCCCGCGTGCCTCCTCGCCGGCCTCTCTCGCCTCACTAAACACACTTACCAACATAAATAAGTTGTTCTTTCCCCTGTAGGCCAACAGTAGTGATCCCATTGCTGCAGCCCAGGGCACAGTGGCGGCCCATACAAACCCTGTGTGTGTCTGTGTGTAGTTCCCAGGAGGCAGCACTGCGCCTTATTAAAGTGGGCTTATTTCACAGACAATCAGCGGCTGTGAAGGCGCCAGTGAGCGGGCACATGAAAGACTAACTCCTCAGGGGACAAACTACCTCCGCCCTCTCTCTCTTCTCTCTAGTTCTTTCCTCTCATTCCCTCCCTCTCTCCCTCTCTCCCTCTCTCTCTCTCTCTCTCTCTCTCCTAATATTCCCCTTTGCTCGCACGCCCCACAGGCAGCTTGTCAGTCATTATGTACAGAACTGGTTCTCAGTGTCATGTTTGAGAGCTCATTTCTTCCGTCCTGCCACAGCAAGCTCACTTTTTTATGGCAGCTTATGTTTTGGAGGTTTGACTTTTCCTGTTTGTGTTCATGTAACAGTGTCAGTGCATAAAATGTAGATTTTTAGCATACTCCTAATACCTGTCAGTGCTGTATTCTCTGTAGCTGAGCCACTGATACATCTTGTAGATAAGTGATCAAATCAAATCAAATCAATTTATTTTTGTAAGGCCCAAAATCACAACAACAGTTGCCTCTGAGGGCCACAGGGAGAAATGAATCAACAATGTCTGTGGTGGCGATGGAGTCAGACAATGTCTGTGGTGGCGAGGGACGATGTCCCAGGGTCCTCTGTCCTTAGACTCTCCTTCTCGGCCAGGAAAAACTACAAAAAAAACCTCTTTGGGAAAAAAGCGTAGAAACCTGGAGGAGTTCCAGTGAAGAAGAGATCCGACTCTCACAGACGGACAGACGGACACAAGGAGACTGGAACTGGACCCACTCTTCAGGCAGATGAGGGACCGACTGAGTCGAGCTGGACCCACTCTTCAGGCAGATGAGGGACCGACTGAGTCGAGCTGGACCCACTCTTCAGGCAGATGAGGGACCGACGGAGGCGAGCTGGACCCACTCTTCAGGCAGATGAGGGACCGTCGGGGGCGAGCTGGACCCACTCCTCAGGCAGATGAGGGACCGTCCACACAGGGCAGGGACCACTTCACTAGGGGAGGGGCATCTGGGTCCACAGGTCCTCAGGAGTGAGAGAAAGAAAAAGAAGGCGGTGAACAGTTTGCAAGTGGAATCAAAAAATAAATATTGTTTGATAGCATAAGTAGTCAGAAGAAGAAGAGGATAGTGCTCAAGCTGTCATACTTCCCCCAGCACAGTTGCTCCTAGGGCAGCGTAGCTGAAGCTGTGGGTTTATGTTTCTGTTCCTAACTAGTCTGACCATAAGCGATTTCGAAGAGGAACGTTTTAAGCCTGGACTTAAATGAAGAGACTGTGTCAGCATATTTAACATGGGTCGGGAGCTGATTCCATAACACAGGAGCTTGGTAGCTAAACGCTCTACCTCCTACAGTACTTTTAGAGACTCTTGGCACCACCAGAAGGCCGGCATTCTGAGAGCGAAGAGCTCTGTTTGGATGATATGGTTCTATAGCATCTTTGAGGTAGGATGGGGCCATGTCATTTATGGCTTTGTAGGTCAAGAGTAGAATTTTGAATTTGATTCTAGACTCGACGGGTGATGAACATCTTGGAAGTTTTTGTCTTGTTGACCTTTACTTTTGTCATTTAAAATTGTAGGAGTCCATATCGTTAGCTCAGACACAGAGACTGCAGGGTAAGGTGGTGTTATGATGGACGTGCTATTGCCAATTCTGTCCATTTCTGAACCCAAACGTCACATTGTTTAGGGTAAAATATTGTATTACATTTTGGTTTATTTTTAGTAGTAAAATAGCATTGAGTTGAAGAGAACAATAGAGTTGTCTTCACTGAGGCCTTGTTGGTGGTGAAGAGGGGGAGATGGAGAGGTTGAAGAGGTTAAATGTTCTCTGCTGCTGTCGTGAAAATGGGGCTGAGGACTAATTGTTTCAGAGTTAAAGGTAACAGGCTGTGACTGGCTGACACAAGTGGTCCAGAGTTTAAAAAAAGGAGGAATTTGGGAAAGTATTACTCAAGTAAGAGTAATCTGTTTGGATGTAACATCTGATTTAATCAGCCAATAAGTGAATTCATTCCCTGGAGGTAATTTAACCAGCTTGACGAGGTCGGCCCAGGATCAGGAAAGAGGAGTTAAACGGCCCCCTGTCAGAGCAGTTTGATTGAGGAGGGTACTAGCCCTCGGGACAAAGATGTCCTTTCTCCTCCGCGACTTGCAGCCTGGACATTGCAGCCAACGTCCAGACAAGAGCCAGATAATATCTCTGATGGGTCCTGAAAAAGCTGTTTGGTTTCCCTGACAATCTGTTGCTCACAGATTGAGGACGGAGTAATAATTTTGATTCAATTGGACGGGCAAGACATCTGGTATTGTTTTGTTTATTGGGTTAGGACAGTGTTAATGAACATACAGGCACTACACGCTGTAAACACACCCGATAGTAGCCATGGGCCAATTGTCCCCAATCCACTCTCACAAACACTCATACACCAGCACACGATTGTACATGATTTTAGGTAAACGCCAAGATAAAGTTGTTGTCATAAGAGCACTTTTACACTGTCAAAGATATATCGCTCAAGTAGTTGTAAAAGTATAGTATCGGAAAACTACTACTCAGATAAGTACATGTAAGAGTATTACCCATCTCTCCTTGTTGGACACATTTCAAAAGAAGAGTAGAGAGGAAGGAAGTTGGAGCGGGGGGGGCTTCTCTTGGGTGTTACAAAATTACCCACACGTCCCACATCCCTTTTCCATAATATCATTTAAGCCTGATAATAACCACAGCAATTTGTCTGAGCATGTTATTGTGCATTGTGTGTGTGTGTGTGTGTGTGTGTGTGTGTGAGAGTGTGTGTGTGAGTGTGTGTGTGTGTGTGTGTGTGTGTTAGAGACTGCATGGGGCACACCTCGGAGCATTGTAATTACACCACTGCAGCTTTGAAGTGCAGGAATGTTGGGCCCAGATAATTAGCAGGCAGCTCCACACTCACACACTATTTACATTGCCATAAAAGCGCTCATTCAACTCGTCCTGCCACAACAAATTTTACTATCAATGCTGGTGATTACAGCGAACAGGCTCCGGGGGGCAGCGGTGAGCATGTGCAATGTGCAATGATTTTATGAATAGATTAGAGCTTTTGACAAAGGTTAGCAGTTCACGTGCGGAGTTTTATGATGAATTTGCATTTGTACATGTCAATATACATTAATTAATGATATCTTACCTGAACTATCGATTAACTATTCATTCCTTCACACATCTGTAGAGTAATTGTTTGTGCTACGTGTAGGACATGTATTTATCATTCATTTAGTAATTCGAGTGCTGACAAATTGAGCACAAGCTGTCATTAGACAACAAAGGTTTTTTGGGAACGGCATGCAATGGGGCAACAGCAGATGCCAGCCATTGTTTAACCAGGTCGAATGGCACAGTCCTAAGAACCACCGCACTGAAGAATATGTACACATTATTTAAAGAAAGATAAAGGAGAAACGGGACACAGGGCGCAGCCTGGACTTCAATGGACAACAAGAAAAAGAGGCGATTGGATATAGCACTAAAACACTTTATAATAACTACACATTCATCTGCCTTAACAGAGCATGAACAAAGACTTAATTCACAATGAACACATAGTTTATTAAGCATGATTCAGGTTTAGTCACTACTTAACTAAGGTTAGGGTTAGAGCTAGGAATTAGCATCAGTAGTAAGCGGTTACCAAGCCTGAAGCATTCTTAATAAACTATTTGTTCACTATGAATTAAGTCTTTGTTTATGCTTTACTATGGCAGGAATAATGTGTAGTTATTATAAAGTGTTACAGAAGAAAGATATGTAAATTAAAAGTGCACTGTGGAACTTTTCTTTTCAGCATTAGAATCATAAGATAAGTATATAAGATAATAATAAGAAACAATGATCAAATAAGGCATGCATTACTATTCCATTTTTTACTGTCCGCATGCTCTCCTCTCCACAGATTTGACCTGTAACTCTGCCAGGTGGTGCCACCCTCTGGTAGCAGACCCTCCACCGGAAACGTTACACAGTGCGCGATTGAGTTGGTGAATTTGCCAAACAACTGGCGCCCAGCTGTACCAACAGTTTGTGTGGATCCTCTGCTCTGTGGACACCAGTTATGCCCCTATGAAATCTGTTTGTAAACCAACCACTTCACGATTCACTGACACGCATCAGATAGTGGTCATACTCCAGTGTGCCGTGTGTGCACTGTACACACGAGTGAGTGCTTTTCTCGGTACGAGCGTTTCAACAGGCTTCCATCCGTTCACTCATATCCAGCATAACATTGTCACTACTCACAGTTGAATTCATAATGGTTCCAGAGTGGGGGTATTTTTTTGGCAGTAGAACAGTTGGACAAGGACCAATGTTGTGATGGCTGAACGACTCCAAAACCTGCAGCTCTTGTGGAGTGTTCTGGATCTGCAGTGGTCAGGATCACACACGTTGTCCAAGTAAGAAAGAGTGTCGGTAACAAGTGATGATTGTCCAGTGGAAAAGCTCACGGCGAGTCCAGATCTAGAGCAGAGTTAAAGGGGTGTCACTGTCAGTAACTGTCTCAACTGGAGAACTGCTGTAACCCCCAGACAACTGCACTGTTCCTGGAGTGCCTGTGTTTTCAGTGCTTCTCAAATGTTCATGTTATGATTATTGTGAGACATCTCACTCACTCCATTTCATTCACTCCCGACTACCAGATGGCCCCACCTGCAGTGTGTGACCATCTGCATGAAAAACCGGATCAGTGTGAACGTAAACTCACTTAACATTCAGGTTTAAGTTTAGGTAGATTAAGTTGAAAGGACATTTTACTTTTGCTTCTAAAATGATCTCTGTAAGCATTTGTACGATTACATTAATATATTATATAGATTGTCAAGGCAAGGGAAGGCAAGTTTATTTGTAGAGCATAACACAAAACAGTTTACGACATAAAAGAAGAAGAGTGCAAAGAAAAACTCATATATAGAAAGTCATATGCACAGCTAAACAAACGAGTTTTTAGCTTGGATTTGAACATTGTCAGAGTAAAACCTGTCTCACATCTTCAGGAAGAATGTTCCAGATTTTAGCTGCATAAAACTGAAACGCAGATTCCCCATGTTTAGTCCTGACTCTGGCACCAGCAGGAGGCCGGTCCATGTTTAGTCCTGACTCTGGCACCAGCAGGAGGCCGGTCCATGTTTAGTCCTGACTCTGGCACCAGCAGGAGGTTGGTCCATGTTTAGTCCTGACTCTGGCACCAGCAGGAGGCTGGTCCATATTTAGTCCTGACTCTGGCACCAGCAGAAGGCCGGTCCATGTTT